>NC_091495.1:495094-802367 GCF_947461875.1 Haliaeetus albicilla | reverse complement strand
TAGTCCCCTCCCAGTCCTCCCAGTCCCCTCCCAGTCCCCTCCCAGTAACATCCCAGAGCTCCCAGTCCCCTCCCAGTGTGCCCCCAGTGCTCCCATTCCCCCCCAGTCCCCTCCTATTAACATCCCAGTGTTCCCAGTCACCTCCCAGAGCTCCCAGTCCCCTCCCAGTCCCCTCCCAGTGCTCCCAGTCCGTACTGGAAGGCCTCCTCACGCTCCCTCCGCTCCTCCTGGCGCTGCTGCAGCAGCTGTGGCTCCCAGGTGGCCTCACGCGGTGTCCGGGCTGGGGGACATCGGGGGGACATCAGGGGGACATGGGGGTCACAGGACATAGCAACCCCCCCAGTGCCTCCAGTTCCCTCCCAGTGCTCCCACTCCCCACGTCATGGGAGGTGATGGGGGTCACAGGTGTCCCCATGGTGTCATGTCCCCATGGCCCCACAGTGTCCCCATGACCCCACGGTGTGCCCACATCCCCATGTCCCCCCACATCCCCATGTCCCCCTATGTCCCCATGGTGTCCCCATGTGTCCCCACGTGTCCCCATGTCCCATACCCCCATGGTGTCCCCATGTCCCCACACTTCCCCACATCCACAAGTCCCCACAATGTCCCCATGGTGTGTGTCCCCTTGTCCCCATGGTGTCCCCGTGTGTCTCTGTGTCCCCATGTCCCCCCATGTCCCCACATCCCCATGTCCACCTACCCCCATGGTGTCCCTGTGATGTCCTCGTGTCCCCACATTCCCCCAAATCTTCTCGTCCCCGCGTGTCCCCATGTCCCCCTCGTCCCAATGCTGTCCCCCATGTCTCCATGTGCCTGTGTCCCCCCATATGTCCCCCCACATCCCCATGGTGTCCTCATGGTGTCCACTAGTCCCCATGTCCCATATCCCCATGGCATCCTCATGTCCCCATGTCCCCCCACATCCCCATGGTGTCCCCATGGTGTCCCAGTGGTGTCCACTTGTCCCCATGTCCCATATCCCCATGGCATCCTCATGTCCCTCCACATCCCCATGGTGTCCCCATGCTGTCCACTTGTCCCCATGTCCCATATCCCCATGACGTCCTCATGTCCCCATGTCCCCCCACATCCCCATGGTGTCCCCATGGTGTCCCCTTGTCCCCATGTCCCCCCCGCGTCCCCCACTGTCCCCGTACCAGTGCCCTCCCGCAGCTCCAGGCAGCCGCTCTCCAGCCAGCGGTAGCAGGGGAAGGTGGCCCTGGGGACGTCCCCATCGTCCCCACCATCGCCGTCCCCATCGTCCCCACCATCGCCGTCGTCGTCCCCGTCGCCCAGGGGCCCGGTGACAGTGACGCGGGCGCAGAACCAGCGGTCGGGGACGAGGGACACCAGCGGCTCCTTCCACAGCCGCACCAGCAGGAGGGTCCCCAGGGGCTGCGCCGACGTCACCTCCACCACCACCGTCTGCGGTGGCACCGCCTGTCACCCCCCTGTCACCCACCGTCACCCCTCGTGTCACCTCCCCTGTGCCCGTCATGTCACCTTGTCACCTCCATCACCCCTCGTGTCACCCCATGTCACCCCCATGTCACCCCTTGTGTCACCCCCATCACCCCATGTCACCCCATCACCCCCATCACCCCCGTGTCACCCCATGTACCCCTGTCACCCCATGTCACCCCCGTGTCACCCCATCACCCCTCGTCCTCCCCCCATGCCTCGTCAACCCACTCAGTGCCTCCCAGTCCCTCCCAGTCCCTCCCAGTCCCCTCCGAGTGCCCCCCAGTCCCTTCCCAGTCCCACTCCCGTCCCCTCCCAGCACCCCCCAGTCCCTTCCCAGTCCCTTCCCAGTGCCCCCCAGTACCCCCAGTGCACTCACGGTGCCGGCGCGCAGGTGATGGAGGGGCCAGTCGAGGTGGCAGGGGGGGCTCTGTCCCCCCGTCCCCACCAGGCTGAGGGTCATGGCCGCCATCGTCCCCCCACCCCACTGGGACCCCGTCGTCACCCTCACCCGGTACCGCGCCCCCCCGCCGGACACCGGCGTCCCCTCGGGGATGCCCGGCTCCCCTGGGGGTGACGGGGTCCCCTCGGGGACATTTGGGGACGCCGGGGTCCCCTTGGGGACAGACGGGGCCTCTGGGGATGCCAGGGTGCTCCCAGTAACCTCCCAGTAACCTCGGGGTCCCTCCTGGGTCTCTTGGGGTCCCTTGGGGTCCCTGCTGGGGTCGTTGGGTCCCTTGGGGTCTCTTGGGGTCCCTCCTGGGGTCGTTGGGTCCCCTGGGTCCTTCCTGGGTCCCTTGGGGTCCTTGGGGTCCTCGGGGTCTCTCAGGGTCCCTCCTGTGTCCCTCGGGGTCCCTTGGGGTCCCTCTGGGTCCTTCTTGGGGTTCTTGGGTCCCTTGGAGTCCCTTGGGGTCTCTCAGGGTCCCTCCCGGGGTCCTTGGGGTCCCTCAGGGTCCCTCTGGGTCCTTCCTGGGGTTCTGGGGTCCCTTGGGGTCCCTCCTGGGGTCCTTGGGTCCCTCGGGGTCCCCTGGGTCCTTCCTGGGTCCCTCGGGGTCCTTGGGGTCCTCGGGGTCTCTCAGGGTCCCTCCTGTGTCCCTTGGGGTCCCTTGGGGTCCTCAGGTCCCTCGGGGTCCTTGGGGTCCCTCCTGCGTCCCTCGGGGTCCCTCCTGGGTCCCCCCTGCAGCAACGCCAGCTCCCCAGGGCACTGCTGGTTCCCTTTGCCACCCCCGCAGTCCCAGTCCCGCCCCAGTTCCTCCCAGTTCCCGGCTTTGACCGGTTAGAGCACTCCTGGGTCTCGTCCCCCCCACCCCGGGGATGCCTGAGTCCACCCGGTTACACCCCAGTTACACCACTGGGCCCAGTAAAACTAGTTCCGCCCCTGCTTGCATCAGCGACCCCCAGCCCAGTTACTGCCCAGTTGCATCCCAGTCACACCACTGGGTCTGGGCCCCACTGCAGTTGCATCCCAGTTCCATCCCAGTTGCACCACTGGGTCTGGGCGGCACCCCAGTTGCATCCCAGCTGACCCTAGTTACACCCAAGTTACACCCCAGTTACGCCACCGGGTCTGGGCCGCACCCCAGTTGCATCCCAGTTCACCCCAGTCACGTCCCAGTTGCACCACTGGGGCTGGGCGCCATCCCACTTGCAATCCAGTCCACTCCAGTTACGCCCCAGATATGCCACTGGGTCTGGACCACACCCCAGTTGCACCTGAATTACACCTCAGTTTACACCATTGAGTGTTGGCCCAGCACCCTTTTATCCCACTGATCCAGTACAGGACCCAGTATGACCAGTTACATCCCAGTTTAGACCCTGCCACAAGGTTGGAGCGTGGGGTTTAGCCCCCCACCCCACTTCCACCCCAGTTTACACCACTGGGCTTGGTTCCCTCCCAGTTACACCCCCATCTGGACCACTGGTCTTGGCCCCCCACCCCAGCTCACCCAGTTCCCACCAGTGGGCCCAGTCCCATCCCAGTTACCCCACTGGGCCCAGCCCAGCTCTGCCCAGTAGACCCAGTGCCCCCCCCGAGACACACACAACCCCGCTGGGGACAGCACCTTTATTGACACCAGTAACAACTCCCAGTACAGACCAGTTTGGCACCAGGGACACCCCAGCCCCCCTCCCCCCCCCCAAAGTGAACCCACGCATCCAGGGTGACCCCCCCCAGCACCCGACACCCCACCCCAGCACCCAGACCCCCCCTCAACCCTCACCATCCCCCCCCCCAAAACGGAACCCGGGGGTCTGGGGACCCCCCCAGCACCCAACACCCCACTGGGACACCCAGACCCCCCCTCACCCCCCCCCATAAGGGACCCAGGGGTCCGGGTGGGCCCTAGAAAGGCCCCAAAATGGCACCCAGACACCCAGAACCCCCCCCAAAATGGCACCCAGGCCCCCAAAGACCCCCCAGCACCCCAAAACCCCCCAAGCCCCCCCCCCCCAAGGAACCGAGGGGTCCTTGTGGACCTCGAAAGGCCCCAAAATGGCACCCAGACCCCCAAGAACCCAACAAAATGGCACCCAGACACCCAGGGACTCCCCCAAAAAAGGCACCCAGACCCCCAGAGACCCCCCCCCAGCACCCCAAATCCCCCCCAGCTCCCCCTACAAAGAACCGAGGGGTCTTTGTGGACCCTCGAAAGGCCCCAAAATGGCACCCAGAACCCCAAGAACCCAACAAAATGGCACCCAGACACATGGAACCCCCCTCAAAATGGCACCCAGACCCCCAGGGACCCCCCCAGCACCCTAACACCCCCCCACACCCCCCCCATAAGGAACCGAGGGGTCCTTGTGGACCCTCAAGAGGCCCCAAAATGGCACCCAAACCCCCAAGAACCCAACAAAATGGCACCCAAACACCTGGAATCCCCCCAAAATGGCACCCAGACACCCAGAAACACCCCCAAAATGGCACCCAGGCCCCCAGAGACCCCCCCAGCACCCCAAATCCCCCCCAGCCCCCCCCACAAGGAACCAAGGGGTCTTTGTGGACCCTCGAAAGGCCCCAAAATGGCACCCAGAACCCCAAGAACCCAACAAAATGGCACCCAGACACCCAGGGACCCCCCCAAAAAAGGCACCCAGACCCCCAGGGACCCCCCCAGCACCCTAACACCCCCCAGACACCCCCCATAAGGAACCGAGGGGTCTTTGTGGACCCTCAAGAAGCCCCAAAATGGCACCCAAACCCCCAAGAACCCAACAAAATGGCACCCAGACACCCAGGGCCCCCCCCAAAAAGGCCCCCAGCCCCCCAAGGGGGGGTCCCGCCCCCCCCCTCAGATGGCGACGCTGTTCTCGATGTGGGCGGGGTCCAGGTAGGCGTAGGGCAGCGCCAGGCCGGCGTTGCGGCGGCGGATGCGGCGGGAAATGGCGGCCAAGCGGCGCTGGAAGGCGCCGATGAGGCGTCGGGGGGTTTCCTCCGTGAAATGCTGCTCGGGGTAACAGCCCAGCGGGCGCTGGGGGGGGGACAGGGGGATGGGGGGGGGTCAGGGGTCATCCAAACCCCTGGGGGGTCTTGGGGTCATGGGGGGGGAGTCAAAGGGTTGGGTGCTTGGGGGGATGGGGGTCATTGGAATGTCCAGGGGTCATGGGGGTCATGGGGGGGCAACCAAGCAGCTGGGGGTCATTGGGGTCATGGGGGGTCATGGGGGGGCACCCAAACCCCTAGGGGGTCTTGGGGTCATGGGGTCATGGAGGGCAGTCAAAGGGTTGGGGGTCATTGGAATGTGGGGGGGTCACAGGGGTCATGGGGGGGCAACCAAGCAGCTGGGGGTCATTGGGGAGTCATTGGGGGGGCACCCAAACCCCTGGGGGGGTCTTGGGGTCATGGAGGGGAGTCAAAGGGTTGGGTGCTTGGGGGCATGGGGGTTATTGGAATGTGGGGGGGTCATGGGGGTCATGGGGGGGGCACCCAAACCCCTGGGGGTCATTGGGGTCATGGGGGGGCACCCAAACCCCTGGGGGGTCATGGGGTCATGGAGGGGAGTCAAAGGGTTGGGTGCTTTGGGGGATGGGGGTCATTGGAATGTGGGGGGGTCATGGGGAAGCAGCTGGGGGTCATTGGGGTAATTGGGGGTCATTGGGGGTCATGGGGGGCACCCAAACCCCTAGGGGGTCTTGGGGGGAGTCAAAGAGTTGGGTGCTTTGGGGGATGGGGGTCATTGGAATGGGTTGGCATCATTGGGGTCATGGGGGTCATCGGGGGTCATGGGGGGGCAACCAAACCCCTGGGGGTCATTGGGGGGCATGGGGGGCATTGGGGGGTCATGGGGGGGCACCCAAGCCCCTGGGGGGGGTCACAAGGGCCCCACGAGGGTCACCCAGGGGTCGCATAGGGAGGTCCCGCCGGGGTCACGCCACCATTTTGGTGGCGGGGGAAGCCCAGGATTTAGGGGTATCCCCCCCTGCACCCCCCCCCCCCCCCCAGGGCCGGGCGCCCCCCCCTCACCATGTCGAAGGGCTCGTTGCGCAGCACCCAGAGCACCCCCAGGGTGACGACGGTGGTGTTCATGGCGGGCAGCGCCGCCAGGAACTCGCCCTCCGACAGCGGCTCCTTCGTCTCCGGCGGCGGTTGCCGCATGGCGGCCGGCATGTTGGGCACGAAGGCGCCCAGCTCAAACTGCCCCGATGGGGGGGGGTGAACATGGGGGGCTGGGGTTCACCCCCCCCATAGCACCCGCTGATCCCCCCATAGCACCCACTGACCCTCCAGGGGTCTGGGTCCCACCCCCTCATAGCACCCACCGACCCCCCCGTAGCACCCACTGGCCCCCCCGGGGACCCAGGTGTCTGGGACCCCCCCATAGCACCCACCGACCCCCCCGGGGGTCTGGGTCCCACCCCCTCATAGCACCCACCGACCCCCCCCAGAGCACCCACTGACCCCCCCAGGGACCCAGGTGTCTGGGACCCCCCCATAGCACCCACCGACCCCCCCGTAGCACCCACTGGCCCCCCCGGGGACCCAGGTGTCTGGGACCCCCCCATAGCACCCACCGACCCCCCCGGGGGTCTGGGTCCCACCCCCTCATAGCACCCACCGACCCCCCCCAGAGCACCCACTGACCCCCCCAGGGACCCAGGTGTCTGGGACACCCCCATAGCACCCACCGACCCCCCCGTAGCACCCACTGGCCCCCCCGGGGACCCAGGTGTCTGGGACCCCCCCATAGCACCCACCGACCCCCCCGTAGCACCCACTGGCCCCCCCGGGGACCCAGGTGTCTGGGACCCCCCCATAGCACCCACTGACCCCCCCCATAGCACCCAGTACCCCTCTTCCAAATCACCCACTGCCCCCCCAGCACTCAGACCCCCCCCATAGCACCCACTGCCCCCCCAGCACCCAGATCCCACCCCCCCGTAGCACCCATTGCCCCCCAGCACCCAGACCCCCCCATAGCACCCACTGCCCCTCCTCCAGCACCCAGATCCCACCCCCCTGTAGCACCCGTTGCCCCCCCCAGCACCCAGTGCCCCCCCCAGCACCCAGTGCCCCCCACCTGCCCGCTGTTGGTGGCGGCGTGGTGGGCGGAGCAGCTGTAGATGATGACGGTGACGAAGGTGACGAGGGCGGGGATGGAGCGCAGGCGGGACGGCACCCCTGGGGGTCACGGGGTCACGGGAGGGTCATGGGGGTCACGGGAGGGTCACGGGAGGGTCACGGGAGGGTCATGGGTCACACAGGGGTCACATAAGGGTTACAGGGGTCACACAAGGGTTACGGGGTCACACAGGGGTCACAGGTCACACAAGGGTTACAGGGGTCGCACGTGGGTCACACGGGGGTCACATAAGGGTTACAGGGGTCACATGGGGTCACACAGGGGTCATATAAGGGTTACAGGGGTCACAGGTCACACAAAGGTTACAGGGGTCACACAGGGGTCACGCAGGGGTTACAGAGGTCACACAGGGGTTGCATGGGGTCACGCGTGGGTCGCAGGGGTCACACAGGGGTCATGTGAGGGTCACCCAGGGGTCACCACCTCGCACGAGGGTCACACAAAGGTCGTGCAGGGGTCACATGGGGGTTGGGCCTCCCATGGGGGTCATGGGAGGGCCACAGGGGTCAAACAGGGGTCAAGGCCTCACTGGGGGAGGGTCATCACATGAGGGTCACCGGGGAGGGGTCACGCGAGGGTCACAGGGGGGTCAAACCGGGGTCATGTCATCGTGTCCCCCCCCCGTGCGAGGGCACCTGAGCTGCGGCGGCCGAGGAAACCCTTGTGGAAGATCTCGCCCACCCAGGCCTGCAGCTCGGGGTCCTCTCGCACGGCCGCGTCGCACGGGTAGTAGTGCTGCACGATGCCCTTCACGAAGCTGGGGGGGGGGGTCAGGCCGGACACCTGCGACCCCCCACCACCCCCCCCATTTCCACTTCTCGCACGAGGACGCACGAGGAGGCACAAGGGTGCGCGAGAGAGCACAGAAGGTCAGGTGAGGAGACACCAGGGAGCACGAGGGGGCACGAGGATGCACGCGGGGGCACGAGAGAGTGCGGAAGGTCAGGTGAGGAGACACCAGGGAGCACAAGACGATGCACGAGGATGCACGAGGGGGCACAAGGGGGCACGAGGGCTCACCCACCTGCGGATGGCGGCCCAGATGCGCCGGGCATCGTCGGCGAAGTGGTATCGGCGTGTGCGGGTGACGCGGCGGCGGCGCAGGTCCCGAGGCAGCACGAGGGCGGCGTAGGGCAGCTCCCGCAGCCCCCGCGCCACCAGCCGCAGCAGCCCCCGCCGGCCCAGGGCCACCGCCTGCATCACCGCTCAGTCTCTGCCGCGACGGGCACCCCCCGAATCCCACCAGATCCCACCAAACCAGCCCCAAATCCCTTCAAAATAGCCCACATCCCAGCAAAAGCCATCCAAATCCCACCAGAATGCCCCCAAATCCCACCAGATCCCACCAAACCAGCCCCAAATCCCACCAAAATAGCCCAAATCCCAGCAAAAGCCATCCAAATCCCAGCGAAAGCCATCCAAATCCCAGCGAAAGCCATCCAAATCCCACCAAAACTCCCCTAAATCCCACCAGAACGCCCCCAAATCCCACCTGATCCCACCAAATCCCACCAGATCCCTCCAAAAAGCCCCCAAATCCCACCAAAATACCCCCAAATCCCAACAAAATCTATCCAAATCCTACTAAAACACCCCTAAATCACCCAAAATGCTCCCAAATCCCCCAAAATTCCCCCAAAATGCCCCCAAATCCCACCAAAATGCCCCCAGATCCCACCAAAATCCATCCAAGTCCCTCCAAAATGCATCCGAATGCCCCTAAAACCCCCCAAATGCCCCAAATCCCCCAAAATGCTCCCAAATCCCACCAAAATCCATTCAAATCCCACCAAAATCCATCAAAATGCCCCCAGAACGCCCACAAAACCCACCAAACTCCCTGCAAAATGCCCCCAAATCCCACCCAAATCTATCCAAATGCACCCCAAACTTCCCAAAATGCCCCCAAATCCCAACAAATCCCTCCATAACGCACCCAAATCCCTCCAAAACACCCTGAATCCCTCCGAAACGCCCCCCAATCCATCCAAATCCCCCCAAATCCATCTAAATGCCCCCAGATCCCACCAAAATCTAAATACCCTCAAATCGCCCGCAAACGCCCCAAATCCCACCAAAATGCACCCCAATCCCACCAGATCCCACCAAAACACTCCGAAATCCCCCCCAAATCAATCCAAATCCCCCCAAAATCCCTCCAACCACCCCCTCACCCCCCCAGTACCCTCAATTTCCCCCAACGCCCCCTCCTTAGACCCCCACCCACATCCCCAAGGACCCCCAAATCCCTCCAAAGCCTCCCCAGACCCCTTTCCCACCACCCCCAGCACCCATAAATGCCCCCAGACCCCCCCCAGGCCCCCGTTTGCACCCACCCGGTCGAAGACCCCCCCGGGGTTGAGCAGGAACCTCCTGGCCAGGGTGGCGATGTGCACCGTGAAGCGGGTGTGCGGCACCAGCAGCTGCGCGCGATCGGACGCCGGGGGGGTCCCGTGGGTGATGGGGTCCCACGGGTGACGGGGTCCCCACACCCACGTCACCCCGGGTCCCAACACCCAGGTCCCCCCCATACCCAGACACCAGGGTCCCCCCAAATGTGGACATTGGGGTCCCCCCTGTATCCAGACGCCGGGGTCCCATGGGTGCTGGGGTCCCGACACCCAGGTCCCCCCAGGTCCCAACACCTGGGTGCCCCCATACCCAGACACCTGGGTCCCCCAAAATGTGGACACCCCTATATCCAGACACTGGGGTCCATGGGTGCTAGCATCCCAACACCCGGGTCGCCCCAGATCCCAACACTTGGGTCCCCCAACACCCAGACACCGGGGTCCCATGGGTGCCAGGACCCCAACACCCAGGTCCCCCCAAATGTGGACACTGGGGTTCCCCCCATATCCAGACACTGGGGTCCCGTGGGTGATGGGGTCCCCACACCCATGTCACCCTGGGTCCCAACACCTGGGTCCCCCAAAATGTGGACACCCCTATACCCAGACACCGGGGTCCCATGGGTGCTGAGGTCCCATGGGTGCCAGCACCCCAACACCTGGGTCCCCACAGGCCCCAACACCTGGGTGCCCCCATACCCAGACACCTGGGTCCCCCAAAAAGTGGACACCAGGGTCCCCCCACATCCAGACACCGGGGTCCCATGGGTGCTGGGGTCCCATGTGTGCTGGGGTCCCAACACCCAGGTCCCCCCAGGTCCCAACACCTGGATCCCCCCATACCCAGACACATGGGTCCCCCAAAAAGTGGACACCGGGGTCCCCCCACATCCAGACACCGGGGTCCCATGGGTGCTGGGGTCCCATGGGTGCCAACGCCGCAACACCTGGGTCCCCCAAAAAGTGGACACCAGGGTCCCCCCCATATCCAGACACCGGGGTCCCATGGGTGCCAGCACCCCAACACCCGGGTCCCCCCAGCTCCCAACACCTGAGTCCCCCAAAACCCAGACATGGGGTCCCATGGGTGCCAGGACCCCGACACCCAGGTCCCCCCAAATGTGGACACTGGGGTCCCCCCCATATCCAGACACTGGGGTCCCATGGGTGCTAGGACCCCGACGCCCAGGTCCCCCTATACGTGGCCACCTGGGTGTCCCCCCCACCCCAATACCAGGGTGTCCCCCCCCCAGACTCCTGCCTCCCACCCCAACTCCCAACTCCCCCCCCCCCCACCCCCCAAAATTTCCCATTCTCCCACCTCCCCTGCCCCCAGCCACAGCAGGGGGGGGGTCTTTCACCCCCCCCCCCAAAAAGAAAAAAGCCTCACCTTGAAAATGGGGTGCTGGGGGGGCAGGTGGCGGAGGGTGGCGAGGGCGTAGACCTCCCCCAGGAGGTGGGAGCGCAGGAGGTGGCTCAGCGCCTCGTGGACGTGGAACTCAGCGCTGCGCACCCACGTCTTGGCCAGCACCCACACCCAGGGGGGGTCACTCGGCAGGAAAATGGGGCTCCGGGGGCCAGGGTGCTGCGACAGCTTTTTTTTGGGGGGGGGGGGGGGGGTGTCACGTTGGTGGGATGGAGGAGGGTGGTCTATTCCCCATCCCCTGCGCCCACACGTCTGGGTGTCTCGGGTGGGGGGTGTGTGTGTCCCCAGGGCCTGGGTGCCCCCCACCCACAGAGGTGTGGATTGCACACCCCCCACACCCACCACCCAGATATCTGGGTGTCATGTCCCCCCCCCACACCCACACCAGGATGCCTGGGTGCCCCCCCAGACACCTGGGTGCCCCCTCAGACCCCTGGGTCCCCCCTAAAAACCTGGGTCCCCCCCAACTCCTGTGACACCCCCCCAGACTCCTGCGACCCCCCCGGACACCTGGGTCCCCCCCACCAAAACCCCTGGGTCCCCCCCAAACACCCGGGTGCCCCCCCCAGCCCCCTGAATCCCCCCCAAACACCCAGATCCGCCCCCCTCCAGCCCCCTGGATCCCCTCCCCAATACCTGAGCCCCCCCCCAGCCCCCAGGGACCCCCCCCACGTGTGTCCCCCCCCAGGCGCGGGGTCCCACCTGGATGGCGATGGGCAGGAGCTGCCCGTCGGGGCGCTGGTGCAGGAGGCAGAGGGGGGCGGCCACAAAAGTGGGGTGTCCGTCGATCTCGGCCGTGGGGAGCCCCTCCAGCACCGCGTAGTCCGCCAGGTAGATGTTCCCCTTCTTGGGGGGGCAGAAAAAAAGGGGGGGGGTCAGCCCAGGTACCTGGGTGTCCCCCCAATGCCTAGGTCACCCCCAGATAGCTGGGTGTCCCCCTGATGGCTGGGTGCGCCCCAAAATATCTGGGGTCCCCCCCCAGATGACTGGGTCTGTCGCCCCCGGATGCCTGGGACCCCCCCGATGCCAGGGTGGACCCCCCCCAGACACCTGGGTGTGTCCCCCCCACCCTGACCTGGACACTGGGGTCCCCCCCCAACCATCCCAGATAACTGGGACCCCCCCACCCTGCCCTGGATACCTGGGACGCCCCCCCAGGTGCCCAGGACCCCCCAAATCCTGGGGTCCCCAGGACCCCCACCCTGCCGCAGACCCCTGGGTGCCCCCCCAGATGCCTGGCATCCCCCAAACCCTGGGGTCCATGAGACCCCTGGGACCCCCTACCCTGCCCCAGACCCCTGGGACCCCCAAACCCCAGGGTCCCCTTGACCCCTGGGACCCCCCACCCTGTCCTGGACAGCTGGGTGCCATCCCAGATGCCTGGGTGCCCCCCCCCAGGTGTCTGGGACCCCCAAACCCTGGGGTCCACATGACCCCTGGGACCCCCTACCCTGCCCCAGACCCCTGGGACCCCCCCAAACCCCGGGGTCCCCAAGACCCCTGGGACCCCCCACCCTGCCTTGGGCACCTGGGTGCCCCCCAGACCCCTGGGTGCCCCCCCAGATGCCTGGGACCCCCAAACCCCGGGGTCCTCATGACCCCCGGGACCCCCCACCCAGGGGCTCGGGGGGGCGGCTGACCTCCATCTCACGCTGGAGGCAGGTGGCGGGGCCGAGGCTGGGTGCCACCATGGGGGGGGTGACGGGGAAGTTGGGGGGCAGGCGGGAGCAGCGGCGCAGCAGGACGGGGTTCACCCCGCTCAGGTACTGCGCCCCGAAAAACGCGTCGTCCTGCCAGTGCCGCAGCACGTACTCTGCGGTGGGACACACACAAATAGGTGTCCCCTGGGTGCCCCCCCCAACAACTGGGTGCCCCCCAGACCCCTGGGTGTCCCCCAGATCCCTGAGTGTCCCCTGGACCCCTGGGTGCCCCCCCAGACGCCTGGGTCCCTTGTGGTGAAGTGGGTGGCCGTGGACCCATGTCCCCCCCACTTTGTCGTCCCCCCCATGTCACCCCCCCGTCCCACTTGTGTCCCCCCTGTGCCCTTCTGTGTCCCCCTGTGCCCCCATGTCCCCCCTCTGTGCCCCCCATGTCCCCCTTCCCAGTCCCCCGTGTCCCCCCATCCCCTCCATGTCCCCCCCCATGGCATCCCGTGTCCTCCGTGGCCCCCCTGTCCGCTCCACGTCCCCCCCCGTGTCCCCTCTGTGCCCCCCCACGTCCCCTCCATCCCCCCCATGTCCCCCCCATGTCCCCTCTGTGTCCCCCATGTCCCCCCATGTCATCCCATGTCCCCCCGCACCCTCCCGTGTCCCCTCCACGTCCCCCCTATGTCATCCCATGCCCCCCCACGTCCCTCCGTGTCCCCAACCCGTGTCCCCCCCCCCGTCCGTGTCCCCACCGGTGATGGGGGTGTGGAAGCAGCAGAAGACACGGGCGATGGCTTCCAGGCTGGGCCAGGAGCTGGGACGGTCCAGGAACCCCCGGAGCTTGGATTCGAGGGTCCTGGGGGGGGGACGACATGGGGGACGTGGGGACATGGGGGGGGGACGACACAGGGGACGTGGGGACATGGGGGGGGGGACACGGGGGATGTGGGGACACGGGGGGGACAGGGAGACATGGCAGGGGGCAAGGGGTGTGGGGACACAAGGGGGGACAGGGGACACGGGGGGGACACGGGGGGACACGGGGGGGGGACAGGGCCGGGCAGGAGGCAGGCAGTGGGGTGCGTGGAGGGGGCGGGGCTTGGGGCTTAGGGGCGGGGCCGGAGGCGGGGCTGGGGCAGCGTGTTGAGTGGGAGGGCGGGGCCAGCCGGGGGAAGGGAGGGGCCACGGCAGGAGGAGGCGGGGCCACGGCAGGAGGAGGCGGGGCCACGGCAGGAGGAGGCGGGGCCACGGCAGGGGAGGCGGGGCCACGGCAGGGGGAGGCGGGGCCACGGCAGGGGGAGGCGGGGCCACGGCAGGGGGAGGCGGGGCCATTCCCGGTCAGCCAGGGCAGGCTGGCCTGGGGGGGGGGGTGTCAGGAGCAAGGGGGTCGGGGTCATGGGGGGGGTCAGAGGTCAGGGGTCATACTCACGCCGTGCTCCCCCGCAGGTAGAAGGCGGCGGCCTTGGGCACGGAGTAGCGGAGGTCGGGGTCCGGGGGGGTCCCGGAGGGCAGAGCCCAGGGCAGCCCCGGGGCGAAGCGGGACAGCCTGGAGGGGGGGGCAATGATGGGGTGACACCCCCGAGGGGGGGTATAAGGGGGTAACCCCCCCCAAGGGGCAATAACGGGCCCCCAGGGGGGTTATAATGGGGGTTACACCCTCCCAGGGGCAATAACACCCCCCTGGGGGGGCAATAAGGGGGGTTACACCCCCCCCAGGGGGCAATAACATCCTCCTGGGGGGGCAATAATAGGGGTAGTACCCCCTGGGGGCAACAACAGCCCCTCCAAGGGGGAAATAAGGAGGGTTATACCCCTGTGGGGGTAATAAACCCCCCCCGGGAGGCAATAACACCCCCCAAGGGGGGCAATAATGGGGTTGACACCCCCCTGGGGGCAACAACAGGCCCTCTGAGGGGACAATAAGGGGGGTAAATACCCCCCCGGGGGGGCAATAAGACGCCCCCCAAAGGGGTATAATGGGGGTGACACCCCCCCCAGGGGGCAATAAGACCCCCCAGCTAAACCAGGCTGCACCCCAGGGACAGACTGGGGGGACCCAGGTGTCGGGGGGGCCAGACACCCCCACGCCCGGGTGCTCACCGGTACCGGCGTCGCTGCTGAGCGAGGTGACGTCGCCGGAGCCGCTGGAGCAGCGGGTGACGCTCCTGCGCCGGCGTTTTGGCTGTGGGATGGTGGCACCCGTGAGGGACCCGGGGGTCCGGGGGGGGGGAGGGGACACACACGACGGGGACACCCCCAGGGTGGGGGGGACACCCAGGGGCGCCGGTGTCCCTACCTGTGCCCTCGGCCAGCTCCCAGGTGCCGTAGCCCTGCAGCCAGCGGTAGCAGGGGAAGTGGAAGGGGCCGGGGGGGGCCTCGTCCTCGGCGTCACCCGCGTCATCGGCGTCATCGGGGCCCTTGGCGTCATCGGGGTCCTCAGCATCATTGGGGTCCTCAGCACCATTGGGGTCCTCGGCGGCATCGGGGTCCTCGGCGTCCCAGGCGTCATCGGCGGCATCGCCGACGTCGTCACCCGCGTCCTCGTCGGCGTCACCGGTGTCCTCGGCGTCACCGTCGTCGTCGCTCCCCGTCACCTCGTCCTCCTCGCTGTCATACCCCTCCTCGGCGTCGCTGCCCTCGGCGTCATCGTCCTCCGGGTCCCCGCTGCCGCCAGTGGGTCCGCAGGCGGGCGTGGCGTCGGCGGGCGTGGCGTCGGCGGGCGTGTCCGGGGGTGGCTCTGCCCCCTCCAGCCAGACACAGAGGTTCTCCAGGAACCAGGAGCTTTCGGGGAGGGACCCGAAGGGCTCCTTGTGCACCCGCACCAGCAACAGGCGTCCCAGCGCCCGGGGGGCCGCCACGCGGTACTCGCCACGCTGGGGGACGGGGGACACGGTCAGCGTCGCCGCGTCGGCGTCACGCCCGCCCCGCCCGACGGGACCCGCCCCGCTGCTGGACGGTGGCACCGGCACCGGGGCAGCATCACCATCACCGTGTCACTGTCATAACATCACTGTGTCGCCATCACCATGGCACCATCACCTTCGCCGTGTCACCGTCATCATGTCACTGTGTCACCATCACCATGGCACCATCACCATCACCACGGCACCGTCATCATGTCACCAGCACCACGGCACCATCACCAGCACCGTGTCACCATCACCATGTCACCAGCACCGGCACCGTCACCATGGCACTGGCACCATGTCACTGTGTCACCATCCCAGTGTCACCAGCACCACGTCACAGTCACAACGTCACTGTGTTACCAGCATCGGCACCGTCTCACCATCACCGTCACCATGTCGCCACATCACCACCACCGGCACCATCACCGCTGCCGTGTCACCGTGTCACCAGCACCATCAGCATCGTCACGTCACCCTCGCTACGTCACTGTGTCACCATCACCGGCACTGTGGCACTGTCATCATGTCACCAGCACCGTCACCGTGTCACCGTCACCATGTCACCCTCAGCACCCCACAGTGCCCGTCCCGCCGACGGGTGGTGGCAGCACCGTGTGTCACCGCGTGTCACCACATGTCACCGTGTGTCACCGCGTGTGTCACCGTGTGTGTCACCATCACCGCCCCGCAGTACTTGCCCCGCTGACATACGCCGTCACCGTATCACCGCCCCCACCCCGCGGTGGGTCACCCACTGCAGCCTGTCCCCCCCGTCCCCCCCATGTGTCCCCGTGTCCCCCCCGTGTCCCCTGTCCCCCCCCGCCCCAGCCAGGACGAGGACACAGCTCTGGGCAGCCCCTGGGTCCCCTAGAAATTATGGGGGGGGCCCCCAGACACCTGGGTCCCCCAGGACATTGGAGACCCCCATGGCCGCTTCACCGGGGGGGGACACCCACGTATCTGTGTGCCCCCCCCAGTAAGGGACCCAGGGGTCCAAGTGCCCCCCAGTCCCCCCAGCAAGGGACCCAGGCATCTAGGTGCCCCCCACCCCCCCAAGAGAGGACCCAGCCCCCCCCCCAGTAAGGGACCCAGGCATTTGGGTGCCCCCCAGTCCCCCCAACAAGGGACCCAGGGGTCTGGGTGCCCCCCCAGTAGAGGATCCAGGCACCCGCAGCCCCCCCAGTAGAGGACCTGGCTCCCCCCAGTAAGGGACCAATGTGTCTGGGTGCTCCACAGCCCCCCCAATACGGGACCCCGGGGTCCGGGTGCCACCCACCCCCCCAAGAGAGGACCCAGGTCCCCTCAGCCCCCCCAAATAAGGGACCAAAGCATCTGGGTGCCCCCCAGTCCCCCCAACAAGGGACCCAGGGGTCCGGGTGCCCCCCAGCCCCCCTCCAGTAGAGGACCCAGGGGTCTGGGTGCCCCCCATCCCCCTAATAGAGGACCCAGGTGCCCCCAGTCCCCCCCCAGTAAAGGACCCAGGCACCTGGGTGCCCCCCAGTCCCCCCAGTAGAGGACCCAGGGGTCCAGGTGCCCCCCAGTCCCCCCCAGTAAGGGACCCAGGCACCTGGGTGCCCCCCCGCCACCACAGGACCCAGGGCTCCAGGTATCCCATCCCGTCCCCGTCCCCCCCCCGCCAAATTTGGGGTCTCACCGAGCCGCAGGCGAAGTCGAGCCCCCAGCGGTCGAGGGGGGTGCGGGGGCTGCACCCACGGGTGCCCACCAGGGTGACGGCGACGGCGTCCATGGTCCCGGCCAGGGCCTGGGGGCCCGTGCTCACCCGCACCCGGTACACGGCCATGGCTGCCCCCGGGGGGGCCACGAAGTTTGGGGGGTGGGGGGGGCCCCCTTTTGTGGGTGCTGCCACGCCCCGGCCTCGCCCACGGGCCCCCGTGACGCACCCGCCACGCCCTGAGGGACCCAGGTGTTTGGGGGGGGGAGAGGCAGGTTATAGGGGACGCAGGGATTTGGAGGGGGGGTCCCCCAAAGTTTATAGGGGGCCCCCCCCATAATTCATAGGGACCCAAAGGGGGGGCACCCCCATAGTTTAGGGGGGACAAAGGGGATTTGGGGGGGGACGGACACACAGGGGTTTTGGGGGGGGAGCACAATTACTAAGGGACCAGGTGTCTGGGGGGGGCCCCGTAATTCATAGGGGAGGGGTTTTATTTTGGGGGGGGGCAATAAGTTTATAAGGCACCCAGGAATTGGGGGGGGGGCCATAAATGTTCATAGGGGGACCCAGGGGTTTAGGGGGCCCCCCTAATTAGTAGGGGGCCCAAATATTCGGGGGGGCCCCCCCAGAGGTCAGAGGGCACCCAGGTATTTGCCCCCCCCCCGCCAAATTCCATAGGGGAGCTCGGGGGGGCAGGCCACGCCTCCCCCGGCGCCGGGCCACGCCCCCGGCGCCGGGCCACGCCATAGCAACCCAGTTGCTATGGCGTGGCCGTGGGGCGTGGCCCGGCGCCGGGGGCGGGGCGCGGAGCGAGCGTACCGTCACTTCCGGCAGCGGCGGCGGCGGAGGGAGGAGGCGGAAGGCGCGGCGCTTCCGGGTTCGCGATGGATCCCGAGTTCGACGACGTCGTGTCGGTGGAGGACCTGATGGTGAGGCCCCGCCCCCCCGGCGTGGCCCCGCCCACACGCCCCTCCACTCGGCCACGCCCCTGCGGACCCCCCCCCCCCGTTCTCTCTCTCCCCCCAACTCCCACCGCCTTCCCCTGCGAGGCCACGCCCCCGCGCGGCACTGGCACCTCCCACTTCCGGCGCCAGGCCACGCCCCCGCAGGACTCCACGCCCCCGTCTTAGCTCCGCCCACTCGGTCCGACCCCTCACCCCTGGGGTCGTGGCCACGCCCACCTACGGGCTGGCCACGCCCCCCGCGTGGGGTGGCCACGCCCCCGAGGTAAGCCCCGCCCCGGCGCCCCCTTTGCCGTGACCTCTGCTCCCTGACCCCACGGGGCTCCCAGTGACCCCCAGTGGTCCCCCAGTGCTCCCAGTGACCCCCCCATGACCGTCCCAGTGCTCCCAGTGCTCCCACTGGCCCCCCTGGGGACCCCCCAGCGCTCCCAGTGACCCCCCCAGTGAGCCCCCAGTGTTCCCAGTGCCCTCCCAGTGCTCCCAGTGCCCCCCATCCTCTCCTCAGCCCGACCCCCCAGTGACCTCTGTGACCTCCCAACCCCACAGGGACTCCCAGTGCCCCCCAGTGTCCCCTCCCAGTGCCGTCCCAGTGTTCCCAGTATCTCCCCTGTACCCTCCCAGTGACCCCCCAGTGCCTCCCTGTGCCCTCCCAGTGACCCCTGTGACCCCCCTGACCCCACAGAGGCTCCCAGTGACCCCCCAGTGTTCCCAGTATCTCCCCTGTCCCCTCCCAGTGACCCCACAGTGCCTCCCAGTGACCCCTGTGACCCCCCCAGTGACCCCCCTAACCCCCCAGTGTCCCCAGTGCCCCCCCAGTGCTCCCAGCATCCCCTCCCAGTGCCCCCCATCCCCCCACCCCCTGGGACCCCCTGACCCCTCCTGACCCCTGTGACCCCCCAGTGACCCCCCCGACCCCACAGGGGCTCCCAGTGACCCCCCCAGTGCTCCCAGTAACCCCCCAGTGTTCCCAGTATCTCCCCTGTACCCTCCCCATGACCCCCCAGTGCCCTCCCAGTGTTCCCAGTATCTCCCCATACCCTCCCAGTGCCCCCCATTCCCCGTGACCCCCTGACCCCCGTGACCCCTGACCCCCGACCCCAGGCGCTGGAGCGTCGGTTCGCGGAGCAGCGCCGGGGGGGGTCGGTGTCGCGGCGCTGCCAGTTCGAGTACGCCTGGGGACTGGTGAGGAGCCCCTACGGGAACGACGTCGCCCGGGGGGTGGCCCTGCTCCAAGGTGGGGGGGGCACGGGGGGGACACGGGGGGGGACACGGGGGGGGACACGGGGTGGCCCTGCTGCAAGGTGGGGGGGGGGGGACACCTGGGGGGGTTGGGGACACAGGGGGGGACATGGGGGGACATGGCGGGGACATGGGGGGGGACATGGGGCGGCCCTGCTGCGAGGTGGGGGGGGGGGAGACCTGGGGGGGGTTGGGGACGTGGGGGGGGACTTGGGGGGACATGGGGTGGCCCTGCTGCAAGGTGGGGGGGGTTGGGGACATGGGGGGCGACAGGGGGGACACAGGGGGACAGGGAGGGGGGCATGGGGGGGACAGGGGGACAAGGGGGGGACATGGGGCGGCCGTGCTGCAAGGTGGGAGGGGGGGGACAACTGGGGGGGTTGGGGACATGGGGGGGTCAGGGGAGGGGAGGGAGGGGGACATGGGGGGGGACATGGGGGGACACGGGGATGGGGGGGGGACATGGTTGGGGGGGACAGAGGGGACGTGGGCAGAGGAACCCAGCAGGGACTGACCTGGGTCCTGTGTGTCCCCCCCGTGTCTCCCTGTGTCGTCCCCCCATGTCATTTGTCGGCCCCCCCCGTGTCGTGTGACCCCCCCGATGTCGTGTGTGTGTGTCCCCCCCGTGTCCCCAGAGCTGATGCCGAAGGGGACGAAGGAGGAGCAGCGGGATTACACCTTCTACCTGGCGCTGGGGAACTACCGCCTCAAGGTGGGGGACACGGGGGGGGGACACGGGGACACGGGGGGGACACGGGGACACGGGGGAGGGACACGGGGACATGGGGGGGGACACGGGGGAGGGGGACAGGGAGGGCGGGGGGGGGACGCAGGGGACCCCCGTGCTCACGGGTTGTCATCGTGTGTCCCCCCCCGTGTCGTTTGTGTGTGTCCCCCCCCCGTGTCGTGTCCGTGTCCCCCCCCCGTGTCCCCCCCCCGGCCGTGGGGCAGGAGTACGAGCGGGCGCTGGCCCACGTGGAGCGGCTGCTGGGGGCCGAACCCCACAACTCGCAGGGGCTGCGGCTGCAGCGCCTCATCCGGCAGCGCATGCGCCGAGGTGAGACCCGCGGCGCGACCCACGGCGCGACCCACGGTGACCCACAGCGACCCACAGCACCCTATGGCACCCCACAGCACCCACAGCCCTGCGTGCTGTCCCTTTATAGCACCCCACAGCACCCCGTAGCACCCTATGGAACCCCAGAGCACCCCATAGCACCCCGTAGCACCCTCTGGCACCCCATGGAGCCCCACAGCACCCCACGGAACCCTGTAGGACCCTATAGCACCCTATGGCACCCCGTAGCACCCATAGCCCTGCATGCTGTCCCTTGGCACCCCGTAGCACCCGCAGCACCCCATGGCACCCCATGGCACCCCATAGCACCCCATAGAACCCCGTAGCACCCCATAGCACCCCATGGCACCCCATAGCACCCCATAGCACCCCATGGCACCCCATAGGACCCTATAGAACCCCATAGCACCCCATAGCACCCATGGCACCCCATAGCACCCCACGGCACCCTATAGCACCCCATGGCACCCTATAGAACCCCATAGCACCCCATAGCACCCCACGGCACCCTATAGCACCCCATGGCACCCTATAGAACCCCATAGCACCCCATAGCACCCCACGGCACCCTATAGCACCCTATGGCACCCCATGGCACCCCATAGGACCCTATAGAACCCCATAGCACCCCCAGCCCCCCACGTGTCCCCGAGGGGTGGGGGTGGGGAGGGGTTTGGGGGGGGTGTGACGTGTCCCCAGCCCTGACCTGTGTCCCCCTCCCCCCCAGATGGGCTGCTGGGCGCGGCCATCGTGGGGGGTGTGGCGCTGGGCGTGGCCGGGCTGCTGGGCCTCGCCATCTCCCGCGCCCGCCACTGACGTCACCGCGTCCCCGACCGCATCACCGACGACCCCCCCACCCCGCGTCCCCTCCCCCCTCCCCTCCCCCCACCCTTGCCTCGGCCACGCGGCGATGACGCGATGGCGGCACGGCGACGGCGCGATGACGTCGTGGCGACGAGGCGGGCGACGGCCGGGGACGATCGACGGTGACGCGGTGCCGGCGCGATGACGCGACAGCGAGGAGGCTGCGGGGACGGCGTGGCGACGTCACGGGGATGTGCGGCGAAGTCACGGGGACGTGCGGTGACATCACGGGGATGTGCGGTGACGTCATGGGACGTGCAGTGACGTCACGGGACGTGCGGCAACGTCACGGGGACATATGGTGACATCACAGGGACACCGCAGTGACATCACGGGGACGTCGCGCCGACGCTGAAGGGAGGGGCGTGCCGACGGCGCGGTGACATCACGGTGGCAGCCCCCTCTGGGCGGGTCCCCGTGTCAGCCCCCTCCCCCCCCAGTGCCTTGGGGACCCCCGTGTGTCCCCCCCTCCCCCTCCCCCCGTGTCCCCTCCCCCCCCTGTAAATAAACCTCTTTGCGTTCCACGTGACTGATGCCTGGGGGGGAGGGGCTGCTGGCCCTCCCCTCCCCCACCTCGTCCCCTCCCCCACCCCCCCCCCCCGGGGGGGAATCCTGGCGCGTGGCGGGAGCGGGGCCGGAACCGCCCCTCCCCCACCCGGCCCTTCCTGCCCCGGTTCCGGTGGGGGAGGGGCGGGGGTGGGGGGAGGGGAACAGGGGACCCACACATCCCGGCCCCATAGACGTGTCCAGCCCCACGGCAGCGTCCGGGCCCTATAGGGGACCCCGGTGTCCCACCCCCACGGCAATGCCCACCCCCACGGCGGTGTCCAAGCAATGCCCAGCCCCACGGCGATATCTCGACCCCATAGGGGACCCTGGTGTCCAGCCCCACGGCGATGTCTGGGCCCTATAGGGGACCCTGCTGTCGCCCAGCCCTATGGTGGTGTCCAGCCCCACGGCAGCATCCAGCCCCACGGCAATGCCCAGCCCCACGGCGATATCTCGACCCTATAGGGGACCCTGCTGTCCAGCCCCACGGCGCTGTCTGGGCCCTATAGGGGACCCTGGTGTCCAGCCCTATGGTGGTGTCCAGCCCCACGGCGCTGTCTGGGCCCCACGGTGACGTCCATCCCTGCCCCCCCCCCCCCATTGGCGTCAACAGGAAAGGGGTGCGGGTGCCAGCGGGGGGGTGGGGGGGTCCGGGACACCCGGGTCCCCTCCCCGGTTCTGGGGGGGGGATGTGGGGCAGGAAGGGGGCAGGGCGCGCCGGACACCTGGGTTCCTTCCTGGAGGGGGGGGGGGGGTCACTCTGCCCCCCCCCCCCCCACCTTAAGGCCACCGCCGCCGCCGTGTCACCACCACTGCTCGGCCGCCGGCACCGACCCCCCCGGCCGACCCCCCACCCCAAACCCCTCTTGCTGCCGTCGTCGTCGTCGTCCCCCCGCCGTGTCCCCAAAACCTCTCCGTCCCCCCCTCCGTGTCCCCCCACCCGTGTCCCCCCCATATCCCCATCCCCATCCCCCCGTCCTTGTCCCCATCCCTGTCCCTTGTCCCCATCCCTGTCCCCCCACCCGTGTCCCCCCCATATCCCCATCCCCCTCTTATCCCCCCGTGTCCCCCCCGTGTCCCCCCCTTGTCCCCATCCTCATCCCCCCACCCGTGTCCCTCCACCCGTGTCCCCCCCTCCTTGTCCCCATCCCCGTCCCTTGTCCCCATCCTTGTCCCCCCACCCGTGTCCCCCCACCCGTGTCCCCATCCCCGTCCCTCGTCCCCACCCGTGTCCCCGTCCCCATGTCCCCCCCAGCCATGGGGTGGGGGGCGGCCCTGGCGGTGGCCCTGGGGGCCGTGGGGTGGGGGCTGCTGGTGGCCTCCCTGCCCCACGGCACCTGGGGGCTGGGGGGGGGCCAGGCCAACGCCGTGGCCAGCGTCACCCTCACCCGTGGGCTGTGGAACGACTGCGTCATCGACGCCGCGGGAGTGACGTCCTGCGTCCCCCTCATCTCCCTCATCACCCTGCCCGGTAATGGGGGGGGGGGGCGGGGGGGGGACATGGGGATGTGGGGGTCTGAGTGGGGTGTGGGGACATGGGGGGGACATGGGGGGACGTGGGGGGACGTGGGGGAAAGTGGGGGGACATGGGGGACAGGGACATGGGGGGTTTTGGGGGGGACATGGAGGAAGTAGGGGGACATGGGGGCATGGGGGTCTGGGGGGGATGTGGGGATGTGGGGGACATGGGGACGCGTGGGGGGGACATGGGGGGGATGCGGCGACATGGGGGCTGGGGGGGATGTGGGGACATGGGGGGATATTGGGGGGGACATTGGGATGTGGGAGGATTTGGGGGGGACATGGGGGAAGTAGGGGGACATGGGGCGACATGAGGACATGTGGGGGGACACGGGGACATGGGGGACAGAGGGACATGGGGGGACGTGGGGACGTGGGGGTCTTGGGGGACTGTGGGGATGTGGGGGGGACATGGGGGGAAGTGGGGGGGTCATGGGGACACAGGGACATGGGGGGACATGGGGGAAGTGGGGACACATGGGGGGGACATGGGGTGACGTGGGACATGGGGGGACATGGGGACGTGGGGGGATTTGGGGGGACATGGGGGAATTGGGGGGACATGGGGACATGAGGGTCTGGGGGGATGTGGGGGACATGGGGACACGTGGGGGGACATGGGGGGGACATGGGGACGTGGGGGTCTTGGGGGGATGTGGGGACATGGGGACACGTGGGGGGACATGGGGGGGACATGGGGACGTGGGGGTCTTGGGGGGATGTGGGGACATGGGGGGACATGGGGGAAAGTGGGGGGACATGGGGGGGACATGGGGACATGGGGGGCTGGGGGGGATGTGGGGATGTGGGGGACATGGGGGCGAAGTGGGGACACATGGGGGGGACATGGGGACATGGGGATCTGGGGGGGATGTGGGGACGTGGGGGGCACAGGGGGGATGTGGGGGGCCATGGGGGACACGGGGCCGTGGGGGGGCCGTGGGGGGGCCGTGGGGTGATGTGGGACGCGGGGGGCCATGGGGACACTGGGGGCGTGGGGGGATATTGGGGGGCACGCGGGGATGCGGGGGGATTTGGGGGGACGTGTGGGGCTGGGGGGGCCCCGCGGGTGCTGCCCTGACCCCCGTGTCCGTGTCCGTGTCCCAGGGTACCTGCAGGGCAGCCGGCTGCTGGCGGCGGCGGCGGCGGCTCTGGGGGGGGCGGGGGTCGCCCTGGGGGGGGGCGCCGGGCCCAGGAGGAGAGTCCGGGCTGCGGGGGGGGGGCTGCTGCTGCTGGCCGGTACGGGGGCACTGGGGGGGACTGGGAGGGACTGGGAGGGGGGTCTGGGGGAGTAGGGGGGGTACAAGGGGGCGTGGGAGGGGTGTGGGGGGGATACGGGGGATATTGGGGGGATATGGGGGGTGTGGGGGTGCTATGGGGGCTATGGGGGGCTATTGGGGTGCTATGGGGGGATATGGGGGGTATGGGGGGTTCTAGGGGGGATGTGGGGGTGCTGGGGGGTGATATGGGGGAGTATGGGGGGATATAGGGGGGATATGGGGGGGTATGGGGGTTATGGGGGGATGTGGGGGGATGTTGGGGGTGCTGGGGTTGATGTGGGGGGTATGGGGGGATATTGGGTGCTATGGGGGGATATGGGAGGATATGGGGGTATGGGGGGGTATGGGGGTTCTATGGGGTGCTATGGGGGTGCTGAGGGGTGCTATGGGGGAGTATGGGGGGTATGGGAGGATATGGGGGAGATATGGGGGGTATGGGGGGATGTGGGGGGTGCTGGGGGTGACATGGGGGGATATTGGGGGTATAAGGGGAGATGTGGGGGGCTATGGGGGGATATTGGGGTGCTATGGGGGTGCTGGGGGATGATATGGGGGGATGTGGGGGGTTATGGGGTGACATGGGGGTTTTGGGGGATATGGGGTGAGATGGGGGAGTATGGGGGATGTGGGGGGTTCTATGGGGTGCTATGGGGGTACTGGGGGGGATGTGGGGGGTACAGGGGAGTATGGGGGGATATGAGGGGGATGTGGGGGGGTATGGGGGTGCTATGGGGGTGCTGGGGGATGATATGGGGGGATGTGGGGGGTTATGGGGTGACATGGGGGTTTTGGGGGATATGGGGTGAGATGGGGTGACATGGGGGGATGTGGGGGGGATATGTGGTGCTGGGGGTCCTACGGGTGCTCGGGGGGGGCTATGGGGTGATTTGGGGGTGATATGGGGGGATGTGGGGGGTATGGGGGTGCTATGGGGTGCTATGGGGGTGCTATGGAGGGATACGGGGTGCAATGGGGGTGCTACGGGGGTGACATGGGGGGCACGACGTGGTGCTGGTGGGTGCTGTGGAGTGACGTGGGGTGAGACGAGGGGTGCTGGGGGCTTCTATGGGGTGCCAATGGGTGCCATGGGGTGCTGGGGGGTGCTATGGGGGGGGGGCTAGGGGTGTTCTGTGGGGTGCCGGGGGGGCTATGGGGTGCGATGGGTGCCGTGGGGCGCAGTGGGGCAGCACCTGTGGGTCCCCCCCCAGGCCTGGGGGCTCTGGCAGCCGCCAGCTGGTTCGCGGCCGCCGTCACCCGGGAGTTCTTCGACCCCCAGCACGGCGGAGCCCGGTGGGTGCTGGGGGCTATGGGGGGGTTATGGGGGGTAATGGGGGAGGCTATGGGGGACTATGGGGGGTACCGGGGCGCTAGGGGGGCTATGGGGGGACTATGGGGGGCTACTGGGGGGGTACTGGGGGGTACTGGGCGGCCGGGGGGGGCTGTGGGGGGACTATGGGGGACTGGGGGGGGGGCTATGGGGGGGCAATGGAGGGGTAATGGTGGGTACTGGGGGGTGGGGGGACTATGGGGGGATACTGGGGGTATACTGGGGGGTACTGGGCGGCCGGGGGGGGCTATGGGGGGGTAATGGGGGGCTAGGAGGGCTATAGGAGGCTCGCGGGGAGCCGGGGAGGGGGGAGGGCGCTGGGGGGGAGGGGTCCCGTCTGTTGGGGGAGGGGTGGGGGGGGTGACACCCCCTCCTTCGCCCCAGGTACGAGCCGGGCCCGGGGGTGCTGCTGGCGGCGGGGGGAGGGGCGCTGGCCATCGTGGGGGGGGCGGGGCTGCTGGCCTCCGCCCGGGGCCCCCCCCAGCGCTCCAGGTGAGGGGGACCCCCCCCCAAAAAAAAAATTTCACATCCCCCCACCCCACAATCGGGGAAGCCCCGCCCTGCCGCGGGGGTGGGGGAGGGGCAGGGTGGGGGAGGGGTGCCCCTTGCCCCCCCCTCACTCGCTGCCCCCCCCCCAGCCCCCCCCGCCCCTCCCCCGCCGGCCTCGGGGACAAGTACGGGCGGAACGCCTACGTCTGACACGCCCACCGCGCCGGGACACGCCCCCCTCCAAGCCGAGCCCCGCCCACGAAGCCAAGTCCCGTCCGCGATGCTGGACCACGGCCCCGCCGCCAGACCACGCCCCCAATGCCAAGACACGCCCCCCCAATGCCAGGACACGCCCCCATCCCAAGCTGAGCCCCGCCCGCCCGCCTCCAGCCCTGGACCACGCCCCTAAAATCGGACCACGCCCCATCGCCCGGGCCACGCCCCAGTGATGGGCCACGCCCCCCGCCCCTCCCAGTAACCGAGAGACACCAGTGACCCCCCCCCAGTGCTCCCAGTTCACCCCCAGTGCTGCCAGTGCCCCCCAGTAACTCCCAGTGCTCTCCTCCAGTCCTCCCAGTGCTGTCCTGTGCTCCCAGTGACCCCACCCAGTGCCCTCGCCAGTGCTCCCAGTGATCTCCCCCCAGTGCTCCCAGTGACCCCCAGTGCTCCCAGTGCTCCTACTGACCCTCCCAGTCCTCCCAGTACCCCCCCACTGCTCCCAGTGTTCCCAGTGACCCCCCAGTGCTCCCAGTCTGCTCCCAGTACCATCCCAGTGTTCCCTCAGTGTTCCCAGTACCTCCCCTGTACCCTCCTAGTACCCTCCCAGTGCTCCCAGTCTGCTTCCAGTGACCCCCCCCCTGCGCAGGGACGGGGCTGGGCAGCTGCTGCTGGCGTATACTGGTGTCCTACTGGTACCTTACTGGTGCATATTGTTATCCTTCCGGTGCAAACTGGTGTCCTGCTGGTGTCTTACTGGTCTTACTGCTCCCTAGTGCTTCCTACTGGTCCCTACTGGTTCAAACTGGTGCCTACCAGCGTCCTACTGTTGTCCTACTGCTCCCTACCGGTACATACTGGTCCACACTGGTGCCCAATTAGTGTCCGACGGGTGCCCTATTGGTCTCTACTGGTGCATACTGGTGCCTACTGGTGTCTTACTGGTGCGTACTGGTGCATATTGGTGTTCTGCTGGTGCCATACTGGTGCCTACTGCTACCCTACTGGTGCAAACTGGCGCATACTGGTGTCCTACTGCTGTCCTACTGGTGCACGCTGGTGCCTACTGGTGTCCTACTCCTCCATACTGGTGCCTGCTGGCATATACTGGTTCAAACTGGTGCCTACTGGTGTCTTACTCATGTACTGGTGCAAACTGGCGCATACTAGTGTCCCACTGGTGCCGTACTGGTGCCTACTGGCATCCTACTGGTGCATACTGGTGCATACTGGCGCCATACTGGTGTCCTACTGGTACATACTAGTGCCCTACTGTTGCCCACGGGTGCATACTGGTGCCATACTCGTGCAAACTGGTGCATACTGGCACAGACTGGTATCCTACCGGCATCCTACTGGTGTCCTACTGGTGTCTACTGGTGCATACTGGCATCTGCTGGTGCAAACTGGGGTGCATACTGGTGCCTGCTGATGCAAACTGGGGTGCATACTGGTGCCCTGCTGTTGCCCACGGGTGCATACTGGTGCCATACCGGTGCATACTGGTGCAAACTGGGGCATACTGGTGCATACTGGTGTCCTACTGGCATCCTACTGGTGCAAACTGGTGTCTAATGGTGTGTACTGGCCTGTACTGGCTTCTACTGGTGCATACTGGCGCATACTAGTGTCCTACTGGTGCATACTGGTGTTCTACTGTTGCCCACGGCTGCACACTGGTGCTATACCGGTGCATACTGGCGTCTACTGGTGCAAACTGGCGCATGCTAGTGTCCTACTGGTGTCCTACTGTTGTCTTACTGGTGCAGACTGGTGTCCTACCAGCATCCTACTGGTGTGTACTGGTGCATACTGGCTTCTACTGGTACAAACTGGGGTGCCTACTGGTGCATACTGGTGCCCATACTGGTGCATACTGGTGCCCTACTGTTGCCCACGGGTGCATACTGGTGCCATAGTGGTGCAAACTGGTGCAAACTGGGGCATACTGGCGTCCTACCAGTGTCCTACCGGTGCATACTGATGTCTACTGGTGTGTACTGGCGCATACTGGCGTCTACTGGCGCAAACTGGCGCATACTAGTGTCCTACTGGTGCATACTGGTGTTCTACTGTTGCCCACGGGTGCACACTGGTGCCATACCGCCGCATACTGGCGCAAACTGGCGCATACTAGCGTCCCACTGGCGTCCTACTATCGTCCTACTGGTGCAAACCGGCGCCTACTGGTGCGTACTGGCGCCGACTGGTGTGCTCCCCTCCCACCGCCAGGCGGCGCTCTCCCCTCCCGTGCCCGCCCCGCCCCCTTCCAGCCGCCCATCTCGGTGGTTCCGCCCTCTGAGCCCAACGCGGAACTTCCGCCACGGTAGGTAGCGCTGACCAATGAGCGCGCGGGGGCGGGGCCGAGGCGGCGGCGGCGGCGGCGGGGGGTGAGGGCGACACGTGGGGGGGGGGCGCGGGGTCACCGCGGGGTCACGGGGGGCCCTGGGGTGGGGGGGGTCCGGGGGGGGTCTCTGGAGGACACACACCCATTGGGGGGGTCTGGGGGGGGCCCTGGGGTGGGGGGACCCTATGGGGGGGGCTGGTTCCTATAGGGGGGTGTCGGGGGGGCACATTGGGGGGGGCTCTGGGGTGGGGGGGGTCTTTGGGGGGGATGACACCCATTGGGGGGGGTCTCTGGGGTGGGGGGGACCCATTGGAGGGGGTCTGGGGGGGCCCTGGGGTGGGGGGACCCTATTGGGGGGGGTCTTTGGGGAGGGGTCCCTATGGGGGGGGCTTTGGGGGGGGCTGGTTCCTATGGGGGGGTCTCTGGGGGGGGACAGACACCCATTGGGGGGAGTTTCTTGGGTGGGGGGGTCTCTGGTGGGACACACGACCCTTTGGGGGGGTCTCTGGGGGGGCTGGTCCCTATAGGGGGGTCCCTGGGGGGGTCCCATTGGGGGAGGGTCCCTATGGGGGGTGTCTGTAGGGGGTCTCTGGGGTGGGGGGGGACTCATTTGGGGGGGGGGGTCACTGTGGGGGGGTCCCACAAGCATCCCCCCCCCCAGGGCAGGCCGATGGAGCCCCAGCAGAAGCCGCCGGAGGAGGAAGAAGAAGAGGAGGAGGAAGAGGAGGAGGAGGAAGAAGAGGGGGTGCCCCCCCCCGGCGAGGACCCCCCGCCCTGGGGGGTGCCCTGGGAGGGCGAGGGGGGGCCGCTGCCGGTGCTGGGGGGGGTGGCGGCCCCCCTGCTGCTGCGGGGGGAGACGGAGCGGCTGGTGCGGGAGGTGGGGAGGGCCCGGCCCCTCCATCGCCTCCCCCACCTCAAGCGGGTGCGGGGGGGGCCCGGGGGGGCTGCTCTGCTCCTCTGCCTCGACAGCCAGCTGGGACCCGGACGGGGTACGAGGCGGGGGCGCTGGGAGGGGGCTGGGAGCACTGGGGGGGGGCTGGGAGCACTTGGGGGGGACTCAGGGGGCTGGGAGCACTGGGAGGGAGGACTGGGAGCACTGGAAGGGGGGACTGGGAGCAACTGGGAGGGGCAGCTGGGAGCACAGGAGGGGGACTGGGAGCGCTAGTGGGGGCTGGGGACGCTGGAGGGACTGGGAACACTGGGGGTGCTGGAGGTCTCAGGGACACAAGGGCTGTTGGGGACACAGCCGGTGCTGGAGCCACCGACACGGCTGCCACCCCGCACCCAGGAGCCGCCGATGATGTCGCCGATGATGTCACCGAGGCCACCGCCGGCTGTGGGTCCGGTTATGGGACCGGGGACACCGACACCGGCGCTGCGGCCGACGTCACCGAGACCAGCGCCGGCCCTGCGTCCGGTTGTGCGACCGGGGACACCGACACCGGCGCTGCCACTGACGTCACCGAGGCCACCGCGGGCTCTAAATCCGGCCACGCGACCGGGGACACCAACGCCAGCGACATCACCGCCGGCCCCGGACCCAATCCTGTCACCAGGGACACCAACGCCGGCGACGTCACCGCCGGCCCTGGATCCGGCTGCGTCACCGGGAACACCAACACCGGCGACACCACCGACGTCGCCGCCGGCCTTGGACCCGATCCCGTGACCGGGAACGCCGGCGTCGCCGACACCGACCCGCTGCCGCCGCTGCGGGTGCTGCTGGGCCCCGGGGTGTCCCCGCGCGGGCTGGGCCCCCCTTTCCGCGTCAAGGTGCCGGGCCGGACGCCGGCGCAAGGCCCGGAGACGGCGGCGGCGACGGCGGCGGCCCTGTGGCCGTGGGTGCGGCGAGGCGGCGCGGCGGCGGTGCCGTTGGCGTCGCCGCCGCCGTTAGACGCCGCGGAGGCGACGGCGGCCGCCGCCGCCATGCGAGCGGCGCTGGCGGCGGCGCGGCGCGGGGCGCGCCGAGGGATGGTGCCGGCGGGCGCGGCGGCGGTGGAACCGGCGACCGGCCGCGTGCTGGCGACGGCCCACGACGGCCGCCGCGGCGAGCACCCGCTGGCCCACGCCGCCATCGCCTGCCTGGCGGCCGTGGCGCGGCATCGGCGGCGGCGCGGCGGCGGCGACGGCGGGTACCTGTGCGCCGGTTGCGACGTTTACCTGACGCGGGAGCCGTGCGCCCTTTGCGCCATGGCGCTGGTGCACGCGCGGGTGCGGCGGGTGCTTTTCGGGGTGCCGGCGCCGCAGGGGGCTCTGGGCACCCGCTACGGCCTCCACGGCCGCCGGGCGCTCAACCACCGCTACCGCGTCTACGGCGGCGTCGCCGCCCGCCGCTGCGCGCGCCTGGCGCGGCTCGACCGCGCCGCCGGCGGCGCGCAATAAAGGGGCTGGGCTCGAGAACAGGCCTGCTGGGCGTACTGGGGAGCGCTGGGGGTACCGGCGGCACTGGGGGTACTGGGAGCACTGGGGATACGATACGGAAGTACTGGGGAGCACTGAAGGTACCGGCGGCACTGGGAATACTGGGGGTACTGGAGATACTGGTGGGCAATGGAGGTACCGGCGGCACTGGGGGTGCTGGGGATACTGGGAGCACTGGGGATACGATACTGGAGGTACTGGGGAGCACTGGAGGTACCAGTGGCACTGGGGATACTGGGGAGCACTGGCGGCACTGGAGGTACCAGTGACATTGGGGATACTGGGGAGCACTGGAGGTACTGGGGACACTAGGAGTAATGGAGGTACTGGGGATACTGGTGAGCACTGGAGGTACTGGGGGCACTGGAGGTACCAGTGGCACTGGGGATACTGGGGAGCACTGGGGGTGCTGGGGATACTGGGAGCACTGGGGACACTGGGAGTACTGGTGCCAGTGGGGGCACTGGGAGTGCTGGTGGCAGTGGAGGTGCGGGGGGCACTGGGAGCACTGGGATGGAGCAGTTGGGGGGGGAGAGACCGCCCCAAATCCCCCAGTGGGGACCCCAAAGCGAGACACCCAAAAGGGGCAGAGCTTTATTTTTTTGGGGGGGGGGTTGTCCCCCAGACATCAGGGTGTCCCCCCAGCACCGGGGGCCCCTCAGGGTGCCCCCCCCAGTCGCGTGGGTGCCCCCCAAGCCGGGTGGGTGCCCCCCCCGACACGAAGCACCCAGCTATTGGGGTGCCCTCAGGGTGCCCCCCCGGGGGGGTGGGTGCCCCCCAGTCTGGCCATGGTGGCCCCCCCGAAGGTGACGGGGCGCCAGCCCTCGGCCCGGGCCAGGTCGGTGACCCCCGGCGGGGGGGGCAGGGGGGGGGTCCAGGGTCCCGGCGCCTCCACCCGCAGCTGGGAGCCCCCCCCGGCCACGGCCACCTGCGGCACCCAAACCCCGGCATCAGTTTTGGGGGGGGGGGGGCACCCAAAGCCCTGGGTGCCTTTTGGTGGGGCACCCAAACCCTTGGGGTCATGGTGGGGGGCACCCAAACCCCAGGGTCACTTGGGGTTATGGGGGGGCACCCAAAGCCCTGGGTGGCTTTTGGGGGGGGCACTCGGAGCCCTTGGGGTCGGGGGGGGGGCACCTGGACCCCTGGGTGGCTTTTGTGGGGGGGCACTCAAACCCCAAGGTCAGTTGGGGTCATGGGGGGGCACCCAAACCCCTGAGTCCTTTTGGGGGGGGGCACCCAAACCCCTGGGGAGCTTTGGGGGGGGGAGGGCACCCTGATGCCTGGGTCCCTTGGGGGAGAGGGGACACCCTGCTTCCCCTGGACACCTGGGGGGGGTCAGTGGGTGCTGGGGTGGGGGGGGGCACCCCTGTCCCCCTTACCTGTGCCACCTTCCGCAGCAGCAGCTCCTCAATGCCTTGTCCTGGGGGGGGGGGGACACAGACAGACACCTGAGTCCCCCAAAATGGGGGGGACACACACAGCTGGGTCCCCCAAAATGGGGGGGGAGTAGGGGGGGGGGTCCCACCTCGCAGCGGGGGGGGCACCCAGAGCTCCCCCAGGCGCAGGTCGGGGCCGCGCCAGGTGCTGAAGCCCCAGGAGGCCACGGCGAAGCCCCCCAGGGCCCCCCCTGTGGGAGATTGGGGGGGGGGGGGACGGGGACGTGGGACCCGAGGGCCCCCCACCCCAAGAACACCAAGGACACCCCCCGGACCCCCCCCAGGACCCCCAAGGTCCCACTTGGACCGCCCAAGGTCCCTCTTGTCCTCCCCCCAGACCCCCTTCCCCCCCCCCGGACCCCCCCAGGTCCCTCTTGTCCCCCCCTGCACCCCCTTGTGCCCCCCAAGACCCCCCAGCTCCATCTTGTCCCCCCCTGGACCCCCCCAGGACCCCCCCAGCTCCCTCTTGCTTCCCCCAGGACCCCCCAGGTCCCACTTGTCCCCCCCTGGACCCCCCCAGGTCCCTTTTGTGCCCCCCCAGACCCCCCCCCAGGTCCTTCTTGTCCCCCCCCAAGACCCCCCTGGCCCCCCCCAGGTCCCTCTCATCCCCCCCTGGACCCCCAATGCCCCCCCACCCCCCAATTCCCCCCCCTCCTGCCCCCCCCTTGCTCCTGCCTGGGGGATCAGGGGTCACAGAGGGGTCAGGGGTCACAGAAGGGTCAGGGGTCACCGGGGGGGGCACTCACCGGGGGGGCCCACGGCCACCAGTACGACGGGGGGCGGCTGCCCCTCCAGGAGCTCCCGGCACAGAGCTGGGTCACCCAGGGGTCATGGGGTCACCCAAGGGTCATGGGGTCACCCAGGGGTCATGGGGTCACCCAGGGGTCGCCAGGGTCGGGGGTCAGAGGGGACATGGCACCTCTGTGAGGTCATGGGGGGTGCAGCGGGGTCAGGGGGTCATGGGGAGGTCAGGGGTCACTGAGGGGTCAGGGGGTCACGGTGATGGGGTCACCATGGGTTCATGGGGGACACAAGGGTCACAGAGGGGTCACAGAGGGGTCACATGACCACCCCAAAGCCAGGTCAGGTGATCACAGGGGTCACAGGAGATGCGGTCACCCAGGGGTCAGGGGTCATGACCCTCGTGGGGTTGGGGACACGCACACGTCATCCCTCACCCTCCTCCGACGGCAGCTCCCGCTCCGGCTCCGGCCCCGGCTCCAGCGTCACCCAGTCCTGGGGGCAAAGGTCACCCTGGGTGACCCCCCCCAACACCTGGGTGCCCCCCCCACCCCTGGGTGCCCCCCCAATGGGTGCCCCCCCAGGGGTGCCGTACCCGGACCATCTCCCGCAGGCGGGCGCAGTCGCGCTGGGTGCAGGCCCGGACCCCCCAGGCCATGGCTGACGGGTGCGCTGGGTGCCCCCCCGGGACTAAACACCCCCCAGTTCCCAGCATGCACCGCGGCTGGCTCCTCCCAGGGGGCGGGGCTGCGGCGGGGGGGAGGAGCCAGGCGGTGGCGGCCGCTGAGGGCTGAGTCCCACAGAGCAGCGCGGGCCAGTACACGCCAGTATAGACCAGTACGGGGCAGCGCGGACCGGCACGGACCAATACGGAACAGTACAGAGCTGTGCAGGCCAGTAAAGACCAGTACGGGGCAGTAGAGACCAGTATGGGGCAGTGCAGACCAGTATATAGACCAGTGCAGACCAGCACAGACCAGCACAGACCAATACAAGAAAGTACAGAGCAGTGCAGACCAGTATAGAACAGCGCAGACCAGTACAGATCAGCACAGACCAGTACAGATCAGCATAGAACAGTACACACCAATACAGATCAGCACAGACCAGTACAGACCACTATAGAACAGTACAGACCAATACGGACCAGCACAGAACAGTACAGACCTATGCAGACCAGTACAGACCACTACAGACCTGTACAGACCAGTATAAACCAGTACAGACCAGTATAAACCGCTCTCCACCGTGTCCCTCGTCTCCCTCCCCCTGGGGGGTACTCCGAGGGGGCGTGGCCAGCGACCGGGGGGCGGAGCCGAACGGAGGGGGCGTGGTCGGGAAGGGGCGTGTTCGGGGGCGGGACCAGGGGCCCGGCTAGGGGCGGAGGAGGTTGGCCAAGGGGTGGGGGCGTCGTCAGGGGCGGGGCGACGAAGGGGGCGGAGCGTCAGCGGTTGCCGCGGCAACGTGAGGCCTAGCGCGGGGCGCGGAGCCTGAGGGGGGGGCCCGGGGCGGGGGGGGGGGGGTCGTGGGGGGTGTCCGGGGGGGGGGGGAGGGGGGTGTTGCATGTTGGGGGGGCGCTGGGGGGGGAGGGGAGGCCGCGGCCCCCCCTCATCCCCTGTTATTCCCCCCCCCCCCCCAGTCCCGATGCCCCCCCGGGGGTCGCTGGTGCCGGCCCGGTTCCTCGTCCTGACGGCGCATCTGGTGCTGCTGCTGCAGCTCGGCTGGGGGCGGGTGAGTGGGGGGCACGGCCACGCGCGGCCACGCGCCTCCACACGCATCCACACACGTCCGCATGCCCCCACACACCTCCTCTCGTGTCCACACGTGTGCACACACACGTCCACACGCCTCCACGCGCCTCCACACGCACCCACACACCTCCACGCGCTTCCACACGTGTGCGCACACACCTCCACGCGTATCCACACACCTCCACGCGCTTCCACACATGTCCGCACGTGTCCACATGCCACCACTCATGTCCCCACACACGTCCCCACACGTGTCCACACACCTCCCCATATGTCCACACACCTCCACTCGTGTCCCCACGTGTCCCCACACGTCCCCTCATGTCCCCACATGTGTCCATACACTCCCCCACGTGTCCACATGCCTCCTCTCATGTCCCCACACGTGTCCACACACCTCCCCACGTGTCCACACACCTCCACTCATGTCCCCACATGCGTCCACACCCCTCCACACATGTCCACACGCCTCCACTCGTGTCCCCACATGTCCACACACCTCCCCTCGTGTCCCCACATGTCCACACTTCTCCACATGTGTCCACACGCCACCACTCGTGTCCCCACACGTGTCCACACGCCTCCACTCCTGTCCCCACACCGGGCCACGCCACCCACGGGCCACCCCCGCTGCGGTCCCCATGGGGGGGGGGGGGCGCTGGGGGAGGGCTGTGGGGGGAGGGGCGGAGCGTGGACGTGCCCTCCACCAAAAAAAACCCTGCCCCCCCCAGGACCCCCACGTCCGCGCCTCACTGCCCCTCGAGTTCTCGGCGGAGGAGTACGCCCACGCCGACCGGTTGTGAGTCCCGGGGGGGGGCACCCACCCACGGGGGGACCCCCCGCACCCCAGGGTGTCCCCCTGCCCCCCCCCAAACCCCCTGCCCCCCCCAAATCCCTGTGGCCTCCCACTTCTCCCCACGCCCCCCCATCCCTGTGCCCCCCCCAACTCTGTGCCCCCCCCCAGGTTGGGGAGGGTGTTTGGTGGCTTGGGGGGGGTCTCCCCCCCCCTCACCCCTCTGTGTCCCCCCATTTCAGGTTGGGGGGGGCCCTGGGGGGGGCCCTGGGGCTCTTGGGGGTCGAGTTCGTCGGCTTCTTTTCGGGGGTCTCCATGTTCCACCCTGGGCAGAGTCTGCTTTGTATCCTGAGGGGGGGCACCCCAAAACTTGGGGGGGAAACCCCAAAATGGAGGGGACCCCAAAATGGTGGAGTGGGGAGGGGGAGGCTGGAAAATGGGGGAGGGCCCCAAAAGAGGGAAGGGGACCCCAAAATGGAGGGACAACACTGGGGGGAACCTCAAAATGGGGGGGGGGCAAAACAGGGGGAGACCCTAAAATGGCGGGGGACCCCAAAATGGGGGGGGGATGCCAAGACGGGGGGGGTGCCCAAAGAAGGTGGGGGGAGACCCCAATGGGGGGGGACACAGCCCAAAAGGGGGGGAGAGTGAAATGGGGGGACCCCCAAAACAGGGGGGGACCCCCAAAATGGAGGGGGACCCAAAATGGTGGAGGGGGGCCCCCAAAACGAGGAGGGGGGGTACAGCCAAGGGGGTTCCTCCCCTCTTCCAAGGGCCTTGCCGTGCTCCAGGGGGTGTTGGAGGGGGGAGATTTGGGGGGTCCCCCCCTAATCCCAGTCTGGGGGTGTGTGTGGGGGTGTCTGTGTGTGTGTCCCCCCATTTTTGGGGTTATTTCCCCTGACGTGGGTAGCGCTGGCGGCCCACGGGGGGGCCGCCCTGGCCTTGGCCTGGGCCTTGCTGGAGGGTTGGGACAGCAGCTGCTTCTGGCTCCTCTTCGGCCTCTGCAGGTGGGTTGGGGGCTTTTTTTTTGGGGGGGGGGGTCCCCCCTCTCCTTTGCACCCCACTGACACCCCCGTTGTGTCCCCTGCACCCCGCAGTGTCCCCCCCGCCATCACCGAGGTGCTGCTGATGGTCTCCATGCTGGGCTGCAGGAGGAGAGCGATCTGACCCCCAGCGGGGGGGGGGGGTGTTGGGGACCCCCCCAAGCCCCCCCGGGGGTCCCCAATATCCCCTGACCCCCCCCTTTGCGCCCCAACCCCGCTTTTACCGCCCCCCCCCCCCCCCGCGGGACCGAGAAAATAAATAAAGATTTGAACGCGGAAAAGCTTCGGCGCGCCAAAACCTTGGGGCGGGAAGGGGGCCGTGGCCACGCCCACATGCAAATGAGGGCTGCGGGGCAGGCTGGGAGGGCGCGGAAGGGTGGGTGGGCGCGGGGTGGGGAGGGGTCTGCGGGTGGGAAAGGGGGGAGAGGGGTGGGGGGATGCGAGAGGGTTACGGCGGGGGAGTTTGGGGGGGTCGCCCTGGGGTAAGGGGAGCTGGCGTGGGACCCCCCTCGTGACGGGGGGTGGTTTGGTTTATATCGTCAGTGCGGTATATCCTGACCTGCCCCGCTTTGCGGGCAGCGCGTGATGAGCTGAACGTGATGACGCGTGATTACATCACGGGGGGGCTGCGGGAAGTGCAACACCCGCAGCTCCCGTGACTCTGACTGCGCCTGCGCGGGGCAGGGAGGGACCGCCGTGGGGGGGAGAGGGGTGAGGACTACGTCACGGGAGAGGCCACGCCCTGTGGGGAGTGGGGTCACGGGGCTGCGCGGGCGCGCACCACGGTGAGCGTGCAAGAGCGCGGGACGGGGTCTGCGGCCTCCGCCCCCGTGAGTGTGCAAGGGCGCTTGTGCAACGGGGCTCTGCACCGCCCGCATGGTGAGTGCGCAAGAGGGCTCTGCACCTCGCCGGTGAATGTGCAACAGGGGCTCTGCACCCTCCCCGTGAGTGTGCAAGAGCGTGCCACGGGGCTTTTCACTCCCCGTGAGCGTGCAAGAGGGCTCTGTACCCTCCCCGTGAGTGTGCAAGAGTGTGCAACGGGCCCCTGCGCCCCTCCCCATGGTGAGTGTGCAAGGGTGAGAGTGCAACATTGCCCTGCCCCCCCCCCCCCCCCCGTGCGTGCAACGGTGCGTCCGCAACAGGGCCCGGCGTGGCAGGCCGTCTGCAGAGCGTGCAAGCCCCGCCCACCACCGTCGCGGCCCCTGATTGGCCGCCCCCCTCGGCCCCGCCCTTGTTGCCGGGCTGAGCTCCGGCTTATCCCTAAAATGGTCGCCCCCCACGTGACCACGCCTTGTCTTCCCCCCCCCCTCCCCGCATGCGCTCTAACCACCAACAGCGCCCGCGCGGCCAGCAGCCAATCACCGCCGAGCTCCCGCCTTTCCTCAGGCGGGCGGCGAAAGCGACCAATGAGAAACAGCGCGAGCGCGGAGGGGGGGGCGGGAAGAAAAAGGGGAGGAGCGGGGCGGAACCCTGCCCGCCTTTAGCGGAAAACCAATAGGCGGGCGGCGCGCGGCGGCCGCCAGCCAATCGGAGAGCGAGGGGGCAGATTTGAAGCCCGTCGGCCGCGCGGGGCGGGGCAGAACGTGGCGGCGCAGGCGGCGGGTGAGACCGTGCGGGGCCGGGGGGGAATTTTGGGGGGATTTTGGGTCCTGGGGGGGACCCTGGTGACGCTGTAACCCCCCCCCCCCCCTCCCCTCAGGATGTCGCAGAAGGAGAACATGAACCCCAGCTTGGCCAAGGTAACCCCTCCCCCCCGCCTCGCGGTGTTCCCTTGAGGGGGGGTCTTGGGGTGCCCCCCCACTTTGAAGGGGTGTAGGGGTTGTTTGGGGTCCCCCCCCACCCCAAGAGGTGGTCTTAGGGTGTCCCCCCTACTTTGAGGGGGTGTGGGGAGTATTTGGGGTCCCCCCACCCCAAGAAGTGGTCTTGGGGTGCCCCCCCACTTTGAGGGGGTGGGGGGTGTGTTGGGATTCCCCCCGTGGCCTTGGGGTGCTCCCCCCAATTTCAGGGGGTGTGGGGGTCATTTGGGGTCCCCCCACCCCTAAGAGGTGGCCTTGGGGTGACATGCCCCCCCACCCCGTTTTGTGCCGGCAGTGTGGGGTGCTGCCCCCCCCCGCCCCCCAACGGGTGCCCCGTAAGGACCCCCCCGCTTCGGATCCCCCCCAGCTTTCGAGAGCCCCCGGCAAGGCCGGGGCCCTGCCAGGTACGGGGAGGGATGGGGGGGGTCCATGGGGGCCCCCCATGGGTGTTTTTGGGGGGGGGGGGGGGGTCCCGCCACTGACACCCCCCCCCAATTTCTCTCCCTCTTCTCAGGAGCCGGGCGGGTGCCCCTGGAGCCCAGCGCCCTGCAGGCGCCTGCACCTCCCCCACCCCAGTGAGTGTCGGGGGGGGCACTGGAGGGGGGCCCAAGGATGCTGGGGGGCATTGGGAGGGGTGTTGGGATCCTCTTGGTGGTGGTGGGTGGCGCTGGGGGGGGTCTTGGGGACCCTGGGTGGCACTGGGGGGGGTCCCCAGTTACCCCCTAGTGACAGTAGGGGGGGTCCTAGAGACCCCCTGGGTGGCACTGTGGGGGTTCTGGAACCATGTGGGTTATGGTGGGTGGCACTGGGTGACACTGGAGAGGGTCTTGGGGACCCTGGGTGGCACTGGGGGGGGGTCCTGGCACCCTGTGGGTGATGGTGGGTGACACTGGAAGGAGTCTTGGGGCCCCTGGGTGGCATTGGGGGGTCCTGGGGCACTGGGTGATGGTGGGTGACACTGGGGGGGGACCCTGGGTCACAGTGGGGGGGTCCCAGCACCCTGTGGGTGATGGTGGGTGATACTGGGGGGGGTCCCAGCACCCTGTGGGTGACGGTGGGTGATACTGAGGGGGGTGCCGGCACCCTGTGGGTGATGCCGGGCGCTTCAGGTCTGTCCTGTGCCCCCCGACCCTTGATACCGGGCGTCCCCCCCAACCCCAGGCCACGGGTCCCCCTCACCACTGTGTCCGTCCATCTGTCCCCTGTGTGTCCCCGTCCATCCCCCCCCCGCAGACGGACGTTCTCCCTGGAGGACTTCGAGGTGGGGCGTCCACTGGGAAAGGGGAAATTCGGGAATGTGTACCTGGCGCGGGAGCGGAGCTCTGGCTTCCTGGTGGCCCTGAAGGTTCTCTTCAAGTCCCAGGTGGAGAAGGAAGGGGTGGAACACCAGCTCCGCAGGGAGATCGAGATCCAGGCCCACCTCCGGTCAGGGCGGGGGGCACGGGGTGGCAGGGGTCCTGGGGATGCGGGGTGGCGGTGGGGTGAGGGTGGAGGAGGGTCCTGGGGTGATGGGGGGGGTCCTGGGGACACTGGGGTGACAGGGGATGGCAGTGGGCTGAGGGTGGAGAGAAGCACTGGGGTGATGGGTGGCACTGGGGTGATGGGGGGGTCCTGGGGTGATTGGGGGGGGCCTGGGCATCTGGGGTGAGAGTGGAGGGGGGGTCTGGGGTGATGGGGGAGGTCCTGGGGACACTGGGGTGACAGGAAGTGGCACTGGGATGAAGGTAGAGAGGGGGACTGGGGACACTGGGTGATAGTGGGTGGTGGCGGGGTGAGAGTGAAAGGGGGGCCTGGGTGTCCTGGGATGATGGGGGGTCCTGGGGACACTGGGTGACAGTGGGTGTCAATGAGGTGATGGGGGGGGTCCTGGGGGGATGGGGGGGGGGGAGCCTGGGGACCCTGGGAGATGGTGGGTGGCACTGGTGGGGTGACAGTGGGGAGGTCCTGGGGGTCTCCTGTCCCTATGGGTGGCACTGGGGTGCCGGGGGTGACACGTGACCCAGAGCACCCCTTAGGTGGCAACAGGGGGGTACCAGCCACCCTCCAGGTGTCAACAGGTGACAGTGGGGGGGGTCACAGGGGCCTCACTGGGTGCCCCCCCTTCATATTGCCCCCCCCCAGGCACCCCAACGTCCTGCGCCTCTACAACTACTTCCACGACCGGCGCCGGGTGTTCCTCATCCTGGAGTACGCGCCGCGGGGGGAGCTCTACAAGGAGCTGCAGCGCTGCCGCCGCCTTGACGCCTCCCGAACTGCCACGGTCAGGGCACCCCAAAATCCGGCACCCCTTTTTTTTGGGGGGGGCACCCCAGAACTGCCCCACACGTCAGGGAGACCCCCAGGTAATGGGGAGGGAGCTGGGAGTGAACCTGGATCTAGAGGTCGTGACCCAGGTTTTGGGCGGTGCCCCCCCAACAGTGGGGTTAATCTCAGAGCAGCCCTGGATATTGGGGTACCCCCCCAAACCGTGGGGGTCTGCCCTCCCCCAGATATCAGGGTACCCCCTATGGAAGGGGGAACTGGGACCCCAGAACTGACTGGGACATTGGGGTACCCCCAGACATGGGGGGGGCTGCCCCCCCTGAATCCAGAGTCTACCCTGAAATTGGGGTGCCCCCGCAACATGGGAGTCTGGGTCCCATAGACATCAGGGTCACCCTCAGTCATTGGGTGGTGTCTGGGTCCAAGTGCCCCAAACACTTGCGGGGGTCATTGTCATGTGTGTCCCCCCCATGGGGCTGCTTGTTGGGACCCCCCGGGCACTTTGGGGGTGCCCTGACCCCCCCCGAATCTCACCCCGCCCCCAAATTGATGGAGGAGCTGCGGCCCCACACCAACTGCACAGCTCAGGGCGGGGGGGGAAGACATGGGGCACCCTTGGGGGTGCAGGAGACCTTGGGGGGCCTCAGGGGTCTTTGGGGGGACCCTGGGCAGTTTGGGGGTGCCCTGACCCCCCCCCAAAATCCCCCACCCCAGTTGATGGAGGAGCTGGCGGACGCGCTGCTGTACTGCCATGGGCGGAAGGTGATCCACCGGGACATCAAACCCGAGAATCTGCTGCTGGGGCTCAAGGGGGAGCTGAAAATCGCCGATTTCGGGTGGTCCGTGCACGCCCCCTCCCTCCGGTACGGCTGAGGGGGGGATCTATGGGGCTAGAGGTACCCCATAGGGGATGCCCTATGGGGCTGGGGGTGGCCTAGGGGGCTGAGGGTGCTCTGTGGGGCTGGGCTGCCCCATGGGGGATGCCCTATAGGGCTGGGGGGACCCTATAGGGGACACCTATGGGACTGGGGGTACCCCATAGGGGATGCTCTATGGGGCTGGAGCTGCCCCTATGGGGCTGGTCCTATGGGCACAGGGCAAGCTGGGGGGGGGTGTCCCCAAAATCCTGAGGAGGGGGAGAGGGGGCTTCCCCCCGACCCCCAGGCTGCATCCAGGGAGACAATGGATCCACGTACACCCATGGTGGTGTCCTAATTAACGGGGTGCCCCCCAATAATTAACAGGGTGGCCTCCCCCCCAGTTAACGAGGTGCCAGACACTGTGCAGGACACTGGATTACCTCCCCCCTGAGATGGTGGAGGGGTGGGTGCATGATGAGAAGTTTGGCCCCCCCTAATTAACAGGGTGGTCCCCAATAATTAATAAGGTGGCTCTCGCTAATTAACAGGGTTGTCACTCCTAATTAATGAGGTCGTGTCCCCACCACAGACACCAGACACTGTGTGGGATGCTGGATTACCTCCCCCCTGAGATAGTGGAGGGGCAGGTGCACAATGAGAAACTTTCCCCCTGATAATTAACAGGGTGGCTGCCAATAATTAACAAGGTAGTTCTTGCTAATTAACAGGGTGCCCTCCCCCCCCCCCCCCCCCCCCCCCGCTGCAGGTGCCAGACACTGTGTGGGATGCTGGATTACCTCCCTCCCGCCCCCGATGGTGGAGGGGTGGGTGCACGATGAGAAGTTTGCCCCCCGATAATTAACAGAGTGGCTTTCATTAATGAAGAGGGTGCCCCCGCCTAATTAACGAGGTCGTGTGTGTCCCCCCCCAGGCGCCGGACGCTGTGCGGGACGCTGGATTACCTCCCCCCCGAGATGGTGGAGGGGCAGGCGCACGACGAGAAGGTCGATCTCTGGTGCCTGGGGGTGCTCTGCTACGAGCTGCTGGCCGGGCACCCCCCCTTCGAGAGCCCCTCCCACGCCGAGACCTACCGCCGCATCACCAAGGTAGGGACCCCCCCAAAAAACACAAGGAGACCCCCAAAAATACAGGGACACCCCCAAAACACAGGGACCCCCCCCCTTTGAAAGCATCTCCCACACCAAGACCTACTGCCACATCACCAAGGTGGTGATGGGACACCAAGGGACCCCCAAAAAACACAGGAACCCCAAAAATACGGGGAGACCCCCCTCAGAATGCAGGGACACCCCCCTTCAAGAGCCCCTCTCAGGCCGAGACCTACTGCTGCATCACCAAGGTAGGGACCCCCCAAAAATACAGGGACCCCCAAAAAACACAGGAACGCCCCCCTGAAATATAAGGACCCCCCAAAAATATGGGGAGACCCCTCCCAAAATGCAGGGACACCCCCCTTCAAGAGCCCCTCCCACACTGAGACCTACTGCCACATCACCAAGGTAGGGACCCCCCAACAAAAATACAGGGATCCCCAAAAACCACAGGGAGACCCCCCAAAATACAGGAACCCCCCCAAAATACAGGGATCTCCCAAAAATATAGGGACCCCCCCGCTTTGAAAGCCCCTCCTACACCAAGACCTGCCGCTGCGTCACCAAGGTAGGAACCCCCTCTCCAAAAATACAAGGATCCCCCCAAAAATACAGGGATACCCCCCAACATTGCCCCCCCCTTTCCCTGCCCCACACCCCCCTGCTTTCCCAGAGGGATGACCCCCACAGCCAAGGTAGGGGGGGCCTCAGGGACCCCCAGGGTGGGTGCTGCCCCCCATTTTTGGGGGTCCCTGACCCCCCCCTCCATGTTTGTGTGTGTGTCCCCCCCAGGTGGACCTGCACTTCCCCCCCACCGTCCCCGAGGGCGCCCGTGACCTCATCACCCGCCTGCTGCGTCACAGCCCCCCCCAGCGCCTGCCCCTGCGGGGGGTCCTGCAGCACCCCTGGGTGCGCGCCCACTCCCGGCGGGTGCTGCCCCCCACCTACGTCCCCCCCGCCAACCCCTGACGTACGTGTGTGTCCCCCCTTTCCCCTTCACCCCACACGTGGGGGGCGCGGGACCCCCCCCACCCACCCAAACGTGGGGCTGCCCCCAAAGTGTGCTGGGGGGCACCCCCCCGTTGCTGTGGGGTGCCCCCTATCTTCTCCCCCCCAATAAAGTTGTTGTAGTTTTACCCCCTTGTTTTGGTATTTGCTGAGGGGTGGGGGGGGATTAGGGGGCATCTGTGCCCCATAGATGTCCCTTGTGTCCCACATATTGTGCTGCCCCATAGATACCCCCACCCCATAGACACCTGCTGTGCCCTATAGATTTCCCCCCGCCCCATAGCCACCTGCTGTGCCCTATAGATTTCCCCCCACCCTGCTGCCACCCCTTGTGCCCCATAGATACTCCTGTGCCCCACAGCAACCCCCCCTCCACCCTATAGCTACCTGTGCCCCAGACCCCCCCACCCCATAGCCACCTGCTGTGCCCCATAGACCCACCCCATGGCCACCTCCTGTGCCCCATTGATCCCTCTGCCCCATAGACTCACCCCACAGACCCCCCCCACCCCATAGCCACCTGCTCTGCCCCATAGACTCACCCCACAGACCCCCCCCACCCCATAGCCACCTGCTCTGCCCCATAGACTCACCCCATAGCCCCCCCCCAGCCACCTGCTCTGCACTCCACCCCCCCCAGCCACCTGCTTCCCCCCCACCCCCCTCTCCCAGTCCTCCCAGTGTCGTCCCCCCCCCTCCCCCAGCCCGGTACCCCCCCTCCCCCCCCCCCCCGCTTCCCCCCCCCCCCCCCCCCGGTGCCCGGATGCTCGCGCCGCCCCGGCCGCCATCTTCCCCCGCCGCCGCCGCCGAACCGACCTCGCTGCTGCCCGAGATGTGAGTGAGAAGCGGGACCCCCCCGCGCCCCCCCCACCCCACCCCCAGACCCCCCCCTCTCTGGGGAGACCCCCCATCAGACCCCTCCCCCCCCCATCCAGGACCCCCCAAACCCTCCCCCCCAATCCCCCCAGGAGCGACCCCCGCAGAGCCTCCCCCTCCTCCATCTCTCCCCCCTCCCCATTTTTTTGGGGGGGGGGGTGTCTCCAAGCTGGAAGCACTGGGAGTACTGGGAGCACTGGGAGGGATCTGCCCCCTCCCCCACCCCGGGGCTATTTTTAGCTGCCGACGCAGGAAGGAGGGGGGGAAGGGGGGGTGGGGGGAGGGGTGGGAAAATCCTTCCCCCACCCTGCGGCCCCTCCCCCCGCTGCGGAGGAACCGCCCCTCCCCCTCGGGGGCGGGGGGAGGGGTGGGGGGGATGGGGGGGGTCAGATGCCTGGGGGTCCCTTCTGGGGGGCTGGGCCTGGATGCCCGCGACCCCCCCGCTATGGGGCAGTGGGGCACTGGGACCCCCCCCTGCTATGGGTCACCCCGCACTATGGGTCACCCAGATGCCTGGGACCCCCCCAGTATGGGTCACCCCTCGCTATGGGTCACCTGGATGCCTGTGACCCCCCGCTATGGGGCACTGGGACCCCCCCGCTATGGGGCGCTGGGACACTCTGTCCCCCCAGTATGGGTCACCCCCTGCTATGGGTCACTCAGATGCCAGTGCCCCCCCCGCTATGGGGCACAGGGACACTGGGTCCTCCTGCTATGGGTCACCCCTCGCTATGGGTCACTCAGACACCTGTGCCCCCCCCCACTATGGGGCACTGGGACCCCCCCCCCACTATGGGGCACTGGGATGTGCCCCCCCCAGCTATGGGTCGTGTGCGTCCCCCCCGACACGTGGGTCCCTGGTGGGGGGAGGGGGGTGTCTCTATTTCCATCCCTGCCCCAAATTGGGGGGAGGGGTGTTGGTGGGCTTTCTTTGACCTTTGCCCCCTTCCCTTTTAGGTCGGCCCCCTCTGCCCCCAGCGCGCCCCCCCCAGCTGGAGGAGAAGGGGGGGGCCCCCCCGCCCCTCCCCCCAACCTCACCAGCAACCGGCGGCTGCAGCAGACCCAGGCCCAAGTGGATGAGGTCAGAGGGCAGGGCAGTGGGGCGGGGCCGAGGGGCAGGTGTGGCCGAGGGTGGGGCACGGGCGAGGAGATGGGCGTGGGGCTGGAGGCGGGGCTAACGGCTGGGCGGAGCCGAGGGTTGAACGGGGTCATCGCTGCCCCTACGGGGAGGGGGGGACGGACGGAGGACGGACGATGCTCGTGTCTCTTGTGACCTCTGCCCTTCGCCCCCCCGCCAATGCCCTTTGACCCCGCCTTTGCCCCCGCCTTTGCCCCCAGGTGGTGGACATCATGCGGGTGAACGTGGACAAGGTGCTGGAGCGGGACCAGAAGCTGTCGGAGCTGGACGACCGGGCCGATGCCCTCCAGGCCGGCGCCTCCCAGTTCGAGACCAGCGCCGCCAAGCTCAAGCGCAAGTACTGGTGGAAGAACCTCAAGGTCAGAGGGCACGGGGTGTGATACCCCCCCCAAAAATAGAGAGACACGCACCCCAAAAATGGAGAGAGGGAAGCCAAACATGGAGAGACAGACCCCCAAAATATAGAGAGAGACTGCAAAAAAGAGAGAGAGGGGACCCAAAAATGCAGAGGGATGCCCCGAAAATAGAGAGAAGGAACCCAACAATGGAGAGGCCCCAAAAATGTAGAGACAGGCCCCCAAAATATAGGAAGACACCACAAAAAAGAGAGAGGGAACCCAAAAATGCAGAGGGACACCCTAAAAACAGAGAAGGAACCCAAAAATAGAGACACTCCAAAAGTAGAGACCCAAAAAATAGAGAGAGAGAGCGCCCCAACATTGAGAGGCACACCCACAAAATTGAGAGACACCCCAAAAATAGAGAGAGGGAACCCAAAAGTGGAGACACAGCCCCAAAATATAGAGGGGGAACTAAAAAATGGAGAGAGATACCCCAAAGACAGAGAGCCCCAAAATATAGACACTGTAAAACTATAAAGACATACCCCAAAATAGAGAGAGAGAGAGAGACACCAAAAATAGAGAGAGATGGACCCCCAAAATAGAGACACCCCAAAAATCGAGAGTCCAGCGCTGTCAAGCGCAAGCACTGGTGGAAGAACCTCAAGGTCAGAGGGCACGGGGTGTGACACACACACACCCCAAAATAGAGAGAGAGACATCCCCAAAATGGAGAGACATACCCCCAAAATATAGAGAGACAGCGCAAAAAGAGAGAGGGAACCCAAACATGCAGAGGGACACCCCAAAAATAGAGAATGGTAGACCCCAAAAATAGAGAGAGGAACCCAACAATGGAGACCCTCCAAAAATAGAGACCCCAAAATATAGAGAGACAGACCCCAAAAATGGAGATGCCCCCAAAATCGAGAGAGACCCCACAAATAGAGGTACCCAAAAAATATATGGGCCCCAAAAATAAAGGGACACCCCAAAATAGAGAGAGGAAACCTACAAATGGAGAGAGAGACCCCAAAAATAAAGGGAGAGACGCCAAAAATCGAGAGCCCAGTGCTGCCAAGCTCAAGTGCGAGGACTGGTGGAGGAACCTCAAGGTCAGAGGGCACGGGGTGTGACACACACCCCCAAAATATACAGGGACACCCCAAAAATGGAGGGAGAGGGAACCCAAAACTAGAGACACACCCCAAAAATGGAGAGACACCAAAAATATATAGAGATCCACCAACAATATACAGACAGACCCCAAAAATGGAGAGGCACCCCAAAAATAGAGGGACCCTAAAAATAGAGACACCCCAAAAATATTGAGACCCCCAAAATATAGACAAACACCCCCATAATATAAACACCCCAAAAATAGACACACTGCAAAAAATATAGAGCCTAAAAATAGAGACATCCCCAAAATATGCAGACACCCCAAAAACATACCGAGAGAACCCTGAGAAAATAAGACACCCCAAAAATACAGACTCTCCAAAAATGCAGTCACCTCAAAATAGACACCCCCCCCAAACACAGACACCCCCAAAACCACAGAGATACCCCCCAAAACAGACATGCCCGCCCAAAATAGACAGAGATACCCCCAAAAATGTACGGACCCCCCAAAATAGAAAGATAACCTGCAAAAACCACAGATACCCTCCAAAACCACAGGGACACCCCCAAAAATATAGAGAGGGACCCCCCAAAACCACAGAGACACACCAAAAAAAACCAGAGAACCCCCCCAACTCCCCCCCCAAAACTGTGGGACCCCCAAATCTGTTTTGGGAGGGGTGGGGCCAACACCCCCCACCCCCAAAACCAGCCTCCCTGATCTGACACCCCCCCCGGTGACCTCTGACCTCTGCCCCCACAGATGATGATCATCCTGGGGGTCATCTGCGCCATTGTCCTCATCATCATCATCGGTGAGTGCTGCATGCTAATGAGGGGGTGGGATGTGATGATGAGGGGGCAGGGCATGCTAATGAGGGGGTGTGGCATGCTAATGGGGGACAGGGAATCCTAATGATGGGGTGGGACAGGAAACTGGAGGTGCTGGGGTATGCAAATGAGGGGGTGGGACATGCAAGTGGTGGGCAGGGCATTCAAATGATGGGTTGGGGCATGCAAATGAGGGTGGCAGAGTATGCAGATGAGGGGGTAGGGCATGCAAATGGCAGGGACATGTGAATGAAGGTCACAGGGTATGCAGATGAGGGAGCAAAGCATGGAAATAGAGGGTGGGGCATGCAAATGAGGGTCATGGTATGCAGATGAGGGGTGGGTTATGCAGATGAGGTGAGGGGCAGGGCAAGTCAGGGAGTCAGGATATGCAGATGAAGCAGGGGTACAATGCAGTGATATTTTAATGAGGACCATGGGGGAAATTAGGCTGGGCCTATAGGCTGGGAGGTAGCATATGCAAATGAGGGAGGGGTACATAGGGAGGGGGCGGGGCATGCAAAGGGAGGCATGCTGGTGGGTGGACTTTGCATGCATGCAAATGAGGGGGTGTGGCTAAAAAGCAGAGACCACATGCCTGTGGGGGTGCATAAGGGTGGGGCGTGGCCTGACCACACCCCTGCCTTGAGGGCGTGTCCTGGTAAGGGGTGGGGCCTGTGGAGATGGGTTGTGTCCCCTCCAGGCCCCGCCCCTGACCCCACCCCTCCTCTCTTCCCCCCCAGTGTACTTCAGCACCTAACGGCTGCCAGCCGCGCCCCGGCCCCGCCCCCGCCTGGGACCTCGCCCCTGGGCGTGTCCGGCCCCGCCCCGGGGCTGCAGGAGGAGGGGCCCTGCCCGGCCCCGCCCCACCCCCTCCCCCCGCACCCCTCAGGGACCCCCCCGCACCCCAAACCCCCCCCCCCGGGACCCCCAAACCCTGCCCCCCATTCTTCCCCCCCCAGTGCCGCCCCAGCCCCTGCCCCCATGCCCCGCCCTTCCCCCATCACTTGGGGGGGGGGGCCATCAGGTTTGGAGGGGGCACCCCAAAATACACCTCCCCCGCACCCCAAAACCTTCCCTTCCCCCCTCCATGCCCCGCCCCCCACCCCCCAAAAATGTGTACCCTCCCCCAATTTGCCCCCCCGCCGCAAATCTGCACTCCTCAATAGGACACCCCCAAAATTGGGGGGGGCCCCCCGGAACCCCCAAATATTCCCCCCGCACCCAAAAAAAGTCCTGCCCCCACATCAGGGTGTGTGCCCCCCCAAATGAATGGCCCCCCCGAAAATTTGGGGGTTCACCCCAGAGCACCCCAAAATTGGGGGAGGGGCGTGTGTCCCCCCCCGGAGGGAAATTGGGGTCACCCTGGGGCACCCCCAGATGGGAGGGGGGTTAGGGGTGCACGCCCAAAATATGGGGTGCCCCCAAATTGGAGCCCGGGGGGGAAGAGGCGGGGTGTGTGTGTCCCCCAATCAGAATATTTTGGGGTGCCCCCCCAGACCTGAGCACAAAGGGGACCCCCCAAATTTTGGGGGGACCCCCATTTTAGTGGCCCCCTTTTTGGGGGGGCTCCCAATAATTTTGGGGGACCCCCCAAAATTTAGGGGTCTCCCCTAAAAAGCTGGGGGACACACCCCCCCACCCCGGGTTTGCCCCCCCAAACATTCCAGCCCCCCCCAATTTTGGGGGGTTCAGCAGAGGAGGGGGGCCCCCCAAAATCCCATCACTGCCGCAGCGCTGGGGGGGGGGCTGATGACACCCCCCTCAAAATTTTGGGGGGGACACCCCCAAAATCTAGGAGGGACCTGGAAATATTGAGGGGGGTCCCCAAAATAGTGGGGAACCCCAGAATGGAAAGGGGGGGCTCAAAATGGAGTGGGGGGCCCCAAAATAATGAGGGGGGACCCCAAAATAAGGGGAGGGGCCCAAAATAGTGGGGGGGGGGGCCAAGATACTGAGGGGGGCCCCAAGGATGTGAGGCTGCCCCAAATGAGGGGGGGTCGCTGATAATTTGGGGGGCACCCCAAAAAAGTGGGGGTCATGATGGGGGGGGTGTGGGTGATGGGGGGGGGCTAAAAATATGGGGTACCCCAAAAGTGAGGAAGGCGGGAGGGTCCCCAAGAAGTGGGGAGGGTCCCCAGAAGTGGGAGGGGTTTCCCAAAGAGGGGGGGGTCACCCCATATTTAAGGAGGTGCCAGAGCCTGGGGGGGGCAATTGAAGGCCCCCCCCTCCCCAAAGGGAGGATTTTTCACCCCAAAATTGGGGACCCCAAAAATGGGGGGGTCTCACCCCCCCAACCTGGGTTTTTGGGGTGCAGGTGCCCCCCCCCGCATGGAGCTGTGTGTGTGTGTCCTGGGGGGGGTCCCCCAATTTCCCCCCCATTCCCCCCAAATCTGGGGGGGGGTCCCCCCACCCTCTGCCCCCCCGCCCGTTGGCAAAGATGTGGATTTGGGGGACCCCCCCTAATCACTTGGGGAGGAGGAATTTGGGGGTTTGGGGGGGATTTTGGGGGGGGGGGGCGGGTGTCACTGCCGCCTCTCCCCCCCCTCATCCCCCCCCCGTTTCTGCTCCACCCCCCCGGTGGGGATTTGGGGGGACCCCTCGGGTTTGGGGGGGCCCCGGGGGGGTCCCCGAGTCCTGGTGTGAAACGTGTACAATAAACTACATGTCTGTGAGCGCTGCCTGGGGGGCACCCCGAAAATATGGGGGGGTGGAAATGGGGGGGGTCACCGAAATGGGGGGACCCCCCCTAAAAAAGGGTGGGGGGCCACAAGGAATGGGGGACTTTGAAATTGGGGGGGGGAAATGGGGGATCCCCAAAAATGGGGGTCGTCAAAATGGGGGGGGTCCCCCGAAAAAGGGGGGGGTCCCCAGGAATGGGGACTTTGAAATTGGGGGGGGAGCCCTAAAAGTGGAGGAGAAATGGGGGGGTCCCCAAAAATGGGGGTTCCCCAGAAATGTGGGACCTCGAAATTTGGGGGGGGGAGTCCTTAGGAAGGGGGGGAGCCCGAAACGAGGGTGGGGGGTCCCCAAAAATGGGGGGGCACCCCCAAAAAATGGGGAGCCCCAAAATGGGGCTGGACACGGGGGGGGGGGGAGTGTGATGTAAACAGGCTCCACCAATCAGGTCACATTCTGGTGTGTGCTCCCGCCCACCGCCGAGTGACATCAGAGGAGTGGGGAGGGTCGAGAAATGACTTCACGAGGCTCGGCTTGGGGGGGGAGGGGGGGCAGAAACCCCGATATTTTAATGCCCGTGAGGCAGGTGGGGGGGGCCCCGATTCCCCATCGCCCCTCCCCCCCGATTCCCCCCCTTGTCCTCATGACGTCATCGATGTCCCCAAGGTCCCTGCAGGGAGAAGGGGTGCTGGGGGGGGTCCCCAAAGTCCTGGGGGTCCCCAAGTTCCTGGGGGTCCCGGTGTCCCCGGCGTCCCTCGGGGGTCGAGCAGGGTGTAGCGGGTGCTGGGGGTCCCCAAAGTCCTCGATGTCCCGGGGGGGTCCCTGATGTCCTGGGGGTCTCTGAGGTCCCGGGGGTCCCCACAGTCCCTCCGGGGTCGAGCAGAGGGACTGGGTGCTGGGGGGGGGGGGGGGGGGGGGCAGCACCCAGGGGTGCTGGGCGTCCCCAAAGTCCTCGGCGTCGGTCCCGGGGGGGTCCCCGGTCAGGGGTCGAGCAGGGTGAGGAGGGCGTAGCGGGTGCCGCCGGCGGGGGGGGGCAGCACCTGGGGGTGGTGGGTGAGGCGCCCGGGGTGCAGGAGGGCCCAGCCGGGGGGGGGGGGCCGGCACCCCGCACCCGTAGCGGGGGAAGCGCCAGCCCCCCCCCTGCCACAGCGTCAGCGCCCTGGGACGCACCCCGGGGTGCTCCCAGTTCGCCCCCGCGGCGCCCCGGTTCCTTCTGCGTCCCCCAGTTCCCTCCCAGCGCTCCCCAGTTTCCCCACAGTTTGCTCCCCGGTGTCCCCCGATTCCCTCCCAGTGCTCCCCAGGTTCCCCCCCGATTCCCTCCCAGTGCCCCCAGTTCCCCCCTCCAATTCCCTCCCACTGCTCCCCGGTGCCCCCAGTTCCCCCCCCCAAATCCCTCCCAGTGCCCCCTACTTCCCCCAGTGCCCCCCCCAGTGCCCCCAGTTCCCTCCCAGTGCCCCCCCCAGTGCCCCCCAGCTCCCTCCCCAATTCCCTCCCAGTACCCCCAGTGCCCCCCGCCCTGTGCCCAGTACCTGAGGGGTGCTGAGGGCCAGGCTGAGGGTGACGGTGGCCGTGGGGGGGGCCCGGGGCGGGGGGGGCGGGGGGGTGGGGGTGGGGCGGTACCGCACCACTGCGCTCAGCACTGCCCGGCCCTGCGCATGGCATGAGGGGTGGGGCTCAGAGACACGCCCTCCTGGCCCCACCCTCCCACAGGCCCTGCCCCTTTCCCTGAGCCTCCCCTGCTCCACATGGCCACACCCATTGCCGAAGCCCCACCCCCTTCCCCGTGACGACGCCTGCTCAACATGACCACACCCCTTACTCAAAGCCCCACCCCATTCCCCATGGGAGCCACCCCCTCCATATGCCCCGCCCCCAGAGCCCTATTGCCACACCCCACCCCTCCTTTACACCCTGTCCAGAGCCCCGCCCCTCCCCATAACCACGCCTGGCCTCTATGGCCACACCCCTTACCCTCAAGCCCCACCCTATTCCCTGGGGCCGCCCCTTCCCAAAAGCTCCGCCTCCCTCGACCCCACCCCCTTGCAGAGCCCCACCTCTTCCCAAAGCCCCGCCCACTCCTCAGCCCCGGCCCATTTCCCCAAGCCCCTCCCCCTTCCCCAGGCCCCGCCCCCTCCCTCCGGCCCCGCCCACCTTGGGGTGGTAGCCGGGGTAGAGCTGTCGGGCGACGGGGGGCAGGAAGCGGCGCAGGGCCCCCAGCCAGGCCGGCTCCAGCCCCAGCGGGCCCAGGGCCACCGACTCCGCCCCCGCCTGCCACCCAAACACGCGGGTGTGTGACCCGTCACCGGGGGCCACCAACCCCCTCCGAGGGCCACCAACGTATGGGGCCACCAAACCCTACATAGGGCCACCAACCCCCATTCTGGGGCCACTATCTCCACCCTGAGGCCACCAAACCCCCCTTGAGGCCACCAACCCTCCTCCCGGGGCCACCAACCCCTACCCTGGGGCCACTAACCTCCACCCTGAGACCACCAACCCCCATCTTGGGGCCACCAACCCCCATTCTGGCGCCACTATCTCCACCCTGAGGCCACCAAACCCCCCTTGAGGCCACCAACCCCTACCCTGGGGCCACTAACCTCCACCCTGAGACCACCAACCCCCATCTTGGGGCCACCAACCCCCATTCTGGCGCCACTATCTCCACCCTGAGGCCACCAAACCCCCCTTGGGGCCACTAAACCCGTCCCTGAGGCCACCAACCCCTACCCCGGGGCCACCAACCTCCACCCTGAGACGACCAACCCACCCTGAAGCCACCACCAACCTACAATCTGGGACCACCACCCCCCATTCTGGGGCCACCATCTCCACCCTGAGGCCACCAACCCCCCCTTGGGGCCACCAACCTCCACCCTGAGACGACCAACCCACCCTGAAGCCACCACCAACCTACAATCTGGGACCACCACCCCCCATTCTGGGGCCACCATCTCCACCCTGAGGCCACCAACCCCCCCTTGGGGCCACCAACCGCCCCCTTGGGGCCACCAACGCCCCACCTCGTGGTGGTCCCGGCTCCAGCCCCCGTAGTTCTCAGCTTCTTCCAGCAGCTCCTGGCACAACCGCTCCGAGAACAGCGGGAACTGGTAGACGTCGGGGCACGGCTGGGGGGGGGAATGGGGGACAATGGGGACATGGGGGGGGACAACAGGGGAGGGGGGGACCCCAAAACCCCCACCCAGGGTGACATGGTCTTGGGGCGCCTTCCCTGAGACTGGAGGGACTGGGGGGGGGGGTCCCCAAGGTCTGTCCCTGGGTCTGGGGGGGTCCCCAAGATCCATCCAGGGGTCTGGGGGTCCCCAAGTTGTCCCCAAAGTCCCTCCAGGGGTCTGGGGGGGGTCCCTGGGGGTCCCCAGGGGCTGTGGGGGGGGCTGGGGGTGTCCCTGGGGGTCCCCGGTACCTCCTCGTAGAGGTTGTCCTCAAAGATGCGGCTGTAGTTCTCGTGGAGGTATTTTTCTTCCCAGTCCTGCAGGGAGACTGGGGTTACTGGGGGTACTGGGAGGTACTGGTGCTCACCCAGGGGTTGTGGGGCAGCTGCCAGAGATCAGTGTGCACGGGGCGGGGGTGGGCACTGGTGTTACCGGTGGGCACTGGGAGGCAGTGCAAGTGCCCAGGGGAGTCCCAGAGGGGATTACTGGTGTTACTGGTGGTTACTGGTGTTACTGGTGGTTACTAGTGCTGACCTGGGGGTTGTGGCGGGGGGCTGCCAGAGATCAGGGTGCAGGGGAAGTGTGTGTGGGGGCACTGGTGTTACTGGGGAGCACTGGGAGGCAGTGCAGGTGCCCCGGGGAGTCCCAGGGGGGCTGTTACTGGGTGGTTACTGGTGGTTACTGGTGTTTACTGGTGCTGACCCGGGGGTTGTGGGGCAGCTGGAGCAGGTCGGGGTGCCGGCGGGTGCTGTTGTAGGTGCTGGTCACCAGTAAGTGCCCGAACTCCTCCCGGTTGGTGACGTGCAGGAACAGACCCTGGGGGGGGAGGTGGGACATTTAATGGGGACCCCCCCCCCAAAAAGGACCCCCCCAATAATGGGGGACCCCCCCCAAAGGGACACCCCCCCCCCAGGATCCTCCCTTGGATGGGGGGGGGGTAAGGGGGGTGTTGGGGTGCTGGGCAGGGGCGGGGGGGGAGTGAGGGGGGTTGTGGGGGGGGGGATGTGGGGGTGCTGGGGGGGAATTGGGGATCCCGGGGGGGGATGTGGGGGTTCAGGGAGGGAATTGGGGATCCGGGGGGTCCTGGGGGGGGATGTTGGGGTTTGGGGGGTACTGGGGGGGTGGGAGGGGTGTCGGGGGGGTGATGTGGGGTTTAGGGGGGGTGGAGGGGTCCCGGGGGGGGCTGTGGGAATGTTGGGGGGGGGATGTGGGGATTCGGGGGGTATGCGGGTTTGGGGGGGGATTCGGGGGTTCAGGGGGGGCTGTGGGGTTTGGGGGGGGTGGAGGGGGGCTGTGGGGGTGTTGGGGGGGAGAATGTGGGGGTTCAGGGGGGTTGGGGGGGCTGTGGGAGTCCTGGGGGGGGGAATGTGGTGTTGGGGGGTGTCGGGGGGGCATACCCTCTCGCGGGCGTGGCGGCAGAAGGCCATGTCGGGGTCGGTGTCCGGGCGGGAGAAGACTGGCCCCTCCCCCAGCGGCCCCCGCAGCGACGCCCCACCCACCAGGTAGGCGTGGCTCAGGTAGGGCACGTTCCACACCCCCCTGGCCCCGCCCCCCTCGGCGTCAGGGCGGGGGCAGGGGGACATGCCCACCCCACGCCCACGGGCACACCCTCTCATTAACCTGCCTCCCTGCTAGGGGCGGGGTCACCCCCAGACACACCCACCACCATTGCTGGGGGGCAGGGCCAGTGCAGGACACGCCCCTGATTAACCCACCCCACCCACTTTTGCTGCTGGGGGCGGGGTCAGCACGGACACGCCCCCTCCCCTCCCGAGGGGGGGCACAGTCCCTCCCACTTGAGAGGTGCTAGAAGGGGGTGTGGCTCCCGGGGGTGTGTGGCCCATGGAGGGGCGTGGCTACAGTGGGACAGGGCTAGCACAGGGACTGGGCTCAAAGGGGGTGTGGCTCATAGGAGGCGTGGCTCCGGGGGCGTGGCTCCCAGGACTATAACTCTCATGGGGTGGGGCTACAGTGGGACAGAGCTATCATGGGGACAGGGGGCGTGGCTTCCAGGGGGTGGGACTCTCAGGGGCAGGGCTTCCAGAGTGGACCTATCATGGGGCTAGCCCTAGGGGGGGGAGCTTCCAGGTGAGGGCGTGGCTCCCAGGGGCGGGGCATTCCTCCTCCTCCTCCCTGGCAGGGCCAGGGCTGGGGCTCCTGGGTGGGTGGGATTCCCGGGGGGTGGGGCAGGGTGTGGCTCAGTGGGCGTGGCAAGGAAAGGGCGGGGCAGGGCAGTCACTCACCTGCGCTTGCCCTGGACGATGTCGACGTAGTCCTGGGCCCGGGCGTAGAAACCCTCGGGGCTGAGGGCACCCCAAAAATTGGACCAGAGCTGGCCCGGGCGGGAGAGCAGCGGGGCCAGCACCCGCCTGGGGGGGGGACAGGGACACAGAGAGGGGGTTAGGGGTCATGGGGGGGGTCATGGGGGGGGGGAAGGAGGGGGGCACCCACCGGTTCTGGCGCAGGAGGGCGCGCAGGGCTCCCGGGTGGGTGAGGGCCACGTCCCCGTCCAGGCTCAGGTAGTGCTGGCACTGGGGGTCCCGGCGGCACAGCGCCCTGCCGCACCCCACCCCGCGTCACCGCAGACACCCCCGCCACGGTGCTGCAGCCCCCCCGTCCCCATACCTGCTCATGTCACCCCCATGTCGCCCCCCCCGCCATGCTCCCAGCCATGCTCATGTCCTCCCCCCGTGTCTCCCCCATACATGCCCATGTCCCCATGTCCCCCCACCGTGTCCCCCCAATCCATGCCCATGTCCCCCCATGTCCCCCCATCCATGCCCACATCCCCCTGTCCCCCCACATCCCCCCCATCCATGCCCACATCCCCCCCCATCTTCCTGTACATGCTCATGTCTCCCCATGTCCCCCCGTCCATGCCCATGTCCCCCTGTCCCCCCCATGCCCCCCCGTCCATGCCCACATCCCCCCCCACGTCCTCCCATACATGCCCATGTCCCTCTCCATGTCCCCCCAAATCCATGCCCATGTCCCCGTGTCCCCCCCACGTCCCCCCCGTCCATGCCCATGTCCCCCCCCATACATCCCCATGTCCCCCCATGTCGCCCCCCACATCCCCCCGGTCCATCCCCATGTCCCCACATCCCCCTGTCCCCCTCCATCCCCATGTCCCCCACCCGTGTCCCCCCCCCCATACATGCCCATGTCCCGCGCCGCCCCCGGCTCCAGCGCCTCCTCGGGCCCCACGAGTCTGGCGGAGGCGAAACGCCGGCGCAGCCGAGGCCAAACGGCCGCGATGTGGGGCTCGTGGTGCACCTCCTGGTTGGGGGGGGACACACACCCATAGCAAGGGCACCCGGGGGGGGTCTTGGATAACCCTGGGGGTCTTGGGGCACCCGAGGGGTAGGGGGAACCCAGGGCAGGGGCACTTGGGGGTGTCATGGGGCACCCTGGGGGTCACCTTGGGGGGGCTGTGGGCATCCAGGGGGAGTCTCAGGGCACCCAGGGGGTCTCGGGGGACCCTGGGGGTCTCAGGGGGGCACCCCCAAGCACTGGGGACAAGGGTGAGGGATCACCCTGGGGGGGGGGGGGGCAGTGGGACACCCCAGGGGTGATGGCAGGGGGTGTCGGGAGGCCCGGGGGGGGGGGGGCACACTGGGAGGGGTATGGGGACCCTATTGGGGATCGAGGCACCCTGGGGTGGGGGTGGGGATGTCCCTGAGGGTTTGGGGATCCCCTGGGGGGGTGGGGGGTCTTGGGGGTCCCGGGGGGGCCCCCCCTACTCACGCGGTTGTGCAGGAAGAGGCGCAGGCGGGAGGGGGGGGTAGCGCCAGTGCAGGAGCCGCTGGAGGAACTGGGGCAGGAAGGGGGTGGGCTGCTCCACGAAGACCCCCACCAGCACCCACGGCAGCTCCTCGTCCTGGGGTGGGGGGGGGGAAGCAGCATGGGGCACCCCACGGCCTCGGGGGACACCCCACAACCCCCCAGCATCCCCCCCAGCCCCTCAGGACTCCCAGGACCCCCATCGAGGGGCTGCAGGTCACAGTCCCCAGGACCCCCCTGACCCCCCCAGAACCCTCTGACCCCCCCAGGACCACCCTGACCCACCCAAGAGCCCCCCCATACCGGGACCCCCTCGAGGGGCCGCAGGTCGAGGTCGCAGTCCCCGCAGCCGCCCTCGTAGCTCCAGCCGGAGGGGATGTAGTTACCCAAATAATTCAGCTGCAACTGGGGGGGAGGTATGAAAAATTGGGGGACCCCCCTTTTCCTTACTCAGAGATACCCCCCCACCCTGTTTGGGGGGGGGCTGGGCTCCCCTGCACCCACCCAGGCACCCTCAAGGTTCTGGAGAAGCACTGGGCACCCAAAACAGGGAGCCTCAACCCCACATCTCCCCAGTGCACCCCACATCCCCCAAGGACCCCACAACTCCCCTGAGGACCCCCCCAGTGCACTCCACATCCCTCTGGGGACCCCAAAACTCCCCTGGGGACCCCCCAGTGCACCCCACATCCCCCCAGGGACCCCACAACTCCCCTGGGGACCCCCCAGAGCACCCCACATCCCCCGGTAACCCTCCGGTGCACCCTAAATCCCCCCCCAGGACACCCCAATACCCCAGAGCACAAGGGGGGTGTTGGGGTACCCCCTAAACCCCCCGGGGACCCCCCCCAAAACTTCCTGGGGGACCCTGTACCCTTTACCGCTCTCAGCAAGGTGACAGAGGGTCTTAGGGGGATGCTGGGGGTTTTGGGGGGACCCCCAAGCGTGTCAGGGGTGTTTGGGGTCCCAGGAGTTTTGGGGACCCCCAGGGGTGTTGGGGGGGGTCCTGGGGGGATTTGGGAACCCCCCCGTACCTTGGTGGGGCCGTTCCCATGGATCACCACAGGCAGGGTGTCATACGCCACATTTCGCGCCCGCACGCGTCCGGGCTCGAACTTGAGGACCACCTCGTCTGTAGGGGGATCTGGGGGTCAAAGGGGGGGTCTGGGGAGCCCCCCCGTACCCCCAAATCATGCTCTGGACCCCCACCATCCCCCCCCCCCCCACAATAACACCCCCCACCCATCACCTGATGGCCTAGGACCACTTGGAAACACCCAGGTGTCCCCAGCCCCATGTGCACCCCCTGTACCCCCCCAAATCTGTGCTCCCCAAATCTGTGCCCCCCAAAAATCTGTGTGTCCCCCCCAGATCCGTGCTCCCCCTCCCCTTCTCACCAATGGCCCCATTGAGGTTCTGGAAGACCCGGGAGTAATGGTCCAGCGCCAGCCCCAGCTCCTCCTGGGGGGGGATAGAAAAAGGGGGGACACAAGGGGTTCAGGGGGGTCCCTGGGGGGTCCCAAGGAGTCCGGGGGGGGCCTGGAAGGTTGGGGGGGCTGGGGGGGGGCTCAGTGTTGTGTCACGAGCTCTCTGGGGGGGGCTGAAGAGGGGGGGCAAGAAGATCTTTGGGGGTCCCTGGGAGGTTGGGGTGGGCAAGAGGATTATTGGGGGTCCCTGGAAGGCTGGGGGGGATGGGGGGGCAGGGTGGTCCCAGGGGGTCATGGGGGGGGGTTGAAGGAGATCCTTGGAGGGCCCTAGAAGTTTGGGTCCCAGAGGGCTGGGGGGTGTCTCAGGGAAGGTTTGGGGGGGGTCCTGGGGGGGACTCAGAGGGATGTGGGGTGGCTCAGGGAAGGTTTGGGGGGGTCCTGGGGGGGCTCAGGGGGATGTGGGGGGCTCAGGGAAGGTTTGGGGGGGTCCTGGGGGGGCTCAGAGGGTTGTGGGGGGCTCAGGGAAGGTTTGGGGATGTCCCAGAGGACTCAGAGGGATTTGGAGAGCCCTGGGGGGCTCACGGGGATGTGGGGGGGGCTCAGAGGGGAACTGGGGGGTCACGGGGGGGGTTCTGGGGGTCTCACCCGCAGCCCAGGGTCGAGGTAGAGGCGGGTGTAGAAGAGCTGGTCGTCGTCATCGTCGCGGAAGCGCCAACGCTCCACCAGGCGCCAGACGGCCGGGGCGAAGCCCATGAATCCTGGGACACACACACCCCCCCCAAAATAGCACCCCCCCATCTCCAGGGTGACCCCAAAATGGCACACAACCCCCCCCCAACAGCACCCTGAATGCCACCTCCCCAAGGGTACCCCAACCCTGACACCCCCCCAGGGACCCACCAAGCCAGCCCCCTCCCCCCCAAAAACACCCCTAAACCACCGCCAGGGACCCCCAAACCTTCTTCCCCCCCCCAAGAGCACCCCAAAATTTCCCCCCCCGCCTTCCACATACCCCCTGAGTTGAGGTAGGGTTTGCCCCCCGGGGCGGGGGGGTAGGCGGGGGCCAGCCCCTCCTGGGGCCAACAAAAAGCTTCGGCCGAGAAGAGCACCCGCGCCCCAGCACCCCAAAACTTGGTCAGCAGCTCCCGGGGCCCCCCCGCAAACACCACGTCATAGCTGGGGGGGACACAAACATATATATTAATGCCACCCACCCCATGTCCCCCCCCCCCATGTCCCCATTTCCAATGCCTGATCCCCCTAAGCCCTGTGCCCCCCCACATCCCCCTGACCCCCTGTGCCCCCCCAAAGCACCCCCCCATCACCACACCCCCCCATGTCCCCCCTATCCCCTACCCCTCACACCCCCACACCCCCCCCATCCTCCCCAGGCCCCCCCGACATGTCTCCCCCCCCGTGTCCCCACCTGTCCACGAAGAGGACCACCAGGTCCTGCCGTTCCCGCAGGGGGGCCATGGCGCTTTTCAGCCATCGAACCTTCTGGCCCCCCCCCACCGTGTGGGCCACGTCCCCCCCCCGCCAGGCCTGGCCCAGTCCTAGTGTCTGGGGGGGACACGGGACACAGGGGACGAGGAGGGGGGACATGGGGGGGGACAAGGGGGACCAGGGAGAGATAGACATGGAGGGGGGGACATGGGGGGGACATGGGAGGGATGGGGGGCAGACAGGGTACAAGGGGGGACATGGGGGGGTGTGGGGGGGGCACATACAGCCATGTCACCCCCCAGCTGCACCATGAGGAGCGAAACTGAGCGGACACAGGGACACGGGGACACCCCCCCCCAGTTTTGGGTCCCCTTTCCTCCCCATTTGGGTGCCCCCCCCCACCGTGGGTGCCCCCCTCCCCCTTTGGTCCCCCCCCCGCACTTTGGGTCCCCCTCCCTCCCACTTTGGGTGCCCCACTCCCCTTTTGGGTGCGCCCCCCCTACTTTGGATCCCCCCCCCCCCTCCGTGGGTGCCCCTCTCCCCATCTGGGTGCCCCCCCCCACTTTGGGTCCCCCTCCCTCCCACTTTGGGTGCGCCCTCTCCCCCTGTAGGTGCCCTCCTCCCCCTGTGGGTGCCCCCCCCCACTTTTGGGTGCCCCCCCACCTTGACGGAGTAGTTGAAGCGGCGAGCGGAGCGCAGGAACCGCTCGTACCCCTCCGTCGCCTCCGTCGCCACCGTCAGCACCAGCAGCTGCTCTGGGGGGGGGGAAGACATGGGGGGGACACCCCGATGCTTGGGTTCCTCGGTGACACCCAACCCCCTGGGTGACCCCACTGTGACCCCTGAGCCCTCCCACTCGACCCCTGACCCCTGGTGAGGCCTGAGCTCCTGGCGCCTGTGACCCCTGATTCTGGCTGTAACATCTGACCCCCACACCGGTGACCCCTGACCCCCCCCGTGACCCCGATGCCTCTCATGCTCCCTGTGGTCCCTGGTGACCTCTGACCCCCATCATTCCCCCATGACCTCTGACCCCCATCATTCCCCCGTGACCCCTGAGCCCTCCCCTTTGACCCCTGACCCTCTTCACCCCCCCCCCCAGTGAATCCCTGAGCCTCATCCCAGCGACCCCTGACCCCCCGGTGACCCCTGACCCCTCCCTGCTGACCTCCGACACCCCACTGACCCTGAGCCCCCCCATACTGCCCTGTGACCCCTGGCGACCCCTGACCCCTCCCAACCCACGGACCCTGCATCCCACCATACCTCCCCAGGTGACCCCTGACCCCCGGTGACCCCTGACCCCTCCCTGCTGACCTCTGACACCCCACTGACCCTGACCCACACCACACCCCCCCCTCCCCGGCACCCCCGGGTGACCCCTGACCCCCCCACGTGACCCCCAACCCCCACCTTCACGACCCCTGACCTCTCCCCCAGCACCCCCTCACCCTCCCTTACCCCCCCCACTGACCCTTGACCCCCGGCTCCCCCCCCCGACCCCCTCCCCCACTCCTCCTCCCCCAACCTCTCGCCCAGCCCCGCCCCTCCCGGTGCCCTTTGACCCCTGTGACCCCGCCCCCAGCTCTTACCGGGCCCGGGGGGGCGGAGGGTGGCGGCGGGCGGCAGGAGCAGCCCCAGCACCGGCAGCAGGACGGGCAGGACCGGCAGGACGGGCAGGACGGGCAGCGGGGCCATGGCGGGCAGCGGGGCCGGCGAGGGGCGGGGCCCGGCCGAGGGGCGGGGCACGACCAAGGGGAGGGGCCCCGCCGGCGCACCGCCCGCCGGCCAATCGCCTCCCGCCTCCTTTTCCCGCCCGCCTATCCGAGGCGGATGGGCGGGGCGAGGGGAAGGGGCTGCCACGTTGCCAGGAGGGGAAGGGAGGGGGTGGGCGGGGGGAAGGGGGCGGGGTCTGGAGGGAGGGGTGGGTGGGGCTTGAGGGCGCCACAACCGAAATGGCGGCGCGGGAAGGGCGGCACTCACTCAAGATGGCGGCGCCTCGCTCAAGATGGCGGCGCCTCCCTCAAGATGGCGGCGCCCCGCTCAGGATGGCGGCGCCTCGCTCAAGATAGCCACTCGTTAGCCACTCCTCATTCAAACTGACGGCGTCTCACTCGAGATAGCCGCTCCTCATTCAAGATGACGGCGCCTCACTCAAGATGGCGGCCCCTCACTCAAGATAGCCAAGCCTCACTCAAGATGGCGGCGCCTCGCTCAAACTAACCGCGCCTCACTCAAGCTAGCCACTCGTTAGCCAGTTGTCATTCAAAATGACGGTGCCTCACTCAAGATGACGGCGCCTCCCTCAAGGTAGCCACGCCTCAGCCAAAATGACGGCGCCTCCCTCAGTGCGGAGGCGCCTCACTCAAACCGGAGACGCCTCACTCAAGATGGCGGCGCCCCACTCAAGCTGGAGCTCCCTCACGCAAGATGGCGGCGCCGCACTTAAGATGGCGGCGCCCAGCGAGGGGGGTTTCCATCAGGGCGGAAGTGGCGTCTCAGGGCGGAAGTGGCGTCCCCCAGGGCGGAAGTGGCCCTCGGGAGCAAGATGGGGGAGAAGAAGGTCTCAGGTACCGGCGGGAGCGGGGCCGGCTGCGGGCGGGGCTGCCCGGTGACCCGGTAGGGAGCCGGGGGGGTGGTCCGGGAGCGCCCCCCGAGCCCCCCGGTGACGGCCCTGCTGGCAGGGAGGGTCCCGGAGGCGGCTCAGCGGCGGGTCCTGGACCGGGCGACCCGGCAGCGGCGGCTGAACCGGCAGCTGGAGGCTTTGGAGAACGACAACTTCGGGGACGATCCGCAGGCCGGGCTGCCCCGGCCCGGGAAACGCCTCCCACACTTCGCCGATACCGCCGAGACCGGTGAGGGGCGGGGGGACCGGGGACTGGGGGGCTCAGGGTGATGGGGGAGGGCTTGGGGGAACCGGAGGGAGGATTGAGGGGCTCTGGGTGATGGGTAGGGGGCTGGGGGGGATCCAGGGAGGGAGGGGGGGCTTGGGGGAGGAGGGGGAGTCAGGGATTGAGGGGCTCGGGGTGATGGGGGAGGGCTTGGGGGAACTGGAGGAGGAGAGGAGGGAGATTGAGGGGCTCCAGGGGATGGGAGGGGGCTCTAGGGGGGAAGCAGAGGGTGTCAGGGTTTGGGGGGCTCTGGGTGATGGTGGGGGGCTGCCCCCCCCCCCCCCCCAGCCCCCTGGTTGCAGCTGGGGTGGGGGGACTGGGGTGTCACCGCAGGGAAGAAGAAGAAGAAAACCCGGGGTGACCATTTCAAACTGCGCTTCCGCAAGAATTTCCAGGCGCTGTTGGAGGAGCAGGTGGGGCTGGGGGGACTTGGGGGGGGTCTCTGGGGTTTGGGGTGGTCTCTGGGGGATAGCCCTGGAGCTTGCGGCAAGCTTGGGGGGGGGACTCTGGAGGGGCTTATAGGGGTGACGCAGGGGCTTGGCGGGGGCTTAAGGGGGGACCCTGAGGTGTGGGAGGGCTCAAGGAGGGGGTCTGGGAGGGGGCAGGATTTGAGGGGGGGTCTGGGAGGGATGGGGTTTGGGGGGGGGGGCTCAGGGGAAGGATGAGACTTGGGGGAGCAGTTTGGTGACATTTGAGGGAACTCCAGTGCATTTTGGGGGTTGGGGGGGGCTCTATGGCTTTGAGGTTCACTTGGGGGGGTCACTGTGGTTTGTGGGGTGGTTTTGGGGTCACTGGGGTGGGGGGAGACTCATGGGGGGGGCTTTAGGCTGTCAGAGGAACCATATGGCGTGTGGGGGGTCCCCAGGGTGGTTTTGGGGTGCCAGCAGAGCCCTGTGCGAAGGGTTTGGCTGGGGGGGTGGTTCTGGGGGTGGTTTTGGGGAGCTGAGCAACCCCCCCAGGTGCAGTTCTGGGGGAACGTTGGGGCTTTTGGGGTGGCTCAGTGTTGCTTGAGCATTCTCATGAAACTTTTGGGGTGTCCTGGCTTAATTTAGGGGTGTCGTATCATCCCTCTGGGGGGTTTAGGGGGGTCCAGGGGTAGTTGGGGGGGCCCTTGGAGTGATTCAGCCCTGCTAGCTGATCCCCAGGGGGATTTGGGGGTTCCAGGATGAGTTTTGGGATGCTGTGTGATCTCAGTGGGGTTTCTTGGGGGGATTCTGGGGCACCCCAGAGGTGGTTTAGGGCTGTTAGAGAACTTTGGGGGGAGGGGTCCTGGGGCCGTTCGAAGGAGTGTTGGGTGCAGTTTTAGGGTTCTGTGTGATTTTTGTGGCATTTTGGGGGGGCTTCTGGGGGTGTTTGGGCCACCCCAGGGGGTGTTTAGGGCTGCGAGACAATTTCGGGGGGGTTTGAGGCTGTTCGGAGGAGTCTCAAGTGCAGTTTTGGGGTGCTGGCTACTCCTTTTGGGGCAGTTTCGGGGTGTTTCCGTGCTCCCGGGTGACTCAGCGCTGCCGGATGTTCCCCCCAAGAGTCACGGGGACTTCAGGGTGCCGCCAGCACCCTAAGCTGACCCTCTTCACCCCCCCCCTTTTTTTTAGAATCTGAGCGCGGCCGAGGGTCCCAACTACGTCTCGGCGTGCGCCGGCCCTTCCCGCCTGCCCCAGCGCCATTTTTGTGCCGTTTGCGGTTTCCCTTCGGCGTACACCTGCGTCACCTGCGGCGCCCGGTACTGCTCCAGCCGCTGCCTCGGCACCCACCAGGACACCCGGTATGTGGGGGACGGGGACAGGGGGGTGGGACACCCCCGAGGACATGGGAAAACGCGGGGCAGATGCGCCGGGACACGCGTGACAGGGACGGGGGGGATGTGGGGAGCCCCCGCCGTGACCCCGTCCTCTCTCCCCGCAGGTGCTTGAAGTGGACGGTGTGACGGGGATGCCGCCGTCGCTTTTTGGGGACAATAAAAGGACCCGGGTGTCAACCGCCCCCGTCTCGGTCCTCGTCTCTCCCGCCGAGAGAGGGCTTGGTCTCTCCCTCGTTCCCACTGGGGTGAGACCAAGATGGCTGCCCACGCACGGCCCCTTTAAGAGACACGCCCTAGGCGTGGCAACAAGATGGCCGACTCCAACAGAAGCCCGTTTTAGAGCAAAAATCTTTGTTTTTCTACAGAAAATCCTCCCAGAGAGCGAGCGGGAGCCGAGCCTGCGCCACCTCTTTAAGATATGTTGGGGGGAGGGATTTTTTTTTTGGTCTACAGACAAATATTCCTGAGATTGAGCACAAGATGGCCAACAGCGGCCGCCCCTTTAAGAAGGGCTTGGGGGGAGGGGGATGACAGAGGGGACGGGGGCTCTTTAAATAGAGAAAATGGGGGAAAATGAGCCTAAAATTAAAAAAACAGTAGACTGTCCCTTTAAGAGCGAGCGGCCAATCCCATTGGCTGCCCGCTGGCTCTCCAATATGGCCGCCCACCCCGCCCCCAATGGAGGCCATCTTTTTTTGCCTGCAGACAAATATCCAGCGAGGGCGCCGCCCGTTGAAGAGCTTCCTCTGTCCTTGTGGTGCTATTGGCTGCGTGGGTGGGGCCCCGCCCCTTTCCGGAGCCAAGCCCCGCCTTTTTAAGGGTGTTTTGTGTCCTCCAGGCAGAAACCCCGCCCGCCACTTTAAGAGTCCTGAGGCGTGTTCCTGTGTCAGGCAGCACTTCCTGTGACATCATTAGCCGTCAGGGTGGGGCCTGCAGCAGCCAATCAGCGCGTTGACTCCTCCCTTTCGGTCTCCTGCCATCCCATCGTGCACCTGGGCCCTGCGGCTGCTGTCCCATGGTGCCCCGGCGCTGGTGGGGGGAAGGGGGGAGGGGCGCGGGGGCCGTGGGGGAGGGGCTGGCGCCTCCCTCCGGCTGTGGGGGAGGGGCATCAGTGGTGGTCCAGCATGCACCGGGGCGCCGCTCTAGGCACAAGCGCTCTACGGCTGCCGGAAAGGGGGAGATGACCATAGAGCGGGGCCTGGTGGAGGGGACGCTCTAGCTTTGTCTTTATGGTTTCATTGGGCTTTGGGGTCATAGAGCGGCTCCATGGAGGTACAGAGTGGCTGTGGTGGGGTTGCTCTAGCTCTGTCTCTATGGTATGGAGAACTCTGTGCTTTCTGTGTTGTGACCATAAAGAAGAGCAGCATGGCAGTGCAGAGCGGCTGCTTTTGCTCTCTATGGTATGGAGGACTCCAAACCCCAGATGGCCATAGAGTAAAGCACCATGGAGGTACAGAGGGGCTCTGGGGGGCAAGCTAGGCCCCTTTCTATGGTTTGGAGGACTCTGGAAGTCCTCCAGGGAGCAGCAGCCACACCATAGAGTGGAAGGCAGGGTGGCTAGAGCGGCCCTGTGCCAGGAGGCCCAACCTCCCCGTGGAGAGGCAGAGTCTGTGCCTATGAATATTAACAAGATGCAAACATTATAGAGCAGGAGAGGGTCACCTGTCTGGTTTTGTGGGGCCTGACTGTGGTGGGTGGGGCCATGCAAAAGGGGGTGTGGCCGTGCAAAACGGGGCGGGGCTCACCTCCAGGCGATGCCGGGGCTATTTGAGCACCTGCCCCGGCCGGGCCTTCTCCAGCTTCTTCCTCCGCTCGGCCGGGATCTCGTCCAGGCTGATGCCGTGGTTGCTGGCCCTGTGGGGACCCAGGTGTCCGGAGGGGGGTCCCAGGCGTCCGGGGAGGGTCCCCAGATGTCTTGGGGGGGTCTCTGACCCCCCACCCCTCACCCCTTGCTCCCCCGGGACCTGAGCATCCCCCACCCTGTGGGGCAGCTGGGGGTCCCTGCCTCCCCCCATGAGACCCAGGCATCCAAGGACAACCCCCCCCAATTCCTGACCCAGGGAACCCCCCAAGGGGACCCTAATATCCTTCCCCCCCCCCCCAGGGAACCCCGGCGTCCGGCTCACCCGGGCAGCAGGTCAGGGGGGGTGGGGATGGGTTTAGTGAAGCCCTCGCGTCCCACCAGCCAGTACGTGTCCTCGATGCCCTTCCCCTGGGGGGACAGAGCCACCGTCAGCCCCGCACAGGGGCAGTAAGGGAGCAATAGGGGGGCAATAAGGGGGTAATGGGGGCAATAAGGGAGCAATAAGGAGTCAATGGGGGCAATAAGAGGGCAGTGGGGGCAATAAGGGGATAAAAAGGAGTCAATGGGAGCAATAAGGCAATGAGGGCAATAAGGGGACAGTGGGGATGATAAGGAACTGGGGGCAATAAGGGGTTATAAGAGGGTGATGGGGGCAATAAGGGGGCGGTGGAGCAATGGGGGTGATAAGGGGGCAATGGAAGCGATAAGGAGTCAATGGAGGCAATAAGAGGGTGATGGAGGCAATGTGGGGGCAATTAGGGCATGATGGGGCAATAAGGGGGCGATTAGGGGGCAATGGGGGCAATACAGGGGTGACTGGGGGGGCATGGGGTCATTAAAGGAGCATTGTGGGCACTGGGGGACACCTTGAGCTCGGTCTTGCCCCGGATGTCCAGCTTGAAGCCCTCCTGCAGCGCCTGCAGGATGGCCACCGTGCGGGCGTTGACGTGGATCCGGTACGCTGCGGGGACACGACCGTCACCGGGGCCCCCATCACCCCATGTCCCCTCCCCATCCTCCCACGTCCCCCCGTCACCCCATCTCCTGTGTCCCCCACATTGTCCCATGGCCACCCTGTGTGTCATCCCCCCCACACACCCCCTCTCGTGCCACCATGTGAGGAAGAGGACGCGTGGTGGGACATGTTGGGGACACACACACGTGAGGAAGGGGACCCAGGGGTTGGGAACATGTGGTGAGACCCATGTTGGGGGACACAGGGGTTGGGGACACGTGGTGGGACGTGTGGTGAGACCTGTGTTGGGGGACACACGTGTGGGGGACACGCAGGGACACACAAACACACGTGTGGGGCCGTCAGGGAGGGGGGGACACTCACGCAGGCCGGTGGACTCCATGCGTGACGCTGTGTTGACGGTGTCCCCAAAGAGGCAGTAGCGCGGCATGGTAAGCCCCACGACGCCGGCCACGCAGGGGCCTGCCAAAGGGTGGGGTCTCAGGGGGTGTGGTCACATGGGGCGTGGTTATGAAGGGGGGGGGCCTCGGTTGGGGTCATGGAAGGGAGGTGTGGCCGAGGGTTATGGCCAACAAGTCGTGGTCACGTTGAGTGTTGGCCAAGAGGTGATGAGTTTGGGTGTGGCCAAGAAGGCTTGTGAAGTGGGTGTGGCCATTAAGGGTGTGTCTAAGGGGCGTGGCCAGGGGGTGCCCCCAAGGGTCACAGCCAATGGGTCTTGATGACCGTGTTGACTGTTGGCCAAGAGGTGATGAGCTTGGGTGAGGCCAAGAAGGGGCGTGACCATTGTGGGGGCAGGAGGTGGGCGTGGTCTTTAAGGGCATGCCTAAGGGGTGTGGCCAGGGGGTGCCCCCAAGGGTTTTATGGCCAATGAGTGACAGCCATGTTGAATGTTGGCCAAAAGGTGATGTGGCTTGACGGGTCATGGCTAGGAAGGGGCATGTCCAGAGGGGCATGTCCAAATCAGAACTACCCAGGGAAGGGGATGTGGCCTTACCAGAGTGGAGGCCAATGCGGATGCGGACGGGCACCTCGGGCATGTGGCGCATCTTGAAGGTGCCGACGGAGCTGAGGATGTCCAGTGACATGTTGGCGATCTCGCCGGCGTGGCGGTTCCCATTGCGCTTGGGCAGCCCCGAGGCCACCATGTAGGCATCCCCAATGGTCTCCACCTGTGGGGATGGACCCCCGGGGATGGGGGGACAGGACGTGTCACGGGGCGGGGGGGCCCCCATGGCCACTGAGGACCCCCCCACCCTTGACGCTGAGTGTGGCCCCATCCCTGGTTCGTGGGAGAGGAGATGGAGGTGGCCGTTGCACGGCCACATTCCTTGGAAGCCACCAGTGCCACCCTGTCACCTTGGCAATGTCACTTGAGGACCCTGGGGACACGTAACCGTGTCTGTTTGGTGGCCGTGTCCCCTATCTGCAGATTGAGGTGGCCAAAGCACACAGCTGTGTCCCAGGGGACTGTGGCCACCAGAGCCATGGTCACCTCCCACACCTTGGGTACCCATCGCCACCGTCATTCGGTGGCCGTGACCCCGTATCCGTAGGGTGAGGTGGCCGAAGCACCGCCACTGCTGGTGGGACCGTGGCCTGCCGTGCCAACGGGGTGGACACGTCACCTTGTAGATGTCACTAAGGACCACGGGGACACCTGAACGCATTCATTTGGTGGCCGCGCCCCGCGTTCGGAGCTGCGATCCAGGGAACCGCGACCCTGGGGTGGCCCTGTCACCTTGTAGACATCATGAGAGCCGATGATGGCGTCGAAGAGGGTGTAAAGGTCATTGAGGAGGTCGACCACCTCGATGGGCTCGCTCATGGCCGAGATGGTGGTGAAGCCCACGATGTCGCTGAAGTAGAGCGTCACCTCCTCAAAGTACTCGGGTTCCACGGGGGTGCCCATCTTCAGAGCCTCGGCCACTGACCTGCCGTGGCACCGAGGGGACAGCGGGACTCAGTGGGGACCACCCATGTCCCCACCACTAAGGTAGTCGGGGTCTCCAGGGTCCCCGAGTCTTCCCCCCACCCCAAAAGACACCTATGTGTCCCATGTGGCTACACAGCCACCGGCTTGTTGTGGCCCTGGGGACCACAGGGCCCATGGGAGACCTTGAGGTCCCCGTCACAGGACACGCAGATGGGGGAGGAGGCTATGGGGACATGGTCAACCCCAACTTGCCCCCAGTGGCCACATCTCAACCTTCTCCAGCCCCACAGACCTGGGTGGGGTCAACGGACCATGGCCAAGCCCAACCTGCCCCCAGTGGCCACCCCTCGAGCCCCACAGACCTGGGTGGGGTCAATGGACCATGGCCAACCCCAACCTCTTCCCAGTGGCTACATCAACCTTGTCCAGCCCCACAGACCTGGGTGGGGTCAATGGACTGTGGCCAACACCAACCTCTTCCCAGCGGCCACCTCAACCTTCTCCAGCCCCACAGAACCCAGACAAAGTCTGCGGAACCACCCCAACCCCCCAGCCATGGCTACTCCCTCCATCTCCAGAAACCCACACGGGATCTATAGGGTGATGACCAACCCTCATCTACCCCCCCCAGCCCCCCCAGCCCCGGGGACCCACGGGGGCAACATCTGGGTGAGGAGCTTGTCCGTCTTCTGCTTCTCGATCTCCAGCTCCTCGGTGCGCTCCCGGATGAGGTCTTCCAGGTTGCTGGAATACTGCTCGAGCATGCGCAGCATGGAGTCAATGATGTTGGTCTTCCGGCCCTTGTTGATGCTCTTGAACTGTCAGGAAACCCCCTTATAGCCCCATACGCACAGGCCAGCCCCATAGAGCCCCACAGCACCCCAAAGAGCCCCACGGCACCCCATAGAGCCCCACAGAACTCCATGTCCCCATAGCCATGGGTCAACCCTATAGGATCCTGGACCCTCATGTCCCACACTCCATACCAAGGGGTTGGCCACCCCATAGCGGTCCCACCCCACCCTGTTACCAGTCCCACTCAACCCCATACCCAGATCCCACAGTATCCCATACTGGTCCCACATCACTCCATACTGGTCCCACACCACCCCATGCCCCAGATCCCACCTGACCCCATGCCCCAGGTCCCATATGACCTCATACTGGTCCTACCCACCCTATACTGGTCCCATCCCACCCCATATCCCAGATCCCACCTGACCCCATACCCCAGGTCCCATATCACCCCATACTGGTCCCGTCCCACCCCATACTGGTCCCACCTGGTCGAAGATCTGGTCGATGGTGGGTCGCTTCTCGGGCTGCTCGCTCCAGCACTGCTTCATCAGGTGGATGCATTCCAACGGCGCCTGGTCGGCCGAAACCGCCGGGCGGCACAGCGGGGGGGGCCGCCGCACCTTCTCGATGATCTCTGGGGACACCCACGTCACCGGGGGGGGCTGGGGGGGGGAGTCTAGGAGGGGGATGGGGGTGGAGGTGGTGGGGTGGGGGGGAGGTCAACTGGGATGTCCTGGTGCTGGAGGGGGTCAGTTGGGGGGGGGCAAGGGGTGTTCTGGAGATTCTAGAGGGGTCCTGGAGATACTGGGGGGGGTCCTGGAGATTCTTGGGTGGTTCTAGAGGTACTGGGGGGGTCCTGGAGATTCGGGAGGGGTCCTGGAGCTACTTGGGGTGATCCTGGAGATTCTGGGGAGTCCTGGAGATACTTGGGGGGATCTTGAAGACACTTGGGGGGGGTCCTGGAGATACTGGGGGGGGGTCCTGAAGATACTTGAGCGGTCCTGGAGATACCTGGGGGGATCCTGGAGATTCTGAGGGGGCCTTGGAGATACTGGGAGGGTCCTGGAGATTCTTGAGAGGGTCTGGAGATATGTGGGGAGTCCTAGAGCTACTTGGGGGGTCCTAGGGGATCCCAGGGGTGTCAGGGGGTCAGTTGAGGGGGGCCAAGGGCTGTTTTGGGGGTCTGGGGGAGGTGTCCAAGGGGCTTTGAGGGTCCTAAGGTGGTGCCAGAGCTATTGGAGCGGCTCAGCTGGGGTGTCCTGGAGGGGGGCTACAGGGGGTGGGAGGACTTCTGGTGATACTGGGAGGGGTTACTGGTCATACTGGGGGGGCAGTGAGTGGGAGGGGCCTGGCGTGGCTGGGCGGTACCTTCGGGGGTCAGTCCCAGCATGCAGTAGGGGCCGCTGCGGCAGATCACCTCCTGCATGATGATCCCGATCCCGTAGACGTCCCCCCGGAAGGAGCCGCGGCGTTCCAGCGCCGCGTCCCGCAGCAGCTCCGGCGCCGTCCACAGGCGCTCTGGGAGGGAGGGTGGGGCCACGCTCAGGCACGCCCTCCTCCACACACCCCTTCAGGCCACACCCACCGCCACACCCAGCAAAACCCACGCCCCCCCCGGACACCCTCCCTTGGGCGGTGACTCCACTTAATGGTGGGGCCACACCCCCAGGATGGACAGGACACACCCCAAGAATGGAAGGCCACACCCCCAGAATGGACAGACCACACCCCTAATGGGTGACCACGCCCACTACGGGGGGGGACCCTGCACTCAACTGGGGGGAGGGTTGGGAGTAGTCACGCCCCCTGTCTGCAAGCTCCACCCCCAGGCACCAAGGCTCCACCCTCAGCCTAGAGGCACCGCCCCCTAGTGCTCCACCCATTGCAAGCCCCGCCTCTGGCTCTATGCCCCCGCCTGCATCCTGAGTCCCCACCCCTAATCCAAAGGCCCCGCCTCATCCCAGATGCCCCACCCAATAGTCCCTCAAATCCCCTAGGCCCCACCCCTTCCCTTACCCCAAGCCCCACCCCTTCTCCCTAGCCCCACCCACCCCATAGGCCCCACCTCCACATCCCGCACCATCCCATTGGCCCCCTGCCTCCCAAGCCCCACCCCTCCCAGGCCACGCCCCCCTTAAAGCTGAGAACCCCTTCATTCCCCAGGCCCCACCCCCTCCCATGAGGCTCCGCCCCCCGGCCCCACCCTCACCCTGTGGCTGGGGGGTGGGGGCGGGCAACCGCTGGGCCTCCAGCAGCTCGTTGTAGCCGTGGTCGGTGACCTTCAGCACAAAGCGCCCGTCCACCACGCAGTTCCGGGACTTGAGGCGCCCGTGGACCACGTCGCGGTGGTGCAGGTACCGCACGCCCTGCGGGACAACCCGGTGGCACCGTCACCGTCACCGCAGCGAGGAAGGCACCACCAGAGCGGTCACCACCGGCGCGGTCAGCTGCGTCGTCGTCACGAGAGCCGGCGCCGGTGGGGTAACGCTAATGTGGTCGCCAATGTGGTGACCGCTGCTGTGGCCACCGCCGTGGTTATTGCCGGGGTCATCACTACCGTGGACGCCCACACCATGGCCATGACCACTATGGCCACCACCATCATGGCCATGACCACCATGGCCATCACTACTATGGCCACCACCACCATGGGCATGACCACCATGGCCACCACCACCATGGGCATGACCACCATCATGGCTACTGCCAAAGCCACCACCATCATGGCCATCACTACTATGGCCACTACTGTGGCCATGACCACCATGGCTATCACCATGGCTACTGCCACGGCCACCACTACCGTGGCCACCACTGTGGCCGCTGCCATGGCCATCACCACCACGGCCACCACCATGGCTACCGCCACAGCCACCAACACCATGGCCACCACCACTGTAGCACCACCACCATGGCCATCAACATGGCTACTGCCATGGCTGCCACCACCACCACGATCACCATCATAGCCACTGCCACGGCATTGCCCCTGCACCACCGCAGCCACCGCCACAGATACAACCCAGTGGCTGTCACCGCAATGGCCACCGTGGTCACCATCAGAGTTACCACCATGGCTACCACCGTCACCATGGCCACCATGAGAGCCACCACCAGGGCCACCACCAAGGCCATCGCCATGGTCACCAGCACCACCACAGCCACCTCCACTCCCATGGCCACCACAGTCCCCACCGCATCCCCCCCGACTCTGCCGTCACCTTGATGAGGTCGATGAGGAGGGAGGACTTGAACATCCAGTCGAGCTTCATGTCCTCGTTACGGAGCAGGTCCTCGAGGCTGCCGCGGGAGCAATGCTCCGAGACGATGGCGAAGATGCCGCAGTCGTGGAAGAAGCCCAGGAAGAGGTTGACGTTCTCATGGCGCAGGTCACGCAGCTGTACCGGCCCAGAGGACATGTGGGACGGGGCCCGGCATTGTCCCTGGAGCCTGGTGTTGTCCCCTTATGGCCTGGCCTTGTCCCAGCATGGTCCAGAATTGTCCCCCCATGGCTTGACATTGTCCTATCATGGCCCGATGTTGACCCCCATGGCCTCCTGTGGTCCCACGTTGTCCCCTATGACCCAGCATTGTCCCCCATGGCCCAGCGTTGTCCCCATGACCCAGTATTGTCCCCCATGACCCAGCGGTGTCCCCGAGACCCCCTCACCTTGCAGAAGGCCAGCTTGGTGGCTGGTTTCACCTCACTGTGCTGGTCTCCAGGGAACTTCTTCAGCCAGACCCAGTCACCCTGGGGAGCAGAGCGGGTGAGGTCTGAGCACCCCTGGGACCAGCCCCGCTCTGGGGACACGGAGAGACACTGGTGGGGGGACACACTCCTCGTTCTCCTCCCCCAACACACAACCCTACTAGAAGCCACTGGAGAATCTCCATCCATTCATCCAAAAGCCACCCCCCCAGCCCTTCTTTTTGCTCCGGTTGGGGACATGGGGAACGGGGAGGGAAGGCAGGATGGGATGGGGCGGGAGGGCAAATTTTGGGGCGAAACAGTGGGTTTTCTGTTTTCAACTTACCTGCACGGAGGCGACAAGGCCCTGCTGGTTAAACAAAAGGAGAAGGAGGGGGAGGTGGCTGTTGGCCTTCAGGTTTTCGGCTCCCTGCAGGAAAGGGCAGGAGGCAGCTGTCAATCATGGCCCCAGAGCTGTCAATCATCCAGCCAGGATGTGGGGTGGTGGGTGCCCAAGGGGGTAAGGGTGACCCCCCCCACACAACGGTAGCTGTGGAGGTGGGGGGACACAACAGGGGTGTCCCTACGGAGGTGGCCTTGCCTTGTCGCCCCCGGAGGTGGTAGGTGGGGACGCGGGTTGGGGTGATGGGGAGGGTGACGTGGGGCGGACACACACACACACGTACAGGGAGGGGAATGAGGGGATGTCTTACCTCAGCAATGGCCACGTTGGTGTTGTCGGGGGCTGCGGTCACACTCCTGACGCTCTTGGCGTCCCCCCCGCTACGGCCGGCCAGGCTGGTACGGCTGCCATCCACCTGCGGCGCGGTGAGAGGTCAGGATGGGGACATGGTGGGGGGGGAATGTCACCCATGGAGACATGGCACCCTAGGGGGCACGTCACCCATGGGGACCCACCAGCCCATGGATCTTCTCCCGGGGCAGAGTATGGCCCTGGGGGGAGACCTTAGACCATGGGGACACGTCACCCACTGGGACACGTCATCCATGGGGACCCATCAGCCTATAGGTCACCTCCCAAGGCAAATCTTGGTCACGAGGACCACCAGGACACCGGAGACATGCCACCCATGCCACCTAACAGTCCATAGGTCTCCTCCCCACAGCCAGCTTGGCTATAGGGAAAACACCAGGCCTTGGAGACCCATCAGCCATGGGGACGTGTCACCCATGGGGTCCCACTAGCCCACGGTTCTCCTCCCAAGGCCAAGATTGACCACGGTGCAGACTTCAGGCCACAGGGTCTCCTTTCTAGCCACTTCCGGGGCCATCAAGTCCCTGAGCCAACGTGGCCACCACAGAAGTCCCCCCCCTCTCCAGGGCCACCCATCCCTCACCTGCTTGCTGCTCTGGGTGTTGATGAAGGTCAGGTCCTCCATGGTGAGGATGATCTTATTGGGCCCCTTCATCAGCTGGGCCTGCTGGATGCGGCGCCTGCAGGGAGGGGACACGGAAGCTGCTGAGGTGACAACCCCCTCTGGGACCCTGTACCACGCCAAGGTTCCCCCTGAGCCCCACAGCACCCCATGAGGTGGTGGCACCCACCTGATGAAGCAGGCGAGGGCAGCCCCTGCCGCGATGAGGGCGGCGATGAGGACAAACATGAGGAGGATGAAGGTGGCATCCATCCCTGTGCCAGAGAGAGGAAGGGGGTGAAGGGGTGGCATGGCCCAGAGGGGCCACCCAGGGCCTCCCATGGTGGGCCATGGTCACCTAGGAATCCAAGGCCACCTATGACTGTTTGTGGTCATGGATGCCCACCATGGTCACCTGTGGCCACCTGTGACTGCTTATGGTCATGGATGCCCACCATGGTCACCAGGGGACACCTCCGGTCACCCTTGGCCACCTATGACTGCTTATGGTCATGGATGCCCACCATGGTCACCTGTGGCCACCTACAGCCACCGATGTGCACCGAGGTCTCCCATGGCCACCCACAGCCACCCATGGCCCCTGCTTCAAGGCCAGCCCTGATGAGGACAGGGGACAGGGCAGTGACATGGAGGAAGAAGGGGATGAAGAGAGGGAGGAGGGATGAGGGGGTCAAAGGGGCGGAGAAAGGGTGGGAGACCTGTAGGGATGGACTGGTGGGGAAGGGAGGGACGGACGGACAGAGGTGGATGGATTGAGGGACAAATGGATGGGGGGGTGGATGGGAGGGTGGATGGGTGGATGGGTGGATGGATGGATGAGTGGGTGGATGGACAGATGGATGGATGGGTGGATAGGTGAATGGACAGGTGGAGGAACGTACAGACGGACAAAGGGTCAGAGGGATGGATGGATGAATGGACAGATGGATGGATGGATGGATGGATGGACAGATGGATGGACAGACAGATGGATGTGTGGGTGGATGGATGGATGGACAGGTGGAGGAACGTACAGATGGAAGAAGGGTCAGAGGGATGGATGAATGGACAGACGGCTGGATGGATGGATAGACGGATGGAGGGAGGGACAAAGGGATTGGCAGATGGAGGAACTGATGGAGCAATGGAGGAAGGAGCAGATGGAGGAATGGACAGACAGAGGGGTGGACAGACACACACAAGGCCAGCTGGCTGGTTGGACAGCTCAGGTACCCATGTGGGGCCAGCTGGTCATCCATGAGGTGGCTGGACAGGCGGACAGAGGTGGGGGAAGGACCACGGCGGTGCCCACTCACCCCCGTTGCAGATGGAGCCCGACTCAAACCAACAGCCGGCGTCGGTGCCGGGACTGGAGCTGTGGGGCCAGTGGACACTGTGGCTGCGGTAGCTCAACCCCCGCGTGCCCGGCTCCAGCCCGTAGACCGGCCACAACTGGTCGCCTTTGCTGTCTGTGTCCAGTACAACGTAGGGGACGCTGACATCCCCGTCCTCGGTGACGGAGAAGAGCTGGCAGAAACCCTCCAGTTGGAAGTCACGGGCGTGCTCGGCCACGCTGGTGCCCATCACCCAGCGGCCGTTTTGCCGCGTGGCCTCCACCGCCTTGGCCAAGAAATGGATGGAGTTGTAGATGGTGGCGAAGAGGGGGTGGACCTGTGGGGTGAGAGGAGGTGTCAGGGGTGTCGAGGGACCACCGGCAGCTCCAGGGGGCCGTGGTGATACCCATAGGACAATGCCATCGGCCGTGGCCGACTCCACCCAAGCCTGTTGGCTCTGGTCATCTCCACCCAACGCTGTTGGCCACATCTCTACTCAATGCCTGGCTCGCTTCACCCAACTCCCATGGGCTACAGTCATCTCTGCCCAAATCCCATTGGTTACCATCACACCCACCCCACTCCCATTGGCCGTGACCACCTCCCTCCAATGCCTACAAGCCACAATCACCTCCACCCAAGTCCCATTGGCCACATCCTCCAGCAACAGCTCCACCCCGCATCCAAACCGTAACCCCGATGCCTCCAATCCCCACCCCACGGATGTCTTTCTCACCCCACGGATGTGTCCCCAACTCCACAGATGTGCCCCCAACCCCATGGAGGTGCCCTCAACCCCCTGGAGATGTCTTCCACCCCACCTGCGTGGGGTCGATGTGCGCAGGGATCTCATAGGCTTCCTTGGCCTCCTGCAGGGCCTCATGGAAGGTGACGTCAGGCGAGTCCATGGTGATGGTGAGGACAGCATCGTAGGCCAGGCGCAGTTTGGTGTTGTTGGCCAGGACGGGGTAGGGCACGTGGTGGTAGGGCAGGGGGAAGGTGAGGGCATCGTAGGGGATGAAGACGTAGGTGCCATCGGTCATGCCCATGTCCTTGGCCTTCTCCAGGAGCACCCGTTGCTCCTCGCCGCCCAGCAGCACCGAGTGCATGCACATCACCACCACTGCAGGGGGTGGGGGGGGACACAGGTGAGTCACGGTGGGGACACCCCGTCCGCCTCCACCACCCCGTGCCTTCTGGAGCTCCCCAGGCAGCCTTCAGCTGGCAGGGGTGTGGATCTTCTCCACCCAGGCCCAGCTGCTCCATCCTTCATCCATCCACCTCCATCCTTCCTCCACCTGCCCCATGTTCATCCATCCTTCCTCTCCCCATCTACGCCCACCATCCTTCCTCTCCCATCTCCATCCACTTCCAGCCATCCTTCCTGTCCCACATCCATCCATTTCCATCCATCCTTCCATCCATCCTTCCTCCCCCATCCACACCCACCATCTCCATCCATCCTTCCTATCCCACCTCCTCCATCTCCATCCATCCTCCATCCATCCACGCCCACCACCTCCATCCATCCTTCCTCTCCCATCTCCACCCACTTCATCCATCCTTCCTGTCCCACATCCATCTATCCATCCATCCATCCATCCATCCATCCATCTTCTCCCACCCCCCCACCCTGCCCCGTTACCTCTAATGCCGTCAGCCCTCTGCACCCTCCTCAGAGCCTCGCGGGCCTCGTCCTCCTGGGTCCCGGCAGCGGTGACGATGGTGACGGGCAGCCCCCGAGCCCGGAGGTCCTGGGCCAAACCCTGGGCCACCTCGCGCCAAAGGTCCTGTGGGGCGGAGAGGACGGCCACGTGGGCCCAACGGAAAAAGCGGAGGACGGCGTGGAGCACCCCGGCGGGTTCTGGCATGGGGATGACCAAGGTGTCCAACCCATCGACGTCACCCAAGCAAGCCCAGGAGACCAAGGGCTTGTTCCAGGCGGTCGCCAGGAGCCCGGCAGCCCCACAAGTGGCCGGATTGAGGGGTCCCACCAGACCGGTGGCATAACGCTCGGCATTGAGCAGCCCCGTCACAGCCTGGGGGGTCTGGCACGCCTCGGCCAACACCACCGCGTCCCACCAGTAGCCTTTGTTGAAGGTTGGGTCACGGTTAAGACGGGCCACAGCCAAGCGAGAGGCCACCTCGGGCAAAGCCCGGGCCAGGAGGGGGTCACAGGTCCAAGGACCCATCACCCCCACCTTGAAGGTGGCCCCCTGCGTTGGGGGTGGGTGGAGGAGGAGGAGGAGGAGGAGGAGGAGGAGGTGGGGAGGCCACCGAGGGTGGTGGGAGAGGCGGAGGAGGAAGCTGGTGGAGATGGCACCGCGGCGGGAGGGGACGGTTTGGGAGGTGCCACCACTGTGGGAGGTGCCATTGTGGGAGATGCCACTGGTTTGGGTGACACCGCGCCTGTGGGACACGCCGCCACCGTGGGAGATGCCACCACCACCGTGGGAGTTGCCACCATGGCAGATGCCACTGTGAGAGTTGCCATCATGGGACACACTGCTGGTTTGGGTGACAACATGGCTGTGGGAGATGCCACCACTGTGGGAGATGCCACCACCATGGGAGATGTCACCGCCGTGGAAGATGTCACTTTTCTGGGAGATGCCACCACCATGGAAGATGTCACTTTTCTGGGAGATGACACCACCATGGGATGTGCCAGTGTGGTAGATGCTACCAGCTTGGGAGATGGCGTTAAGGGAGGTGCTACCACCAGGAGAGATGCTGTCATGGGAGGTGCCACAACTGTGGGAGATGCCACAATGATGGGAGATGTCATCGTGGGAAATGCCATGACTGTGGGACACGCCGTCGCTGTGGGAGATGCCACCACCATAGGAGATGTCACTCTTCTGGGAGATGCCATTGCCATGGGACATGCTGCCAGTGTGGGAGATGCCACCAGGCTGGGAGATGCTCTTGTGGGAGGTGCCACCACTCTGGGAAATGCCACCACCGTGGGAGAGACTGTCATAGGGGATGCCACCACCGTAGGAAATGTCATCACTGTGGGAGATGCCAGCACTGAGGGAGAGGCCACCATGAAAGATGCCACCGCTGTGGGAGACGATGTCATGGGGGACACTGCTGGCATGGGTGATGCCACCACAGGCGATGTCACGGCAGGAGACGCCACCGTGGCAGAAGCTACCACGGAAAATGTCATCGTGGGAGATGCCACCGTGGGCAAAGCCAGCGTGGAAGGTGCCACCGCGGGTCACGTCCCCATGGGTGCTGCCACTGTGGGAGAAGCCACCGCGGGGCCGCATGGTCCAGGGTGGGATGGGACCGTTGGGGACGAGGCGGGGGGGGTCCTCAGGCCCTGGGGGGCCGTGGCGGGAGGCGTCGGAGGGGTCCAGTGGGGTGCAGCGATGTCACCATGGTGGGACGGGGACTGGGGGGCTCCGCAGGACCGGGGGCCACCACCTGTGAGAGAGGAGGGGTGAGAGCGGGACGTCGGGGAGGAGGGGGGGGCACCCGAAACTGGGGGTGCCCGGATGCCTGGGTCCTTGGGTGGGGGGGTCCCAGACGTCTGGGTCCTTGGAGGGGGGGTCCGGGACACCTGGGTCCTTGGGTGGGGGGTCCGGATACTGGGGTCCCAGGGTGTGGGGGGGGCCCCGGACACCTGGGTCCCACGAAGGGGGGGGTCCCAGGTCAGGGGGGTCCCAGGGTGGGGGGCACCCAGATGCCTGGGTCGCCGGAAGGGGGGGGAGGAGCCGGCCCAGATAACCCCCCCCCAACACTCCCATCATCCCCCGCAGGCCTGTTAATCCCCCCGGGGGGGGGTAAAACCAGGATTATCCCCGGCCCCCCCAGCACCGGGCAGCGGGGCCACGTGCAGTGCCGGGGGGGGAGCACAGGATGGCAAAAAGGTGGTGGGGGGTGACACCCCACACCCTGTGTCACCCCCCCATGACACCCCCACCCGTGTGACCCCCCCCACCCGGTGTCACCCCTAACCCCTGTGACACCCACACCCTGTGTCACCCCCCCCCCGATGTCACCCCCCCCAAAGTCCCCGTGCCAGGTCAGGCGGTGCCGTAATCCCACCCCGGTTATTTCTGGCACCTTCATCCCCCAACGGCGGCCAGGTCACCCCGTGTGCCACGCCTGCACACGCGTGTGCCGGGGACACGTCTGACACCCCTACACGCGTGTGCCGGGGACACGTCTGACACCCCTACATGCGTGTGCCAGGGACATGTCATATACCTGCACACGCGTGTGCCAGGGACATGTCATATACCTGCACACGCGTGTGCCGGGGACATGTCTCACACCTGCACACGCGTGTGCCGGGGATATGTCATATACCTGCACACGCGTGTGCCAGAGACGTGTCTCACATTTGCACACGCGTGTGCAGTGTGCCCCCCCCTCCCCGGGCCTCCCCCCAGCCTAGCAGGGTGCTGGGTGTCTGGGAAATGGGAGAGGAGGGGACCCAGGTGTCCGGGGGGGGACCCCAATACCCTGGTAGGGGGCCCACGTGTCCAGGTGGGGACCCCAATAGCCCAGTAGGGACCCAGGCGTCCCGGAAAGTGACCCCAATATCCCATTAGGGGACCCAGGTATCCAGGAAGGGACCCCAATACCACCATAGGGGACCCACATGTCCTGGTGGGGACCCCAATACCGCTATAGGGGACCCAGGTGTCGGGGAGGGGACCCCAATATCCCATTAGGGGACCCAGGCGTCCGGGTGGGGACCCAGGTGTCAGGGAGGGGGACCCCAATACCCCGGTAGGGGACACAGGTATCTGGATGGGTCGAGGGGAACCCCGATACTGCTATAGGGGACCCAGGTGTCCGGGTGGGGACCCCAATATCCCAGTAGGGGACCCAGATATCAGGGTAGGGACCCCAATACTGCTATAGGGGACCCAGGTGTCCGGGAGGGGGACCCCAATATCCCAGTAGGGGACCCAGATGTTGGGGTGGGGACCCCAATACCCCTATAAGGGACCCAGGTGCCCGGGAAGGGGACCCAGATATCAGGGAGGGGGACCCCAATACCTCCATAGGGGGGACCCAGGTGTCAGGGAGGGGACCCCAATATCCCAATAGGGGACCCAGGCGTCCAGGAGGGGTACCCCAATATCACCGCAGGGGAGCCAGGCATCCAGGTGGGGACCCCAATACCCCCATAGTGGGGGCCCAAGCGTCCGGGGGGGACCCAGGCATCAGGGTGGGGGACCCCAATATCCCAGTAGGGGACCCCAGTATCCCATTAGGGGACCCCAATACCCCGGTATGGGGGACCAAGGTTTCGGGGAGGGGGACCCCAATACCCCCATAGGGGACCCAGGTGTCCGGGAGGCCCGGGGGGGACACGGGAGGGGACAAAGGGGGTGGGGGGTCCCTTACCTGTTCCCAGGCCCGGGTGGGTGGGTGCTGCGGGGTGGGGGTGGGGGGGCCTCTGCCCCCCCCGGACGCCTGGGTCCCCGTGTGGTGGCTGCCCCCAGGGTGCCCCCGCAGCCACCAGCACCCGTGTATGGCCGCAGCGGGGGGGGGGGGGCCCTAATCCCCCTTCCACCCCCCCCCGTGGGTGTAATCAGCTTAAAGGGGGGGGGGAGGAGGAGGGGGGGGCCCTGTGGGTGCTGGGAGATGGGATGGCAGCACCCACGGGGGTACATGGGGGGGCGTGGAGGGGATGTGGGTGACAGGGACACGCGTGGAGGGGGGGTCTTGATGGGGGGGTCCTGTGGGTGTGGGGTTGGGGGGCTGGGGGACAGGGGGTGGGACACGGGGGGGGACACGGGGGACCTATGGGGACACGGGGGGACATGGGGGACCCAGGGGGACACGGGGGGGGGACACGAGGGGGGGACACGGGGGACCCAGGGGACACGAGGCGGGGGACACACGGGGGGACACGACACACGGGGACTTTGGGCGGCACCGGTTGCAGGAGGGGCCTCCCCGGTTCCCACGGAGGCCCCAAAATCGGCGCAATGTGCCCCAAAACGGAGCCCTGATCCCCCCCCCCGTGTCCCCGCTCGGGACCCCAAACCCGCCGCTTTCAGCCCCAAAGCGCCGCCGCGCCCCGCCTGTCACTCATGGCCCGGGCCACGCCCCCTTCGGCGCTCGACCACGCCCTCTCCCTGACCCACCACGCCCCAATCCCCACGAGACCACGCCCCCTCAGCGGGCCAGACCACGCCCTCTCCCCTCACCTGACCTCGCCCCGCCCTCCGCTCCGCCCCGCCCCTCTCGGCTCCGGCCGCCATGTTAGGTGCGGGCGGAAGTGACGGTGCGCGGCGGCGGCGGGGCCGGGCGGAAGTGAGGGCGGCCCGGCGGAGGTGAGGCGGTGCGGGGAACTGGGGGGGGACTGGGGCGGACTGGGACTAGTGGGGCTGCCGGGCGTTGGGGGATACTGGGAGGTACTGGGGGTAACGGCACTGGGGGGATACTGGGAGGCACTAGGGGATACTGGGAGCACTGGGGATAATGGCACTGGGAGATACTGGGAGGCACTGGGTGATATTGGGAGGTGCTGGGGAATACTGTGAGCACTGGGAGGCACTGGGGGATATTGGGAGGTGCTGAGGGATACTGGGAGGCACTGGGGGATATTGGGAGGTGCTGGGGGATACTGTGAGCACTGGGAGGCCCTGGGGATAACGGTACTGGGAGGCACTGGGGGATAGTGGGAGCACTGGAAGGCGCTGGGGGTAATGGCACTGGGATGCACTGGGGGATACTGGGAGGCACTGAGAATAATGGCACTGGGAGATACTGGGAGGCACTGAGAATAATGGCACTGGGGGATACTGGGAGGCACTGGGGATACCAGCACTGGGTGTAACAGCCGTGGGGGATAGTGGGAGCACTGGGAGGCACTGGACGATACTGGCATTGGGCATAACGGTACTGGGAGATACTGGGAGGCACTGGGGGATATTGGGAGGCGCTGAGAATAATGGCACTGGGAGATACTGGGAGGCACTGGGGATACCAGCACTGGGTGTAATGGCTGTGGGGGGTATTGGGAACTACTGGGAGGTACTGGGGGATACTGGCATTGGGCATAACGGTACTGGGAGACTCTGGGGACAACAGCAGTGGGAGGCACTGGGGGATACTGGGAGACACTGGGAGGAAGGGCACTGGGGGATACTGGGGGGGCTCTGGTGGATACTGAGAGATACCAGGGGGACTTGGGGGGCACTGGGGAATACTGGGACATACTGGGGGTAACGGGACTTCAGTTGCACTGGGAATTACTGGAGAAAATGGCACTGGGGAATACTGGGGGGCACTGGGGTCCCTGTGGGGTTTGGGGGGCCCCCCCGGGTTTTGGGGTCCCCCCTGTGGGGTTGGAGCCCCCCCCAGATTTGAGGGATCCCCTGGGGGGTCTGGGCCCCCCCCAGCTTTGGGGTCCCTGTAGGATTTGGGGTCCCCCCCTTTTTTTGGGGTGTCCACCCTGGGTTTTGGGGGCCCCCCATTTTTGGGGGGGGCCCCCGGTTTTGGGGTCCCCCCCTTGGGGTTGCAGCCCCCCCAGATTTGAGACAACCCCTGGGGGGTCCCTGCAGGATTTGGGCTCTACCCCCCGAGTTTTGGGGGGGTCCGCCCCGAGTTTTGGGGGGTGCCCCCGGTTTTGGGGGGTCCCCCCCGTGGTGTTGGAGCCCCCCCCTCAGATTACAAGATCCCCTGGGGGGGGCTGGAGAATCCTTGTCGGATTTGGGGTCCATCCCCCTGGGTTTGTGGGGTGCCCCCAGGTTTTGGAGGGGTGTCCCCCGGGTTTTTGGGTGTCCCCCGGGTTTTGGGGTCCCCCTCCCAGTTTTGGGGCCCCCCCCAGAGCTGTTGCCCCCCCCCCCCCCCCCCAGATGACGATACACAACCTCTACATCTTCGACCGGGCTGGCACCTGCCTGCACTACAGCGAGTGGCACCGGCGCCGGCAGGCGGGGATCCCCAAAGAGGAGGTGGGGGGTGTGGGGGGTATATAGGGGTTATGGGGGGGGCTACAGGGGGCTGGAGGGGGAGTATGGGGGGATGCAGGGGGCTGGAGGGGTGTTTGGGGGGGGTATGGGGGGCTGGAGGGGGGTTGGGGGGGCTATAGGGGGTTATGGGGGATGCAGGGGGTGTATAGGGGGATATGGGGGGCTGGAGGGGGGTATAGGGGGATATGGGGGGCTGGAGGGGTGTTTGTGGGGGGTATGGGGGGCTGGAGGGGGTTATGGGGTGCTGGAGGGAGGCTATAGGGGAGGTATGGGAGGTTATAGGGGGTATGGGGGGCTATAGGGGAGGTATGGGGGGCTGGAGGGGTGTTAGGAGGGGTTATAGGGAGGTGTGGGGGGATATAGGGGAGGTATGGGGGGCTGGAGGGAGGTATAGGGGGGTATGGGGGGCTGGAGGGGGGTTGTGGTGTGGGTATGGGGTTGGGGGGGTATGGGGGGGCTGGCAGGAGGTTGCTTGGGGGTGTGGTGCCACTGTCCCCCTCCCATGTCCCCCCCCCGTGCCCCCCAGGAGTTCAAGCTGATGTTCGGGATGCTCTTCTCCCTCCGCTCCTTCGTGGGCAAGATGAGCCCCACCGACATGTATCCTGGGGGGTCCGGGGGGGCCTTGGGGGGGCTCTGGGGGACCCCCAGGACTATTTGACACCCCCCGGGGGGCGGCCATGGGGGACCCCCAGAAACGCAGAGGGGACCCCAAAGGGGTTTTGGGGGGATCCCAGTGATACCTGGGGGGGGGGGGGCTGCAGGGGGATGCTGGATAAGGAATTGGGGACCCCCCCCCTCAGGGGTGAGGGGGATATTGGGGGCCCCCCCCAGGGAGGCTCTAGAAGACCCCGAAGTTGTTGTGGGGGGGGCCCAGGGAAGAACATGGGGGGGACCCCAAAGGTTTTGGGGGACCCCAAAAAGGGCATTGGGGGACACCCAGGGGAGGAAGAGGGGTCCCTGGGGGGGTTCTCAGGGGGTACACCCCTGCCCAGGGAGGCCATAGGGGACCCCAAAAAGGGCATTGGGGGTCCCCAGGGGTGTGTGGGGAGTTCTTGAGGGGAGCCCCCCCCATGGGGGGGACCCCCAAAAAAATCAGGGACCCCCAAAGAGAGACCAAGGGGGACCCTGAGGAGGACAGGGAGGGGCAGATGGGGGAACCTCAGGGATGGGGATGTTGGGGGGGTGTTGGAGGAATTTGGGGGGGGCCCCCAGGAATTTGGGGGGAGCCCCCGCCGCTTCCATTGGGGGGGTTCCTTAACGCACAGGCGGGACGGCTTCATCTCCTTCCACACCAGCAAGTACCGGCTGCATTACTACGAGACCCCGACGGGGCTGAGGCTGGTGCTCAACACGGACCTGAGCGTCGCCTGCGCCCGCGAGGCGCTGCACCACATCTACAGCAACGTGAGGGCACCCCAAAACCTGCACCCCGAAACCCCCGAGCCCCTAAACCCTCCCTGCCCCCCCAAACCTGTCCACAGACCCCAATCCTGCCCTTGAATCCCGCTGCGTTCCCCCAACCTGCCCCCCTGCGCCCGTGAGGCGCTGCACCACATCTACAGCAACGCGAGGGCACCCCAAAAACTACCCTGCACCCCAAAAACTGCACCCAAAAAAACCTCCAAACTCCCAGACCCTCTGTGCCCCCCCAAACCTCTCCACAGACCCCAATCCTGCCCTTGAATCCCGCTGCGTTCCCCCAACCCGCCCCACTGCGCCCGCAAAGTACTGCCCCACATCGACAGCAGTGTGGGGGCACCCCAAAACCCCCCCTGCACCCCAAAAACTGCACCCCAACACCCCCCTGAACCCCAGAACCCCCCACCCCCAAAACCTGCACCCCCAGCACCCCAAAACCCCCTGCACCCCAACCCCCCCCGAACCCCAAACCTGCCCCAGCACCCAGAAATGTGCCACCCCCCCCAAATGCACCCAGCACCCCAAAACCCGCACCCCTGGGGTGAGGTGGGGTCCCTGGGTGATGGGGGGGGTCCTGGACACCTGGTTCCCTGGGTGCTGGGGGGGGTCCCTGGGTGCTGGGGGGGATCCCAGACACCTGGGTCCCTGGGTGACAGGTTTTTTTGGGGGGGGGGGTGTCCCCGCAGCTGTTCGTGGAGCTGGTGGTGAAGAACCCGCTGTGCCCCCCCCGGCAGCCGGTGCAGAGCGAGCTCTTCCGCAGCCGCCTCGACGCCTTCGTCCGGGGGCTTCCCTTCTTCGCCCCCCGCCCCGCCTGAGCCCCCAAACCCCGGGGGGGCACCCCCCAACCCCGGAGGCCACCCCAACATCCCGGGGCGGGGGGGAGGAAGCACCTCTACCCCCCCTGGGGGCACCCTGACCCCCCACCGGGGTTGTCCCTGCACACCCTGGGGTACCCCAATATTTTGGGGGGGGCCCTGCACCCCTGGGGGCACCCTGACCCCCCCCGGGGGTACAGCCCCACCCCCGGGGTACCCCAACATTTCCTGGGGGTCATCCCACCCCAAGGGTCACCCCGAGACCCCCCCAAAGGTTCAGGGCCCCCCCCCCCGGGCTGGGTGCCCCTCTCTCCACTGGGACACCCACCCCCCCCCCAAATGGAATAAAGGTGTTTTGTTGGTTCTCAGCTGCTTGTGGGTGCTGGGGGGGGGCATAGTGGGGCGGGGGGGGGGGCTATGGGGCAGGGAGGTGGTTATGGGGGGGGTCCCCCCTGTGTGCCCCCCCCCCCTCGCAGCACCCACAGCATTTCCCATGCACCCAGGCATCCGGGGACAGTCCCATCCCCCCCCGCGTCCCATCTGTCCCTCCCCTCCCCCAACGACAGCTGGTGTCGCGAGAAGGACCCAAGGGTGCTTCCCCCCCCCCCAAAAAAAAGGACCCAGGTTTCTGGGTGCCACCCCCCCCCCCCAAAAAAAGGGACCCAGGTTTTTGGGTGTCCCCCCCCCCCAAAAAAAGGGATCCAGGCGTCTGCGTGCCCCCCCCCCCCCAAAAAGGGACCCAGGTTTCTGGGTGCCCCCCCACCTCAAAAAAAGGGACACCGCCCCCCCATCCCGGCTCCCTCCCCCCCCCCCGTACGTAAGAAGGGGGCGGGCCCAAGCGACCGAAAAGGAGAGGGGGCGGAGCCTGTATGCAAATTCCCCCTCCTCCTGGGTGGGGCTTCCTCCCTCCTGGGCGGGGCCTCCTCCCCTCCCCGCCTGGGTCCCCTGAGGCTTCGCGAACGACCTGGGGGTCCTGCCCCCCCCCCCCAAAAAAAACCCCAACCGGGATTCCTGGGGGTCCCCTGAGAATTTCGGGGCCCCCCCCGTGCCCCCCCCCATGCAGGTCTCTATCGCCTGCACCGAGCAAAGCCTGCGGAGCCGCAGCGCTGAGGAGCGCCTGGGGGGGGGAGGAGGAGGAGGAGGAGGAGGGGGGGCTGGGCCCCCCCCACCCCCCCCACCCCCCCCTCCCCGGGGGGGTCCTGGCAAAGGGCAACAACGAGGGGGGGGGAAATCGGCAGCGGGGGGGGCGGCAGCGGCTGCATTGCGAAGGGACCCCCCCCCGCCCCCCCCGGGCTGCACCCAAGGGGCTGGAATGAAGTACCGGTACGGGGGGGGTCATGGGTGGGGGGGAGAAGGGGGGGTCTGGGTGCCTTTGGGGGGGGCCTGGGTCCCTTTTGGGGGGGAGCTGGGTTATTTGGGGGGGCTCTGGGTCCCTTTGGGGAGGCTGGGTCACTTTGGGGGGGGGCTCTGAGTCCCTTGGGGGGGACTCTGCATCCCTTTGGGGGGCTCTGGGTGCCTTTGGGGGGGAGCTGGGTTACTTGGGGGGGGCTGGGTCACTTTGGGGGGGGACACCCGGCTGCTTGGGTCCCTTTGGGGGGGGGCACCCAGGCCTTGGGTCCCCTTTTTTTTTGGGGGGGGGGGCACCCGGCTGCTGGGTGCCTTGGAGCGGGGGGGAGGGCTGGGTCCCTTTTGGGGGGGGCACAGGGGCCTGGGTCCCTTTTTTTGGGGGGGGGGGAACCGGGTGCCTGGGTGCCTTTTGGGGGGGGCACCCAGGCCCTGGGTCCCTTGAGGGGTCTGGGGGGGCACCCAGGGGACTCAGGTGTCCGGGGGGACCCATGGTGACCCCCCCAATTTGTTGCCCCCCCCCGCAGGAACCTGGGGAGATCAGGACTGCGGGTCTCCTGCCTGGGGCTGGGTGAGGGGGGCGGGGCTTGGGGGGGTGGGGCAAGGGTGGGGGCGGGGCAATTGGGGGGCTTGGGGGGGCAATGGGGGGGAATGGGGGCAACGGGGCAAGGGGGGGCTGGTCGGGGGGGGTGTCCATGGAGGTCAATGGGGTAAGGGGGGACAATGGGGGGCAATTGGGGGCAAGGGGGGGCAATTAGGGGCAAGGGGGGGGCAGTGGGGGATGATGGGGGCAATGGGGGGGCAATAAGGGGCAATGGGGCAAGAGGGGGCAAGGGGGCAAGGGGGGGGCCCATGGGGCAAGAGGGGGTCCATAGGGGTCAATGGGGTCAATGGGGCAAGGGGGGGGTCTGGGGGGGCAATGGGGCAAGGGGGGGGGCAATGGAGGATGATGGGGGCAATGGGGGGGTCTATGGGGGTCAATGGCATTAATGGGGGGGGCAATGGGGCAAGGGGGGGGCCGTGGGGGTCAGTGGGGGGTGGTGGGGCAAGGGGGGGTCTGGGGGTGTCAATGGGGGGGTCAGTGGGGTGTATTTTGGGGGGGGGTCACCTACAGCTCCAGCTGGCTCTTGCCCCCAGGTGCCCGGGGGACGTTCGGGGCCGGGATCTCCGATGAGGTGAGACCCCCCCGGCCCCCCCTTTTCCCCGACCCCCCCAGGGTACCTCTTCTCCCCCCCCCCGGGGGTAACCCCCCCCATGACCCCCTTCCCCCCCCTCAAGGCGGCCGAGCGGGTGCTGAGCGCAGCCTACGAAAGCGGGGTGACCCTCTTCGACGCTGCCGAGGCCTCGGGCAGGTACGGCTGGGGGGGGACACCCCAAAACCTCCCCCCCCCACTGCCCCCTCCAGGGCACCCAGGTGTCCAGGGGACCCCCAACCCCCCCCCCCCGATTTGGGGCACCCCAACCCCACCCAACCCCCCCACCCAGGGCACCCAGGTATTGGGGGGACCCCCCCACCCCCAGGGCACCCAGGTGTCCAGGGGACCCCAAAACCCCCCCAACCCCCCACCCAAGGGACCCCAGCCCTCCTTATCCCCCCCCCCAGAGCACCCATATGTCCAGGGGACCCCAAAACCCCCCCAAGGGATCCCCAACTCCCCCCCAGGGCACCCAGGTATTTGGGGGACCCCCCCAGGGCACCCACTGTTGCTCCCCCCCCCCAGGGCCGAGAAGATGCTGGGAAAGATCCTCAGGAGCAAAGGCTGGAGGTGGGGGGGGTCCGGGGGGTCCGGGAGATGTTGGGGTGCCCCTGGGAGGCATCGTGGGGTGCTGGGGTGGGGGGCTTTTTGGGGGGTGGGGGGGGAATCCTGGGGTGCTGGGGTGGGGGGCACCCTTGGGGGGGGGCAGAGGGGGTTCTGGGGGGGGAGGGACCCTTGGGGGGGTGGGGGGGGTCTGGGGGGTCCTTTGGGGTGCTGGGAGTGGGGGGGAGTGCCCTGGGTGGGTGCTCGGGGGGCACCCTGGGGTGCCGGGGGGGCAATCTATGGGGCTGGGGGGGGTCCTCTGGGTGCTGGGGGGTTGGGCGGGGCCTGGGGGGTGGGCGTGGGGGTCCCTGGGGTGCCGTGGGGCAGCTATGGGGTGCTGACCCCCGTTCCCCCCCCCCAAGGCGCTCCAGTTACGTCGTCACCACGAGGGTCTTCTGGGGGGGGCAGTGAGTACCCACAATCCTCTGGGGGGGGCTGTGGGGGGGCTATGGGGCAGAGGGGGGGCTATGGGGCAGGAGTGGGAGCTATGGGGCAGGAAGGGGGCTATGGGATGGGGGGGCTGTGGGGCAGGAGGGGGCTGTGGGGCAGGTGGGGGGAGCTGTGGGGCAGGAGGGGGGCTATGGGGCAGGTGGGGGGAGCTGTGGGGCAGGAGGGGGGGCTATGGGGCAGGTGGGGGGAGCTGTGGGGCAGGAGGGGGGCTGTGGGATGGGGGGGCTGTGGGGCAGGAGGGGGCTGTGGGGCAGGTGGGGGGAGCTGTGGGGCAGGAGGGGGGCTATGGGGCAGGTGGGGGGAGCTGTGGGGCAGGAGGGGGGGCTATGGGGCAGGTGGGGGGAGCTGTGGGGCAGGAGGGGTCGGTGTGGGGCAGCCGTGGGGTGATGCTGTCTCTGCCCCCCAAGGGCCGACCGGGGGCTCTCGCGGAAACACGTCCTGGAGGGTGAGTTGTGGGGCTGGGGGGGGGGAAGTGTGGGGCAGGGGGGGTGTGGGGCTGGGAATGGGGGGTTGGGGGGAGGAGGGGGACTGGGGGAGTGGGGGGCACTGGGGGGCGGGAGGGATCTGTGGGGCTGGGGGGGGATGGGGGACAGTGCCGTGGGGCAGGGGATGCTGTGGGGCAGGGGATGCCGTGGGGCGGGGCCGTGGGGTGACGCTGTGGGGCAGGGGAGGCCGTGGGGCGGGGCCGTGGGGCAGCGTGTCTGTCCGTGGGTCCCCAGGCCTCCGTGGGTCCCTCCAGCGGCTCCAGCTCGACTACGTCGACGTCGTCTTTGCCGGGCCCCGCCCCGGCCCCGCCCACACCGAAGGTAAGGCCCTGCCCTCTGCCCCGCCCACACCTGCACCAGGCCCCGCCCCTTCCCACAGACCCCTCCCCACCCAGTCTCCTCCCACCCCGAGGACCCCACGGGTTGGCCCCGCCCCTTGCCCCACCCCTTGCCCCACCCCTTGCCACCCTCTAGGCTCCGCCCATGCCTAACACCCCACCCTTGGGGGCTCCTCCTACTGGTCCTAAAACCCCTTACCGACCACGCCCCTCACAGGCCCCGCCCTCTCGGGCCACGCCCTCTTAGCCCCCGCCCCCTCACATGTCTCTGCTTCGCCCCACAGGGCTCGACCCGACCCTGCGCCTCCTGCGGCTGGAAGGTACCAGGGGGGGGGGACACCCCATGGGCCCCCCCCATAGCACCCATGGACCCCACCCCATGGACCCCACCCCCTAGCACCCATGGGCCCCCCCCAGACCCCCCCTAGCACCCCTGCCCCCCCCCATTTCCCTCCCTGTCCTCCTCTTTGCTCCTCCGGCCCTCAGTAGGGCTCAGAGTGAACGCCCTGTTGTCCCACAGAGCTGGTGCGTGCCATGAGTGACGTCATCGACCAGGGACTGGCGCTGTACTGGGGGACGGCGGGGGGGGCGCCCGGCGACGTCATGGTGGGGACACTGGGGGGGGACACGGGGGGGGGAGGGGCAGGAGGGCACGGGGGGGACGGACGTGGGGGGGACCTGGTGACGTCATGGGGGGGCATGGGGTGACAAGGGGGAGGGGACATGGGGGATGATGGGGGGGGACATGGGGGGACACAGGGGGGACATTGGGGACACGGGGGGGGGACAGCGTGTCATGTGTGTGTCCCCCCAGGACGCCTACGCGGTGGCCCGTCAGTTCAATTTGGTGGCCCCTGTGTGCCAGTGGGCGGAGCTTCCACCAGAGCCCCGCCTCTTCCGGCAGATAGGTGGGGGGGCACCCATGGGGTGGGGGGGCGTCAATGGGGTGGTCCATGGGGGGGAGGGGCTATGGGGTGGGGGCACCCATGGGGGGTCTATGGGGGGGGTCTATAGGGTGGGGGCACCCATGGGGGGGGCTGTAGGGTGGGGGCACCTATGTAAGGGGGCTGGGGGGGGCACCCATGGGGGGGGCACCCGTGGGGGGGGTCTATGGGGGGGTCTATAGGGTGGGGGCACCCATGGGGATCCCCGTGGGTGGGTCCGGGCTATGGGGTGCTGTGCGGGTGGGCCCGTGGGGCAGCTGTGGGTCTGGGGGGGGGCAGTGGTGTCCGTGGGGGGGGTCAGGTCTGTGGGTCCGGGGGGGCCGTGGGTCACCCCACGGCGTCGCCCAGGCCTGGGTGCCGTCACTTGGTCCCCGCTGGCCCCCGGCCCCAGCCTGGAGGAGGAGCCGCTGCCCCACGGCCGCCCCACAGCCAAGGTAGGCGAGTGTCCCCCCCGCCTGCCCCACGGCGTCCCCACGCCTGCCCCATAGCCCCCCCACGGCCGCCCCATGGCCGAGGTATGTCCCGTGTCCCCCCCCCCCGCTGCCCCCCAACTGCCCCATAGCCAAGGTATGGCCCTCCCCTGCCCCACGGCTGCCCCACGGCTGCCCCATAGCCCCCCGTCCCTGCCCCACAGCCAAGGTATGGCCCCCCCCGTGCTCCCCCACAGCTGCCCCATAGCCCCCCCGGCTGCCCCACTGCCCGTGCCCCACATCCCCCTGGTGTCCCCATGTCCCCCCATCACCTTGGTGTCCTCTCGTGTCCCCCAGCGTCCCCCCCATGTCCCCCACGTCCCCATGTCCCCCGATGTCCCTGATGTCCCCCCGATGTCCCCATGTCTCCCCCACGTCCCCGATGTCCCCACGTCCCCCCGGTGTCCCCCGTCCCCTGACATCCCCGTGTCCCCCCCCCAGTGCCCCTGATGTCCCCCCATGTCCCCGATGTCCCCATGTCCCCCCCAATGTCCCTGTCTCCCCCAATGTCCCTGTGTCCCCCCGATGTCCCCCCCAAAGTCCCCGACGTGCCCCCTCCCCTGATGTCCCCACGTCCCCCCCACCTCCCCGACACCCCCCATCCCCCCCCCCCCGGTGTCCCCCCAACGTCCCCGCTGTCCCCAGGCCGTGGGGCGCCGGCAGGCGCTGAAGGTGGGGGAGCTGCAGCCGCTGGCCCAGCGCCTGGGCTGCTCCGTGTCCCAGCTCGTCATCGGTGAGGGGACACGGGGGGACACGGGGGGACACGGGGGGACACAGGGACATGGGGGACACGGGGGAACGGGGGACACGGGGGGACATGGGGGACATGGGGATGTGGGGGGACATGGGGACACGGGGGGACATGGGGGGACATTGGGGGGGACACAGGGGACAGGGGTGGTGACGGTGGGTGACAGTAGGGTGACATGGGGGGACAAGGGGGTGACAGGGGGTGACAATGGGGTGACACAGGGTGACAAGGGGGTGACAGTGGGGTGACGGGGGTGTCAGGGGGGTGACAGGGGGTGACAATGGGGTGACACAGGGTGACAAGGGGGTGGCAGTGGGGTGTCAGTGGGTGACACAGGGTGACAAGGTGGTGACAGTGGGTGCCATGGGGTGTCAGTGGGTGACAATGGGGTGACACAGGGGGTGGCAGTGGGGTGACAGTGGGTGCCGGTGTCCCCAGCCTGGTCCCTGTGTGCCAGGGAGATGGGAGGTGACGGTGGGTGACCGTGGGTGACAGTGGGTGCTGGTGTCCCCCAGGGTGGTGCCAGCACGCCAAGGGGTTGGGGGGGTGACAGTGGGTGATGTGGGTGCCATGGGGTGACTGGGTGTCAGTAGGTGACGTGGGGTGTCGGTGGGTGACATTGGGTGACAGTGGGGTGACAGTGAGGTGTCAGTGGGTGCCATGGGGTGATATTGGGGTGCCATGGGGGGGGCCGTGGGGTGACGGTGGGTGTCCGTGGGTGCCGTGGGGTGTCAGTGGGTGACAGCGGGTGTCCCCAGCGTGGTCCCTGCGGGCCGAGGGCGTCAGCTCCGTCCTGGTGGGGGCCGAGACCCCCCAGCTGCTGCAGGAGCAGCTCCACGCCCTGCAGGTGAGGGGGGGGCACCCAAAAACCTGGGTCCTCTGGAGTGGGGGGGGCACCCAGACCCCTGAGTCCCTTTTTTCGGGGGGGGGGGGGGGCACCCAGACCCCTGGGTCCTCTTTTGGGGGAGACACACAAACACCTGGGTCCCTTTTTTTGGGGGGGCACCCAGACACCTGAGTCCCATTTTTGGGGGGGTACCCTGACACCTGGGTCCCCTTTGGGGAGGCACCCAGACCCCTGGGTCCCTTTTTTGTGGGGGGGGGGGGCACCCAAACACTTTGGTCCCCTTTTTGAGGGGGGGGGGGCATCCATACACCTGGGTCCCTTTTTTGGGGTGGGGGGCGCCCATGCACCTGAGTCCCCTTATTTTTGGGGGGACACCCATATACCTGGGTCCTCGGGGAGGGGGGGCGTGCACCCAAAAACCTGGGTCCTCTTTTGGGGGGGGGCACCCAGACCCCTGGGTCCCCCCCAAACTCCCCCCCCCCCCCCCCCCAGGTGCTGCCCCAACTCGGCCCCTCGACGCTGCAGGAGCTGGAGACCCTCCTGGGGGAGGTGGCCCCGCCCTAGGCCACGCCCCCTCGCCTCCCATTGGCTGTCTTCTGCATGAGCCCCGCCCCTCCTCTCTCCCCCTCCCCTTTTGGCTTCAGGCCCCGCCTCTCGCCCCGCCCCTTCGGTAAAGGGGTGCGGTTAAGGAGGGTGGGGCCCCCGGCCTCGCGCCTCCCCTTCTCGTTGGTTGATTGAGTGAGGGGGGCGGGACCCGTGAGTATAGTCCCCGCCCACCCCAGCCTATCCCACAATGCCTTGCACCCCGGGGAGGGGGAGGAGCCATGGTAATCGAGAGCAATAATACCCGCCCCCCCGCCGGGGGGGCGGGGCCTTTTAAGCACAAACCCCGCCCCTCTTTGACTATCTCCCCCCCAATCGCAGCGCTTCCAGTTGGGGGCGGGGCCTCGCCTAGCCCCGCCCCCTCCCCCCCGAAAGGGGCGGGGCAATAAAGTGGCTTTTCCCACGTGGGGGGGGGGCTGCGGCCTCGTGTTTGGGGGGGTGGGGGGGCGGGGCTTCATTTAGGGGCGGGGCTTCGGGGGCTGGGGGCTGCATTGGAGGGTGGGGTTTTGGGGGGGTGGGGGGGTGGGAGGGGATTTATGGTTTTTGGAGGTGGGTTTTGCGGGGGGGGGTCTGTGTTTTTGGGGGGGTGTTGTGGTTTTTTGGGGTGGTTGGTGGTTTGGGGGGGCTGTGTGGTTTGGGGGGGGGCATTAAGCCTGGATTTGGGGTGCTGGGGGTGGGGGGCCTGGCACTACATTTTGGGGGGGGGGTATCATATGGGGGGGGTCGAGGTGACCGCCTGGTTTTGGGTCATTTTTTCTGCTTTTTGCTCGTTCTGCTGGTTTGGGGTGGGGGGGTGTGTCTGGTTTTGGTAAAACCACTCCCAAATTGGGGGGATTTGGGTCAAACCTGCCAGTCCCAAAGGAACTCGGGGGGGGGGGGGCAGGAGCCTGGGGGGATGTCCCCAAAATACAGGGGCTGCCCCACAGGGTCAGGCTTAGGGTTAGGTCAGGGTTAGTTTTAGGGTCAGGGTTAGGATTGGTTTAGTGTCAAGGTTAGGTTTAGGGTTGGTTTAGGTCAGGGTTTATGTCAGGGTCAGGGTTAGGATTAGGGTTAGGGTCAGGGGTTAGAGTTAGGGTCAGGGTTAGGATTTGGGTTAGGATTACGGTTAGGTTTAGGGTTGGTTTAGGTCAGAGTTTATGTCAGGGTTAGGATTAGGGTTAGGGTCAGAGTCAGGGGTTAGAGTTAGGGTTAGGATTGGTTTAGGGTCAGGTTTAGAGTTTGGGTTAGGGTTATGGTTAGGGTTAAGGTTAGGGTTGGTTTAGGTCAGGGTTTATGTCAGGGTTAGGGTCAGGGGTTAGGTCAGGGTTAGGGTTAGAGTTAGGTTTATGGTCAGGGTTAGTAGTTAGGGTCAGGGTTTAGGCTAGGATTAGGTTTAGGTTTTGAGTTATTGTTAGGATTAGGGCTAGTGCTAGGTTTAAGGTCAGGGTTAGTGTTAGGTTTAGGTTAGGGTCAGGTTTTAGGTCAGGGATAGGGTTAGGGTTGTTAGTGTTAGAGCTAGGTTTAGGGTTAGTATTAGTGTTGGTTAAAGTTAGGGTTAATGTTAGGTTCAGTCTCAGGGTTAGGGTTAAGACGATGAGGGTTAGGATAAGGCTTAAGTTCAGAGTTAGGTTAGGGTTAATTTTAGGTTCAGGCTTAGAGTTAGGGTGCAGACCATTAGGGTTAGGATAAGGGTCAGGGTTAGGTTTAAGATCAGAGTTATGGTTAGGTCTTAGTTTATATTTATGATTAGAATTATTAGGTTTAGTGTTCAGATTAGGCTTTAGACCATTAGGGTTAAGGTTGGTTTAGGGCTAGGGTTAGGATTAGATTTAGGTTTAAGACCCTTAGGATTAGCGTTAGGTTAGGGTTAGGGTTAAGACCATTAGGCTTAGAGTTAGGTTGGGGTTAGGGTTATGACCATTAGGCTTAGAGGTAGGGTTAGAATCATGGTTAGGGTTAAGTTCAGGCTCAATTTTAGAGTTAGAATTAGGATCAGGGTTAGGGTTAAGGCTCTTAGGGTCAGGCCATTTGCGTTAGGCTTAGTGTTAAGACCTTTAGGTTCAGCGTTAGGGTTAGGCTTAAGCTTAGGGGAGCGTTAAGAGCATTAGGGTTAGTATTACGAGCATTAGGGTTAGCGTTAGTGTTAAGGCCATTAGGCTTAGATTTAGGGTTAGTGTTAAGACCATTAGGGTTAGGTTTAGTGTTGAGACCATTAGAGTTAGGGTTAGGGTTTGTGTTGACCATTAGGCTTAGACTTAAGGTTAATGTTAAAGACCAGTAGGGTCAGAGTTAGTATTAAGACCGTTAGGGTTAGAGTTAGGGTTAAAAGACCATTAGGGTTAGGGTTAGTGTTGAGACCATTAGGGTTAAGACCGTTAGGTTTAGTGTCAAGACCATTAGGGGTAGGTTAGAGTTAGGCTGCACATTTAGTGCAGTTTAGGGTTAGGTTTAGGGTTAGGCTGCATATTTAGTTCCCGGCTGTTTGCTTCCATTCTGGCCTCTGTTCCCGTGCCCTTTGCTGTTACCTGTGGAATTAAGTCGGGTTTTTTAGGGTTCCACCGACCTCAGCTCGGCTGCCTCGGATCATCCCTCCTCATTGGTCATGGGAGGAGTCTTGGGCGCGAGAAGACTTTGTTAAGGTGAGCCTGGCGAGTTTGCCTCCCCAAATTAATTAAGAAGTGGAGTCCCAAGTACATCTTAGCTCATTATGGACACCGGGAATAGTTTGCTCCCCCCCCATCAGCACCCACTTTTCGACGGGCACCAACGCGACGTCCAACACCACCGGCGAGTTCGGTAATGAGCAAAAGGAGACTTTGCATATGTATGATATCTTAATTAGCACCAGTTTTATTATCTGCCCGTGCAGTGTTTTCCCTTGAGCTTGACTCCTGAGCTCGGCTGCGTCGGGTCCCCCTTTGATGAGCGTTGGTGTCCAACCCCCACCCTCCGCCACGGTCAGGGACATCTTCCAGTAGGTAGGGTTGCTCCAAGCCCCATCCAACCTGACCTTGAACCCTTCCAATCATAGACCCATGGACCAGTTTGGGTTGGGAGGGACCCTTGAAGGTCCACCTAGTCCAACCCACCCTCCACCATGAGCCAGGACATCTTCAGCTCAATCAGGTTCCTCAAAGCCCCATCCAACTTGATCTTGACTGTTTCCAGGGACGGGGCGTCTCCCCCTGGGCATGACATCACTTGGTACGGAACATTCCTTTCACCAGTTTGGGCTCGGTGTCCCGGCTCTGTCCCCTCCCGACTCCTTGTGTCCCTCAAGCCATCTTGCTGGCTGAGCGTGAGAACCTGAAAAAATCCTTGACTTAGTCTAAACATTACTGAGCGAGAACTGAAAACATCGGCGTTATCAACATTCTTCTCGCCCTAAATCCAAAACATAACACTAGAACAGCTACTAGAAAGAAAATTAACACTCTCCCAGCTGAAACCAGGACACCGGGTTAATTTTTTTTTACTTTACTTTGTTTTTTTGACATTTCTTTTTGCCTTTGACGAGACTATCTTTATAGGTATCTTGTCATGGTGGTCCAAGACTTCTTTAAGGAAATGAAATACGTTATTGATTATTTGAATGGGGGAGAAAAGAAAAACTAAAAAAAAAATTAAATTCCCTTCAATACCATCCTTGAATAATCATTAACCCCTGGCCTAAACCACACCACTCTCATGCTTAATGCAAAAGCCAACTAAAATCAACCCAAAAGGTTCGCTCGTGCCAAGACACGTCCCGTCAACTGGTTCATCCTCACTGTGAGGCCCGTTCCCATTCAGAGACAAAAATGTCAATTTAATATCATCATTCGTAGCCACACCCACGCTGGCTATTTCAAATAATCTTATTATTTCCTTTGTGACAATTACAAAGCAAAAGCTTATTTTTCTTTCCGATCCCCTTCTGGCACCTAATGCTACGCTGACAGCTCCGATATTCCCCGTACGTCTGGTTTTGCCCTTATTATTGCCTTGGTCTGAATTCTGGCAGGATCTTTTTTTTAATCCTTGCTGCAAATTGTAATTAATTATTTTCATAACGGACTAACGTGCCCTGTAACCCTTAAAAACCTGTCCAAGTTGGGCTACTCTTCTGTTTTCCCATAAAGTCATTAGCCTTAATGGGAAATCCTTAATTTAGCGCCTCCTCGCTTTGCCGATTAATTTTCTAACACCGCATCGGTTGACGCTTAATTCTGAGTTTCTGCCGAGGTGTGGGTCATAGTGAACATTTTGACTTCAGGTTTATTTGCCAAGTTGCGCATTAAGACCTTTTCCGATTATCCTCGTTCTCATCCCGTTGGGTTTCTTCTCCCGTGTGCGATTCCCAGTGCCTCATGGAATGTCACAAAGGAGCGAGGCGTCATCGTCGCCCGTTCAACCCACTCCAGGAGCGGAAAGAGGTCGGGATGTTGGCCAGGACGCCCCGGCGGCCAGGAATCAGCTCGATAAATCCATCATCGGTACGTCGACACAACCGATAACTGATTTATTCCATGTTTTTTCTTGGTTTCCTTCCTAATAATCACTTTTTTTTTGAGCCAAAATGGGCTACTTAGTTGAGCAATCGGAATTTACAGCCAATTTCTTCTTGACCTTTTCTTTTTGTCACCTTTTTTTTTCTTTTTATCACCCTTTTTTTTAATTTTTATCGCCCTTTTTTTCTTCTTATTGACCTTTTCTCTTCTTATCACCCTTTTTTTCTTCTTATTGCCCTTTTTTTCTTCTTATCGCCCTTTTTTCTTCTTATTGCTCTTTTTTATTCTTATCGTCTTTTTTTTCTTCTTATCACCTCTTTTTTCTTCTTATCACCTTTTTTTTCTTCTTATCGCCTTTTCTTCCATCTTCTTATCTTCACAGCTTATATAAGGATTGGGTTTGATTGATTGCAAGAGTTTGAGCGCCTGTTTACCCACATTGTCCTCAAATTCATCCCATCGTCCTCTCCCTGTTGCCCAAAATCTGCTGCTTTGCTTCTTAAGAACCAGTTTTCCAGAAGGAATTTTGGAAATTCTTTTCTTTTTCTCATCCTGAGTTGTATGGTCTACGCAACCTTCACCAGACTAAATAATATATTTTATTATTTAATTATTGTTGAATTATTTTTTTTTTCTTTGCAGGTATGATGGAGTTTAATCTCTTTGGAATATTTTGTGTAAGCTCCTGATTTATTACCTTAAATTTCAACTATCTTTATTAACAAAAATGTATAGTTCTGCCATCAGATGTAGGTTTTTTTAAAAATTTTCAGCCAGGAGCAGATATCTGCAGCTTCTTTGGAGGCTCAGCGTACGAGCTGTGCACTCGATGGATGGGGCCGGGCGCCTTTTACACATATTCAAAGAATCACAACGGGAAAGAACCCAAGGTGGGTGCCTTCTGTGTTTGCTTTGACCAATTTTTTTTTTTGATTTCCCGTATTTTCCCCTTTTCTTACATTTTTTTTTTTTATTCCCCATATATGCCATTTTTAGGTAAACACACCACATCTACAAGACTAAAACTGTTATTTTTCACGTGTTCCAATTCTACTTAAATGTACCGTTCTCGATAAGACTAAAATAGGTTTGGTTTTTTTTATCATGCAGGCCGTTTTTATTTAAACATGCCACACTTACGAGACTAAAAGAATTACTTTTATGGCTAAACACACATTTAAAGGGGCAAACCTCACCTTGGTGTTGTCATCCCTAACTATTCTTCATTTCCCAGCAAATTAGAAAAGGAAAGAGTGGAATGAGAGTCCCGTGTATCCAAAATTCCTGTACTTTGCCCACTTCCATAAAATACTGTATTATTTCTTTTAAGACTAAATGAAAATAACTATCATCTAACTGTTCCATCCCTGGAAACAGTCAAGGTCGGGTTGGACGGAGCTCTGAGCGACCTGGTCTAGTTGAAGATGTCCCTGACCATGGCGGGGGGGGGTGGAGTGGATGGACCTTCCAAGGTCCCTTCCAACCCAAAATATTCTCTGATTCTATGATTGGAAGGGTTCAGGGTCAGGTTGGACGGGGCTTGGAGCAGCCCTACCTACTGGAAGATGTCCCTGACCATGGCGGGGGGTTGGGTTGACCTAGATGGACCTTCCAAGGTCACTTCCAACCCCCACCCATTCTATGATTCTATGATTCTCTGAAGGGTCTGTAGCCTGAGGACCGGTGTTCGTGGCAACAGGGGGGATTAAAAGAAGGATTTTGCCCAATGGGGGATGGCTGAGCATTTTCCCAACATGCTGTCTGCTGGTTTGAGGAGAATGCAGAGGATTCGGGGGCCAAGACAGCACGGGCATACGTTAGCTGGACACGGGACATGGAGGAAGGAGTGGATGGGAGTCCCATCACAGAGTGCAGCAGGTCGGTGGGTGCCATATCCCCATGACCAGCCCATCAATCAGCAGCGGCCGTGTCACCACGGTGTCACAATGGGCCTGTGACATGGCTGCCGGGGGGGGGGGCATATAAAAGGAGCCGCAGGGTGGTGGGTCCTGCACCCTACGGATGTAGGACGAACGCCGGGATGAGCTCCTACATGTCTGTTGGTCTAAGGAGTGATCCGCCGGCATGAGACAGACCAAGATGAACTTCTGGGACGGGATGGAGCACGCCTTCATTATGCCCAGCATCACCGCTGAAGGTACAGCCGTCCACAGCCACCGCCGGAGCGTTGCGATGACCAACGGTTGCGGCGTTGCGTGTGGGCAAGGCTCGGCACTGCAGCCATCTCAGGGCCGTCGCCATTTGGGACCGGGGACGGTGATGAGAGGGTGGATCCGCCACCTCACCACGGCTTGGGGGTTGTTGGAGGGTTGAGAGCCGGCGGACATGAAGCGTGACCCGATTTTCCTTTCTTTTCCAGAGCGAACAGCCATCTGGGACGCCATGGCCGGCTACGTTCAAGAACAGCTCTTGCTGCACAAGGTGGGGAGTCCCCATGACCCTGCAGTTACTCTTCCCCTCCTCCAAAAGCAGGAAACCCATCCCAAAAATCCCACTGATGGAAAAACAGGGCTTGTGCAAGGGTGGTAGCACCTCTGGTAGGTGGTGTGGTGCTGTAGGGCTGATCCCGGTCGCTGGAGACCCTTGGGCTGCTTCCCAAAGTTCTCCCCGCTGTCCCAGCAGCAGGAGCAGGCAGGATCCAACCTTGAAGCACCATCCCTGGACAGGGCCACCTCCAACTCTCCGTCCGGCCAGTTGTCACCCTTCAACCCTTCTTTTCCATTTGCAGGGAGTCCGGATTCCCACGCTCGGCTCCTTCGATACTGTCCCTAAACAGGTCCAGGTTGGAGATGAGGCTGTGATTATCCAGCAGCCCATCTTTCACCTGGCCAGGAATCTTGTGAACGTCCACAACCTGACGGACAACAAAGCCTACCTGCCTGGTAAGACGGTGGATTAAACCCTTGGTTGGCTGCGCGGCCATTGCATCCCTTCCCTGGGTCTGAGATGCTTCTCTAAAGCAAATCCCCCTCTGCAGACCAGGTCCAAAAATGTTTTTTGGGGGTTTTTTTGGGCGATGCAATGATGGCAATACGCCTGCAGAAGGGTCACTGGGTAAGCGTCTCCATCCCTCTTGTGGTTTTTCCAGGAAACAAAGAGCTGGAGGCCCTTAAATACACCAAGGTGGCTGCAGCCGCCTGCGTGTCCCGGCAGAAAGCGGAGAGCTGCATCCAAGGCACCCTATCCCTGCTCTCTTACTGCCTGGGGAAAGGGGAGAACATCGCTCTTGCCCTGACGGACATTGGGGTGTTGCTCATTGAAGGCAGGAGGGTGCAAATGAAGTTCTACTACAGCTTCCTGGAGACGTTGTCCGGGAAGGAAAACTTGGGAAAAGCTGTTTTCAAGGTGAGCATTTTGGTTTCTCCGTGGCACGGGCAGTCCCACGGCAGTGTCCCAGCACTGCTTGCACGTGGCCCATCAGGACGTGGGCAGCCGCTCGGTCCAGACGAGAGTTACGGTCCTACCAACTCTCGCTGCCTTGAGCTCCTCTGGTATCGAGTGCCTCGGCCACGCCAAAGACGATTTACCGTCTTTGGGCTCTTCCGATATCGAGTGCCTCAGCCGTGCCAAGGACATCCTACCGTCTTTGGGCTCTTCTGATATTGAGTGCCTTGGCCACGCCGAAGACCTCCTACCATCTTTGGGTTCCTCTATTGCAGGTCCCCCAGCTGCTGGACATGGTGGTGTCCCCAGTGGTGCCCGTGGCCAGCCTGAGCTCCTCTGGCCGTATCATCATCTTTCCCGAGTGAGTACATTGGCGGCCGTAGCTGCTGTTTGATGCATTTGCTCCTTGTGACCATGGGTGTCCTCCCACAGGGACACCAGGCAGCGACTGTCATTGATGTCCCCACGTCGTAGTCGCTCCCATCGGGCAGATCTGATGGGAAAGACAGATGAATTTAGGCAACGCTTTTTTCCCACGGTGGCCTGGACTTCTTTGCCAGGTGACTCCATTTCCCAGGACTGTCCTTGGGGTCGGGACATGGTAGATTTGGGAAACACACAGTAGACTTGGGAAAACGATGGACGGCAATGCCAAAATCCGCCCGTGAGCAGGCGATCATGGCAAAGGCTGGTGATGCTCTGGGTCATGTCGGCCTCTTCTCCTTGTTTCCAGGTTTGAAATGGAGTTTGTGCCCAAACCACTGGCCAGGGATCTTCTCAAGACCTCGAGACAAGGCCCCGGTGAGGACAAGAAAGTGAGAAGAGACCGCTGGTCACCTTTTGGACAAGGCAGGAAAGGTAAAGCAGCTCCCAGCTCCTTTCCATAGCATGGGCAACCAAATTCTGTCATTTGACGGGACAATCACCAGAGTTGAGTGTCACACGGCTCCAACTTGTGCCAAAGCTTCACTCCAGCTCGGCACAGCCTTTTGTCCTAATGACTCGTTAGCTTCACCAAAATGGAGGATGGTGATCCAAGGCCCCCTTCTCCCCACCAAGCAATGTTCCCCCAAAAAGAGTCCCTGTCACCTCCCCGGCATCACCCAGCTCCTTGTTCCCAAACCTGGAGCTGATGATGCAGTCGGAAAATTAGGTTGGAAATGGGGAATGGGGGCAAGACCCGGTGTCAGGGAGAGTGCGAGGCTACGATGGTGACTGCAAGGGGAGCAGAACGTCCCTCTTCGATATTTTGGGAAGAGGCCTGAGCACCCCTGGGTGTCGGTGGTGCCGACAGCGTCCCAGCAATGCTCTTCTGACGAGATCTCTCTTTCCTGCTTCCAGTGGGATCTCCTGGTTTTCCCTTTCCTGTTAGTCCAGACGCGGTTAATGCTGAAATACCACAGTTCTGGGAAATCACAGGGCCGAGGAAGAGGAAGAAGTCGCGGGTCAGGTGAGGTTGGAGGCTCAGGGCTGGTGTGTGCATGGGGTCATTTTGCCCAGAGAGGTGGTAGGTGCCCCATCCCTGGAAATATTCCAGGTCAGGTTGGACAGGGCTCTGAGCAACCTGATCGAGTTGAAGATGTCCCTGACCATGGCAAGGGGTGGGGGTTGGACTGGATGGACCTTCAAAGGTCTGTTCCAACCCCAACCATTCTCTGATTCTATGATTGGAAGGGTTCAAGGTCAGGTTGGTTGGAGCTTGGAGTGACCCTACCTACTGGAAGATGTCCCTGACCATGGCGGGGCATTGAGTTGGACTAGACGGACCTTTAAAGGTCCCTTCCAACTCCAACTATTCTCTGATTCTATGATTTTCTGACCCAGCAAGAGCCCATTCCCCAGCCCCAAACACTCGCCCTTCATCGCTGCCCAACATCCCACCGGAGGGGTGGGATGGGGATGGCAGGAACCCCCCCATTTCACAAGGCTGGATCTTCTCCAGCACTTCAGAAGAGCCTCCGTGGGGCCTGGGGACACAGGGACCGCTGTATGTCGGCCGAGGGTCCCAGCTCAGGGGGTATCCTTGGCTGAGCGGCCCCAAACCCATCGTGTCCTCAGGTAGATCTCTCCCGCTGTGTCCTTCCAGGCAGCGGTCAGAGATCCCAAAGGGCTCCTCTGCCAAAAAGCAGCCAGTGACCAGCCGTCCGAAGGGCAAATCCATGCTCAAAGGCCAAACATCAAAGCAGAGCCAAGTGCAGGCACTGCCTCAGAGCCACGGAGAAGAAGGAATAGTGGATCAAATCCTTGCTGAAATGGCAGTGAGGAAGAGGGTGAAAGCCAAGCCCTCCCATCCTCGGGGAGCCTTGACCTTCGAAACACCGGTAATAGCCATATTATCGGCAACGAGCTCTGAGGCCAGCCTGCTCTAGAAGCCCGCCTACAAGGTGCTCAGACGGCCGTCACCAAGACCAAAATGGCCAAAATAGTGACGTTTAGGCTTGAGAAATTCTGGCCAGTGCTGGAACAACCTCCGAAGGTGGTATTAGAGACCCGGAGCTCTGAGGCCAGCCTGCTTGAGGTGTCCCTCAATGAACATCTCTTGGTTTGACCCAACTGATGGGCGAGGAGACCAGCTCAACATGATGCTCTCCTCGACCGGAGAGGCCCTGGCTAGAATGATCAGGAAAAAGAGGAATAAAACCAACAGAGATGTTGCAGAAGAGTGTTGGCTTTTTTTAATTATGAACGAGGGGGAGAAGAGGTTTTACAGTTGGCCGTGGCTCCGGCATTAGCCCAACGTGCTCCTGGAAGCCGAGGGGCCGTCTGCAGGGCCTTCCCTTGGGAATCTTTTCCATGGCTGCTATGGAAAGGAATCTGCTTTTTTTGGGCAAGGGAGGGCAACTGGGCCCTTTGGGACAATGGGGTGAAGATCTGAACGCCCCTGGAAGGGAACGGGGAAGGATGCGAATGCAGCTGGGGAGACACGGAGGGCACCTGAGCTTTCACCCAGGGCCATAAGGGACCAGGGAAGGAGAGAAAGCAAGGCTGAGCCCAGCTCTGCTGGGCTGGACTTTATACTTCCACCTGTGGTAGAGCCAGGGCTCTTTACTATCCCATTTATCTCCCAGTTTATCCGATTTATACCCTATTTATATCTCTGTTTATGAAATCCTTCAAGTAGGTGCCCCGTTTGCCCATCCCGTGGGCCACCTGCGCTTCCAGAAGGTCCATCTCCAGTCCCAGCCCTACGGCACTCGTGTCTCCTGCTGTTCTCCTTCCCAAATCCATCGTAATCAATCCCGGAATCCAACCAGCCTCACAGAAACCTTTGGCTTAGGACCACCCCCTTCCAGGACCATGCTGGGCTGATCTCAAAGCCGTGGCATCGCAGGGGAATTATTAAGTCAGCGTTATAGGTTTTATTAAACAATTCCAACTTAAACTTCTGGAGAAATTCAGTTTGCAACTGGTCAGCCAGCACTGCCTGAGCTATAGTGGGTGAATAAGTATGTAATATAGTAGTGAACAGCTTATTGGCTGTTCAAAGTAAATTCCATCTCATCCCAGAAAAAAGGGAATTTTCTTTTATCCTCCTGCAGCAGCACCATAAATAACATGGGTTTGGGTGTTGGTTTTTTGTTTTTTTTTTCTTTTTTTTACATCAAGTGCTGCCATCCAGGGGCGAACGGCTGCTTGGCAGGTGGCGGTTCATGCAGCAATATCTGCAAGAGGAGCGATGTCTGCAGTAAACTTTCTAGCATCTATGATTAAGCGCCATCTCCCGTCTGGTTTTTTTATTGGCCACGCTGGAGAATTATCCAGGGAGCACGTCTGGGAGAGAATTTGTCTTTTTGCTAGGGCAGTTATAACCACCGCAACATTGATTTATGATTGACGATGCCATGCATCAATTCTGCCCAGGCAGGGAGGGGGCGGAGGTTGGGTTGGCCATCTTGACCCTCCTGAGTGTTATTTTTGCCTTATTTCCTCCCTTTTTTTTTTTTTTTGCAATGAGGTATGGTTTTAAGACAGCAAGGGCTCCCCTTACCAGCAGTCTCATGGCTTGAGGGTCTACAGGGGCAGTAGAAAGTTCACTTACTTAATGGTCTTACTGGTACAGCAGTGGGCTCCCCGCCGCCATCCCAAGGGTCTTTGCCCCCCACCCAAAACGCCACTCGGCACGTGGTAGAGCGCGGTTCGGTGTTAGGGGCTGCTCCCTCGGTCGAGGATGCTCCCGGTCCTCAAAAGCCGTCCGCTTCGTCTTGGTCTAAGTCAATACGGTCGTCTCCAGTGACGGCGATGCGCCACGTCGCTGCATTGTCCCGGCACATCAGCCAGTTGAAGGGGATTCTGTGGAATGGTCTTCACGGTATTTCTGCGGTTGGCAGCAGATACCTCAGGTTTAATAATAAAATTATTCCGATTCATCTAATCCATTCTCCTGGCTAAGTTCTTGGTCGGGGTCCTCCCAAATAATCTCCATCCCCACCTTCCAACGAGGGCTCACTCCGTGCCGCCGTAAATCGTCAGCGGTCGAATCCGCCATCCTGCCGGCTACGCCGATGAGGTGAATTATTGAGAGAAGCCATCGTTGGCAGGGTTAACTAAAGGGGTTTTATTAACGATTAAGCGACGATCAAAGGCTAATGAAGCGATGATTGAATGAAAATTAAACGCTAATCAAATGGTGATTAGGCAATAATTGAATGGTAATTAAACAGTGATTTGACAATGATTTACATGATAATTTAGATGATGATTTAGAAGATAATTTCGACGGTGGTCAAACACTCTACTACTTACTACACTTAATTAAGCCAAAGCTGCATATATAAATGTTGCTATCACACAATATCATTTTAGATCTAATATAAAACATCACTCACCCCGTTGCGGATATCGGATGCCGGCTGAGGTGACCCTCAGCCTCGAGGGGTGACCTTGGGAGACCATCTTTGCTCAAGGGGAGACGACCGCCGTGCAGCATGGGAGACCTCAGTGGGGTCTGGGGGGGGGGGGGCTGCAGGGTGAGGGTTGGGTGGTAGAACAAGCGCAGAGCCCCGGTGTTGGTGGGGTGAAGGGGCTACCAAGGGCAGGTTGGGGGGTGGCCACCAACAGCTTTCAGTCCTGGCCACCCAGGTATGGGAGGGGTCGCTGGGTCCCGGCTGATGGCCCCCCAGGATTAACCACCCATCGTTGATGGATCACCAGCGTGATGAGCCCTCACAGTTAACGACTTTGAGCGTGAGGGGCCCAAGGACTGATGGGACCCTGGGGTTTACCACCCCAAGGGTGTTGGGTACCCTGTTTCCTGCGCCCTAAGGTTAACCACCCCAAGGTGGGATGTTCTCCCAGGGTTGACCACCCCAAATGGTGATGGAACTCTGGGATGAACCATCTTTGGTTGTTGCAACCCATGGGTGAGCACCCTGGGGGGGGCTTAAGGGCCAGAAAATTGCGATGAGCTCCTTCTGTCCCCCCCACAGAACCCCTGCATCCCCTGGGATCATCCTAGTTGGAAAGGACCCCAGGAGGTCCAACATGGGGACGGCACTTGGGGACACAAGGGCTTGAGAAGCTGGGGTCCCCAGATGCCTGGGGACATGGGGATGGGGACAACGGGGTCTCCTGGCTGCCTGGATCCCCTGGGAAGGGGTTGGGTGCTTTTAGACCCAGCGCCGGCCCAGCACAGCACCGCAAATGGGCGACACCCACCCAGACCCCCCCACCCCCTTCCCTTCCTCCCGCCTCACCTCATCTGTCTGTCCATCCTCTGGTACCCAATACTCTTCATCCATCCATCCATCCCTGTATCTGTCCATCTGTCCCTCTGTCCTCTCGTTCCTCCATCCCCATCCTCATCCCTCTGTCTGTCCCTTACCCCCTCCAGGCAGCAGCCAGCTGTCACATCATGTCCCCAAAGGGCTCACGGTGTCCCCACAGGGCCTCATGGTGTCCCCAAAGGCCGTTAGGTCACCATGGCCGTGATGGTTGCCCTCGTGATGCCACCACAGTCACACTGGTCACTGTGGCTGTGCTGTCCCCGTGACTCTGCTGGTGACAATCCCTATGACTGTGACCACCGGGATGACGGTCCCCATGGCAGCACCGATGGCCAAGCTGGCGGCCATCCCCATGGTGGCCATGGCCAGCGGCCTTGACCACGCTGGTGACCAACCCTATGACCACGCTGGAGGCCACGATCACACGGCTAACCATTCCCATGGTGGCCACGACTGTAGCCGTCCCCATGACTATACCAGTGACTGTCCCCATGACTTCTGGTGGCCAAGACCACCCAGTTGACCATCCCCATGCTGTCCATGACCGCGGCCATCCCTACGACCGTGACAGGTGACCGTCCCCACAGCGGCGAGCCTCCCAGTCACCATCCCCATGGGTGACGGTGACGCCGAGGGACGAGCGGAGCCGGGTGCCGTAGCCAAGGAACCGGGTTTTATTCTGCTGCGGTTAAACAAGTGCCCGAGCCCCGGGGCGGGAGGGAGGGGGGGCCCTGGGGACACCGGGGGACCCCGGAGAGGACACCGGGGCCACCCGGACACCGGGATCCCCCCCACCACCGGGGATATATATATATATTCATATTTATAGTTGCAGTGGTCCTCGTCACCCCCCGAAACACCCGCACCCCTGGGTGCTGCCCCACCCCCGCACCGGATTTAGGGTGAAACGAGGCATTTCTGGCAGTGTGGGGGCCCCCCCCCTCCGCCGGCTGCCACCGCCTCCGGATTGGGGGCAGATCGGGGGCGGGGGTGTGGGGGGGGGGCAGCCCCGGGTGGGGGAGCGGGGGTGTTGGGGGGGGCCCCCCACGGCCCCCCCCCCTCAGTCGTCGATACAGATGACTTCGCCCCCACGCGGCTCCTTCTTCTCCGGCCCTTCGGCCTCGCGCTCCCGTTTCACCAGCACTGGGGGGCCGTTGGCGGCGGCTGCGGGGTGAGGGGGGGGAGGACCCAGGTGTCTGGGGTGGGGGGTCCAGACACCCACCCCCCCAGGGACCCACGCATCCGAGGCACCCCCCTCCCTGGGACGCAGGCACCCTTCTCTGATAGATCCATGCACCCAGGGACCCCCCACCCATGGACCCAGGCATCTGGGACACCCGCCCCCCCACTCCAGGACCCGGGCATCCAGGACCCCCCACCCAAGGACCGAGGTGCCCTGGGACACCCCCTTTGTGGCACCCAGGTGTCCGGGACCCTCCTGTGCTCGAGGACCCAGGTGTCCAGACCCCCCACCCAAGAACCCAGGCATCCGGACCCACCCCACCAGGGACCCAGCTGCCCTGGGACACCCCCCCACCCACGGACCCAGGTGTTGGGGTGTCCCCCCACCCATCCAGGTGCTCACCAGTGATGAAGGAGCCAGGCGGCATCTGGCTGTAGTTGGCCCCTCCAGGGGGGAGGGCTCCGGCCGGGGGGGTCCCAAAGGTGCCCCCATAGCTCTGGGGGGTGGCATAGGGCCCCGGCGGGAAGGTCTGGAGAGATGGGGACACTGCTGTCACCCCCCGCCGTGCCCCACCTGCTGCCACCAGGATGGGGGGAGGCGCTTCCGGAAAGGTCCGATGGGGCTCCCCGAGGTGGGTGTCCCCACGGGAGGGACATCCCTGTCTGTCCCCAGGGCTGAGGGTGCTCCCAAGACGGGGATGTCCCCAAGAGGGTGGCCCGGGGACAGGGTGTCCCCAATCTGGGTCCCCAAGGCAGGCAGGTAAGGGTCCCCTAGGTGGGGGGGGGTGTCTCCCATGGAAGGGAAGGTCCCCAGGGAAGGGATATCCCCAAGGTGAAGGATGTTCCCCCAAAATGGGGGGGATTGTCTCCCCAAGGCAAGGAATGTCCCCAAAGTGAGAGGTGTCCACAAGGAAAAGGTGTCCCCAAGAGGGGATGTCCCCAGGGTGGGATATCCTTAAAGTGAGGGATGTCCCCAAGAAAAGGATGTCCCCAAGATACAAAACGTCCCCGAAGTGAGGCACGCCCCCAGGATGGGATGTCCCCAGGGCGAAGGCCATCCCCACCGCGAGGAAAGGATGTCCCCAAGGCGGGAGAACGTCCCCAAGGCGGGGTGGGGGCTGTGACTTACGGGCGGGGGGTGGCTCTCGGTGCCCTTGCTGGCGAGGCGGCTGAGGATGCTGCGCTCCGACATCTGGAGGCGGGCGGCGATAGGGGGGATGCGGGAGAGGGTGGCGGGGAGGCGGGTGACGTCCGCCTTCATGTCGCTCAGCAGCTCCTCCAGTTGGTTCAGCACTGGCACCGGGGAGAGAGAGAGAGAGAGAGAAAGAGGGGCGGGGGGGGCCCGTCAGCGCCAGGGGGCCGCCCCGTGCCTACTCACAACTTACTCATAGGTTACTCATAGGTTACTCAGAGGCTACTGGAAGGGGGTGGCGGGGTGGAGATACTCACGTGAGAACAGGGAGTGGGGTGGGGAGAGGGAGGGGAAGCCTGAGAGCTACTCAAGGGATACTCGGGGCGGGGGCAGGGGGGGATGCACCTACTCGGGGGATGCACCGGCAGGGAGCGGGGGCATGCTCCAGGGTGGGAGGACTCCGAGGTACTCTGGGTATGAGCCTTGAGTACTCTGGGTGTACTCTTTACGCACTCCAGGCATACTCCTTACACACACTGGAGATACTCGGGTTATACTATTTACTCTGAGTATATTCTCTAGACACACTGGAGATACTTCAGGTTTACTCTTTACACTCTGGGTATACTCCTTAGACACACCAGAGATACTCTGGGTGTACTCCTCACACGCTCTGGGCATACTCCTTAGACACACCAGAGATACTCTGGGTGTGTTCCTTGGACCCTGTGGGTATACTCCTTAGACACACCAGAGATACTCTGGGCGTACTCCTCACATACTTGAGGTCTACAGTCTAGACACAGTGGAGCTACTCTGGGTATGCTCTATTAGAGACACCAGAGATACTCCAAGCTTAGGCACTTGAGGGTCTACACTGTAGCTACACTGGAAATACTCCAGACATACTCCTTAAACACCCCAGGATACTCTCTAGACACACCAGAGCTATTCCAGGTATAATGTTTAGCGACACCTGAGATACTCTGGGGATACTCCTTAGTCACTCTGGGCATGTTCTATAGATACACCAGAGATACTCTGGGTATGCTCCTTAGACACTCTGGATACACTCTTTAAGCACTCCGGAGATACTCTGGATATACTCCTTAGACACACTAAAGATACTCCAGGTATACTCCTTGGATACACCAGAAATACTCCAGATCCATGCCATAGCCACCCCAGAGATACTCTGGGCATCCTCATCACTTGCTCCTGCTCAGGGCTAAGAGGCTGCAGCCACATCACCGATACTCTGGGGATACTCATTACACAGCCCCTGAGTTCCTCTGGGCCCCAGAGATCCTCTGCACAGATCCATCAGCCTACACCAATGATACTCACTGCTTACTCCAGTGATACTGCTGGCAAAGACATTACAGACACCAGAGATACTCTGGGCTATACTCAGCACATTCCTCTGGAGTACTCCGGGCTTACTCATTAAATAGACCAGAGATACTCTGGGCATACACCAGAAGTACTCTGGGAAAACACTGCCCATACCCCAGGGATACTCCAGGCAAAGCCGTGACATGCAAGCAGGGAGACCCCGTCCGTACATCAGCATTACTCCAGGCTTACTCATTACATGCACCAGGGCTACTCTGGCCACCGGGATACTCAGAATATACTCCTTCCATGCCCCCCAAATACTCTGGGTAAATACATTACATACTCCAGAAGTACATGGGACATACTAGTGACATACTCCAGACTTACACTACAGACACTCAGCAGATACATCTTAGCGCAAAGCGACAGAGGCACCCGCCTGCTCCTCACGCACCCCGGAGCCCCGTGGCCGCCCTAAATCCACACCCCGCCTTACTCCGAGCTTACTCCGGGTTTACTCACACCCCAAAAACCCCTCAGGGACCTTCCAGCAGCTGCCCCGCCACCCCCCTGCACCCCTCCCCCCCCCTCCGGCCGCCAGAAAGCACACGCAGAGCAAGGATACACCGGGAGCCGGTTGGGAGGAGAACCCCACTTTAATGATTGAGAGCGCGGTACAGAGGTGCGAGGCGCTACACGGGGCGTCCGCGCCGGGCGCGCCGGCCCACCCGCCTCTTACCCTTGTGCAGGACGGCGTTCGCGGGCTTGTTGCCCGCCAGCGACTCCTTGGACAAGTGCTGGTGGCTCTCGGCCAGGCACTCGACCTCGGCGAAGCGGGTGTTGAGGGCCATGGCGGGGTGGCTCGGGTCTTGCGTCATGTTCAGGTAGGCGGCACGACGGAGCTGCTCCTCGATCACCAGCGCCTGCTCCAGTAGCTGGGGGGGGACGACCAGAAAGGGAGAAGGGTGGCGCAGGGGACCCAGGCGTCCGGGCACCCAGCTCTGACCTCACCCATCGCTTAGAGGACCCAGGTATGCAGGCGCCCAACTCTGAAGGCATCCATGCACCCAACTCTGACCTCACACCCCAGCAACGCCAAGGAAGGACCCAGGCGTCCAAGCACCCAACTCTGACCTCACCCATCGCTTAGAGCACCCAGGCAACTGGGCACCCAACTCTGACCTCACACCCCAACAACGCCCAGAGAGGACCCAGGCGTCCATGCACCCAACTCTGACCTCACACCCCAACGCCCAGAGAGGACCCAGGTGTCCGGGCACCCAACTCTGACCTCACACCCCAACGCCCAGAGAGGACCCAGGTGTCCGGGCACCCAACTCTGACCTCACACTCCAACAACGCCCAGAGAGGACCCAGGTGTCCGGGCACCCAACTCTGACCTCACACCCCAACAACGCCCAGAGAGGACCCAGGTGTCCAAGCACCCAACTCTGACCTCACACCCCAACAACGCCCAGAGAGGACCCAGGCGTCCGGGCACCCAACTCTGACCTCAGGTGTCCATGTACCCAACTCTGACCTCACACCCCAACAAGGCCCAGGAAGGACCCAGGCATCCGGGCACCCAACTCTGACCTCACACCTCAACAAGGCCAAGGAAGGACCCAGGTATCCGGCCACACAGCTCTGACCTCATACCCCAACAAGGCCCAGGAAGGACTCAAGCGTCCAGACACCGAACTCTGACCTCACACCCAAAAAAGTCCCAGAGAGGACCCAGACACCCACGCACCCAACTCTGACCTCGCACCCCAACAAGGCCCAGAGAGCACCCAGGCATCCAGACACCCGCCTATGACCTCACCAATCACTTAGAGGACGCGGCCATGCAGGCACCCGACTCTGACTTCACACCCCAACAAGGCCAAGGAAGGACCCAGGCGTCCAAGCACCCAGCACTGACCTCGCCCCCCACCCTCTCCCCCCGCCAGCCTCTTGCACGAGGCCCCTCATTGGCCAAGCCCCACCCTCTTGTGTGCAGCCCACGTGCAAGCTCTGCCCCCTTTCCATGGCCACCTCCCCCCCTACCTGGGCACTTGTGCAAGAACCTGTTGTGCCCAGACCCTTGTGCAAGCCGAACCCTCACAGGAGCCCAGCCCTCACACGAGCCCAGTCCTCGTGCGAGGCCCTTGTGCAAAAGCCTCGTGCGAGTGCAGCCCTTACACAAGTGCCACTCTTGCACGTACGCAGCTCTCATGCAAGCCCCTTGCGCAAGCGCGGCCCTTGAGCACGCCCCTGGTACAAGGCAGCGGACCCCCGGCTTGAAACCGGCCCTTGTGTGAGGCCCTCGGCACAAGCCCAACCTTAGCGCGAGACCCTCGTGCGAGACCCTCATGCAAGCCCCCGGCGCAAAAGCAACCGCCGCGCATGCTCCTTGTACCAGCACCGCCCTGGCACGAGCCCCAGGCTGGAGCCAGCCCCGTGCAAGCGCAACCCTCGTGCAAACCCTCGTGCGAGCCCTCGTGCACTCACTTTGAAGCGGCGTGCGAGGAACTTGTTCTTCATCTCGAGGAAGTTTCCCTTGGAGGCTTCGCCCTTGAAGGGTTCGTTGATGACCCCGAAGGCGCCGTCGTTCTGGATGTCCGTCCAGCGCGCGTAGCCGTGGCTGCGCGCTAAGGACTGTCACCGTGTCACCGTGTCACTCTGTCACCGTGTCACCCCAACGTTCCCCCTTCACCCCCCACATCCAGCGTGCGGAGCCGTGGCTGCGTGCTAAGGGCTGCCGCCTCGTCACCACCACTGCGTCACCATCACCACATCACCGTGTCACCATCACCACCACGTCACCATGTCACCTTGTCCCCAACATCCCCTAGGTCATCACCCAGCCAGTGCATGGAGGTGTGGATGCGTGTTAAGGACTGTCACCACAGCACTGTCACCACCACGTCACCGTCACCGCATCATCGCTGCATCACCACTGCATCACCGAGTCACTGCATCACCATCACCACGTCACCCTGTCCCCAGTGTCCCTCTCACCCCCTCCCATCATCCCCTGTCCAGTGCACAGAGCTCTGGCTGCGCGCTAAGGACTGTCACCATGTCACTACATCACCGTGTCACCACATCACCTTGTCCCCAGCGTCCCCCTCACCCCCACATCCAGCGCGCAGAGCCGTGGCTGTGTGCTAAGGGCTGCTGCCATGTCACCACCGCCACGTCACCATCACCGTGTCACTGTGTCACTGTCACCATGTCACCTTGTCCCTGCCCAGGTCATCACCCAGCCAGCACACAGAGACGTGGAAGCATGTTAAGGACTGTCACCCCATCAGCGTCACGTCACCGTATCACCACTGCATCACCATCACTATGTCACCGTGTCACTGTCACCATGTCACCCTGTCCCCAACGTCCCTGTCATTCCCCCTCACATCATCCCACATCCAACACGCGGAGCCGCGGCTGCACGGTAAGGACTGTCACCGTGTCACTGTGTCACCACCACAACATCACCACGTTACTGCATGACCGTCACCATGTCACCCCGTCCCCAACGTCTCCCTCTTGTCCCCCAGGTCATCCCCCCTCCAGCACACGGAGCTGTGGTTGCATGCTAAGGACTGTCACCATGTCAACATTACTGTGTCACCACCGCATCACCATCACTGCGTCACCATCACCACGTCACCCTGTCCCCAGCATCCCCCTCATTACCCCCAGGTCATTCCCCCGTCCAGCACGCGGAGCTGTGGCTGCACACTACGGACTGTCACTGTGTCACCAATGCCGTTGTCACCATCACTGCATCACCTTCACCACATCACCACATCACTATCACTGCGTTGCCCTATCCCCAACATCCTCTCAGCCCCCCCATGCTAAGGACTGTCACCGTGTCACTGTCGCATCACCATCACCACATCACCCTCATGGTGTCACCCTGCCCCAGTGTTCCTTTTGTCCCCCCCAAAGGTCATCTCTGTTCAGCGCTTGGAACCGTGGCTGTGTGCTAAGGACGGTCACCCTGTCACTGTGTTACTGTCACGGTGTCACTGTCACCGGATCACCAAGGTCACCCTCACCCCCGCCCAGGTCACCCCCGCTAGCACATGGAGTCGCGGCTGCTAAGGACAGCCACCACATCACTGTGTCACTGTGTCCCCAACATCACCTCCTCCTCCATCACCTCCCCATGAAGACTGTTCCCAGTGTCACCATCACCACTGTCCCCAACATCACCACTGCCTTTGCGTCACTCGCCCCTGGGTCACCCCCACCCTAGTGTCACCCTCCTTGGTGCTGCCACCACCACCAAACCTGGGGAGGATGACAGCACCCGTGGGGGAACCCAGGAGTGCCACGAGGGGACCCGTGCGTGCCGGGGAGGGGACACCTACGTGTGCCGGAGTGGGGACACCCACACGTGCTGGGGACGGGGGACACCCACACGTGCCAGAAGGATACAGGACGATGCCGGCCAGCAGCCAGTAGTCGTGGCGCCGGTGCCAAATTTCATTGAGCTTCCCCGAGGAGATGGCGGCACGCTCCTCGTTCTGCCACAGCGTGTGCAGCTCTGCAGGTGGGGGTGTCAGGGAAGCGGGAACCCTCGTGTGTCCCCCCCGGCCCCTCCCCGGCCCCGTCACCCACTCACCTGTGAAGCCGCCATCGGCGATGTTGAACATGAAGCGCGGCTTCTCGGCTTTGTCATCCCGCCGGCCGTTGGCACGCGCCTCCAGCTTGGGCTCCTTCTCGGCCTTCACCTCCTCTGCATGGTGGGGGGACACACAGGGGTCAGTGCCATTTTGCAACCCCACTCTGACCTCCCCAAACCACCCCAAGCTCCCCCCCGCCCCAGTAAGCAGGAAGACGTTATCAGCCATCAGTAGGCTTCAGAGTGAATGCAACAAGGTTAAGAGCAGAGCGCTCCAGGCACATCCCTTTGGTTAAGCCCCGCCCCTTCTGACTTGGCTGCAGTCCTGGGTGGGCTAGACCCCGCCCCCTGCAGTCAAGCCCCGCCCCCAGGTACCTCGTTTAGGGTCAAGATCCCCCGGCCGCTCCTTGGGCTCCTCCTCAGGGGGTTTCTCGTCGCCCTTCTCTCCCCCGGGACCCTTCTCAGCCTCGGAGCCTGTAGGGAGGGACAGGGGTGCTCGGACACCTGGGTGGCCTGGGGGATTTGGGGGGGGGCACCCAAAGCCCTGGGTGCCTTAGAGGGATGGTGGTGGAGGGGGGCACCCAAATCCCTGGGTGCCCTGGACACCCAAGATGGGGCCGGGGTGGGGGCTCACCTGTTCGCTCCTCGCGGGCCGGGGGCCCTTCGGCCTCGGGCTCCCGCTGGCCAGGTCCCTCCTCCTCCTCCCCCTTCCGCGGCCCTTCGGCCTCGCTGCCATCGCCTGGGGACGGTGGCATCTCGGGGACAGGAGGCTGTGGGGACGGGGTGGGGACGGGTGGCATCACCCCGGATGCCTGGGTACCCCCATCATGACATTCCCCCCACCCTGTACCCCCAGAGTGACCGGAGGGGGACATGGGGACAATGGTGGGGAGGGGACAGGGATGGGGAGCGAGGGGACAAGGACAGAGGGGACAGGGATGGGGACAGGAGGGGACACAGGGTCAGGGTGGGAGGACAGAGAGGGGACAGGGACAAGGACAGGAGGGTGACGACAGCGTTGGGGACAGAGGCGGGGTTGGGGACAAGGACAAGGATAGGGGAGGAGGACAGGGCTGGGGGACATGAGTGGGGATGGGGTGGTGACAGGGTTGGGACAGTTGGGGACAAAGAACATGACTAGGGACAGGGTTGGGGACAGGGAGGACACCATGGGGGACAGGGACAGGGACAGGGTTGGGGACAGGGATGAGGACATGATTGGGAACAGGGCTGGGGACAAGGATGGGGACAGGGATGGGACAGAGTTGGGGACAGGAAGGGCACGATTGGGGACAGGGACAACAAGGACATGATTGGGAACAGGGTTGAGGACAGAGAGGACATGATCAGGGACAAGGATGGGGACAGGGATGGGACAGAGTTGGGGACAAGGAGAACACGACTGGCGACAGGGATGGGGACAGGGAGGACATCACCAGGGACAGGGAAGACATCACTACAGACAGGGACAAGGAGGACAGGCTTGGGGACAGCCCTGTCACCCACCTCTGTCTCCATCTTCTCAGGGCCTTTAGGCTCCTTCTCGTCCCTGGTGTCACCGTCGTCCCTGTCCGGGGGTGGCCCTGGCCCGTCCCCGCGCTCGCTGGGCGCCGGCGTGGCTGGGGACAGAGGACATTAGGACATGGGGACACGGGGTGTCCCCAGCACCCTGTCCATGTCCCTGGGCCCCTGTTCCTGTATCCCCTATGTCCCCATGCCTGGCCCGGCATCCCCATGCTCTGTCCCCAGTGTCCTTGTCCCCTGTCCCCCATGTCCTCACATCACCATGTCCCCCACATCCCCATGTCCCCTGTGTCCCCATTCCCTATCCCATCCCCCCATGTCCCGTGTCCCCGTCCCTCTGTCCCCATGCTGTCCCCCATGTCCCTGCTCCCTGTCCCTCGTGTCCCCCCACCCCATATTCCCCATCCCTGGGTCTCCACCCTGTCCCCTGTGTCCCTGTGTCCTCATCCCATGTCCCCCCATCCCTGTATCCCCATCCCGTCCCCCATGTCCCCATCCGCATCCTATGTCCCCCCATCCCCGTGTCCCTATCCTGACCCCTATGTCCTCCCTTGTCCCCTGGGTCCCCCCTCCATCCCCTGTCCCCATCCTGTCCCCCATATCCCCATTCCCATATCCCCATCTTGTCCCCGCCGTCACCCCCCAGCCGCATGTCCCTGTCCCCCGTCCCCCAGTACCGGGCGTGGGGGGGCCGGGGCTGGGGGGGCCGCTCTGTTCGGGGCTGGGGGGGCAGGTCTTGGCAGGGGAGGAGGCGCGGGAGGAGCGCTTGGAGTCGGCGCTGGGCTCCGGGGCCAGCTCGGGCAGGCTCCAGCGCCCGTTGATGTGCTCGAACTCCTGCACCTACGGGGGCACCCAGGTGTCCGGGGTCAGGGGGGGCACCCAGGCATGCAGGGGCACCCAGGCATCGGGGAGGGACCCAGGTGTCTGGGAGCTGCACTCCCCCCCAAGCACTCACTCATACAGGGAGCCAAGCACCCAGAGGGGACCCAGGTGTCTGGGGGGGGCACCTAGGTGTCTGGGGGGCCACCTAGGTGTCCAGGGGGGGCACCCAGGCATGCAGGGGGACGCAGGCATCCAGGAGGGACCCAAGTGTCTGGGAGCTGCACCCCCAAAGCAAATTTATACAGGGAGCCAGGCACCCAGAGGGAACCCGGGCACCCTGCGGGGGGACCCAGGCACCCAGGGAGGGGACCCAGGTGTCCAGGGGGGACTCAGGCACCCGGGGGGGACACCCAGGCGGCCCGGGGGGGGGTCGTACCTTCTTCTTGACGAGGGACATGACGCCGATGCGGGTCAGCACCTGCTGCCGCGAGAGCCCCTCCCGGGGGACCCCGTCTGCGAAGGTCTCGGAGCCGTCGGCCCCCGGCTCGCACAGGTGACGCATGAACAGGGACACGTAGGCCCTGGGGGACATGCTCAGGGCCACTGCCTGCTGCCACCCCTTCCCCCGGCCCCTCCAGGGGCCCTTGTCCCCTCAGACCCCATCCCCAGGGTCCCTTGTCCTCACAGACCCTGTCCCCAGGGTCCCTTGACCCCATAAGACCCTGTCCCCAGGGACCCTTGTCCCCATAGTCCCCCTCCACAAGGCCCCTGTCCCAAGTGTCCCTTGTCTCCATAGCTCCTGTACCCAGTGTCCCCTGTCCCCATGCTCAGGATCCCTGTCCCCATATTCCCTGTCCCTGTCCTCTAGGGTCCCTGACCCCATGGTCCCCATTGCTGTCCCTGTCCCCAGTGTCCCCACCTCCAGGGGCCCTGCCCCCAGGCTTCCTGTCCTCAGGGTCCCCAGTGTCCCCATCCCCAGGGACCCTGTTCCCATCCCTATCCCCAGGGTCCCCAGCATCCCTGATGGCCCCAGTGTCCCCGATGTCCCCGCGCCATCAGCCTGTCCCCTCATCACAGCGCCCGTCCCGGGCTGTGCCAGCTCCGGCTGGGTCCCGCCACCGCTCTGGCGTCCCCTGAGCCAGACCCGACCCCCCGAGGGAACATGGGGACCCCGGGGGTGACTCTGTGTCGGGGTGAGGGGGACGCGGGCTCGTCCGGTCCCCAGGAAAACCGACAGTGATGGCGCTCGGCTGAGTAAGGGCTCATCACGCGGCTTGGGGACACAGGGGGACACGGGACGATGGGGGGGCACAGGGACACTGGGACATGGGGGGGCACAGAGAGACATGAGATGATGGGGACACAGGAAGATGGGGACACACAGGGACATGGGAGACACAGGGACATGGGGGGCAGAGCAGGACAAGGGACAGTGGGGACACGGGGGGACAGGAGAAGATGGGGATACATAGGGACAGTGACATGGGACAATGGGGATGTACAGGGATGGGGGGACACAGGGACACGGGGGGGACATGGAAAGATAAAGACAAAGGGAGATGGGGAGGACACAGGGACACATGGTGACAAACACAGGGATGCACATGGGGACATAACGACATGGGGACACTAAGAGCACATGGGGGAACATGGAGGGACACAGGACAATAAAACATGGGGACACATATGGGGACATACAGGGGGAGATAGGGGACTCATATGGGGACATGGGGACAAAAGGATACAGTGACACACATGGGGACGTGGGGGACACATATGGGGACGTGGGGGACACATATGGGGACATGGGGGACACATGGAGACAAAGACAGGGGGATGTGGGGACATGGAGGACAACATGAGGACGTAAGAACATGGGGATACCCACATGAGAACAAGAACATGGGGACATGGGTGACGTGGGGACATGAGGACAACATGAGGACACAAGGCCATGGGTGACACACGAGGGTACCCCACCATCCTGCCCCACCTGTCCCTGCTGCCACCGGCTGTCCCTGCTGTCACCGCCTGTCCCCGGTGCCACCGCCTGCCCCTGGCGCCACCGCCTGTTCCCGATGCCACCACTGCCTGTCCCTGGTGCCACCACTGCCTGTCCCCAGCACCACCACCTGTGCCCAATGCCACAGCCTGTCCCCAATGCCACCTACTTGAACTCCTTTTCGGTCTTGCCGCGCAGGTCGCGGACGAGCCACTGGGAGGTGAAGGCGTCCTGGGGGGGCATCCCCCACCGCATCACCGCGTTCAGGAAGGCCTTGCGCTGCCGTGTGTTGAACCCCAGCACCTGGGGGGGGCGGTGGGTGGGTCACGAGTGGGTGGGGGTCATGGGTGTCTTGAGGAGGGGGTGGGGGTCATGGATGGGTGGGGGGACACACAGGTGTCTGGGGGACTCAAGTGTTCAGGGGGACATGGCGGGGGGGTGACATGGGCACCCAGGGGGATCCAGCTGTCCGGGGGTGACACAGGTGGTTGGGGGGGGACCCTGTCCCAGAACGGGGGCACCCAAGTGTCCAGGTGCCCCTTGACCCCCCAGGTGGCTGTCAGGGGGGGCGGGAACCCAGGTGTCCGGGCACCCCCTCACCCTCCCTCTCCCAGAGTGGACCCCAGCATCTGGACATCCTCCACCCCCGCCAGGGACCCTGGCATCCCAGCACCCCCCCCCCAGCGGACCCCAGTGTCCGGGTGCGCCCCACCCCACCACCCCCCGGGGTCCCCACCTCGATATTGCCGCCCACCCGGGCCAGCAGCGGGGGCAGGGGTTTGTCCTTCTCGTTCCGCAGCTGCCGCTTGGACTGACGCCGGCCTGGGGTTGGGAGGGTGGGGGGGGTCAGCACCCACCCCCCGGCACCCTGACCCCCTTCCCTGGGGCACCCTGACCCTCCCACAGCACCCTGACCCTCCTTGGGGCACCCCCACCCTTCCTAGGGCACCCCGAACCCCCACCCTGGGGCACTTTGACACCCCCCCGGGCACCCCAACCTCCCCTACAGCACCCTGACCCCCACCCCCAGGTCCCCCCACCCCCCAGGCCCCCCCTGTGCCACCCAGGACCCCCCCAATTCCCTCAGTGCCACCCCAGACCCCTCCCCAGACAGGGAGGGGGGACTCAGGGGGACAAAAGGGGACAGAGAGGTGACATGGTGGGTCAGAGAGAGGACGTGGAGGGACGTGGGGGGACACAGAGGGACAGAAGATACATGGGGGGGACACGAGGGGACACTGGACGACAGAGAGGGGACACAGAGGGGACACGGAGGGACATGAGGGGACACAGGGGACATGGCCAAGACAGAGGGGACACGGGGGGGACACGTGTGGGAACAGAGGGGACACGGGGAGATGGAAGGATGGGAGAGGACACAGGAGGACACAAAGGGGACAAGGGGGGACAGAGGGGACACGGGGGGACATGAGGGGACTTGGAGGGACATGGGGACACACAGGGGACACGAGGGGACACACAGAGAGGACGTGGGGGTCACTCACCCTCCGGCCGCTCGTCGAAGTCCTCGTCCTCCTCCTCGGAGCCCACCGAGTACTCGGACTGGTTGTCTGGGGGGCACCATCAGCACCCACGTACCACCGCACCCCAAAACACCCCCGTACCCCCAAAGAACCCCTGACACCCCCCAAACATTCCCTGTACCCCCCAAAGAACCTCTGATACCCCCAAATACCCCCTGACAACCCCCAACATCCCCTGTACTCCCCAAACAACCCCAAATCTGCCCCATACCCCAAATTCGCCACCCTCCCCACCCCCGGATGTAGGACAGGCTAGCCCAGAGCCCTCCCAGTGCCTCCCAGTCTGTCCCAGTGCCCTCCCAATCTGTCCTAGTGCTCCTGAGGAACATCCCAGTAACCTCCTGGTTCCGCTGTACCCCACCTTGGTCCTCCTGAGTGCCCCTACTGGTGCATCAAGACTCCCCCCCAGTGCCTCCCAGACCATCCCAGTATCTCCCAGTACTGACAGAGCTCACTCCCAGTGCCTCCCAACTATGGCACCCAGTGCTCCCAGTTGCCCTGTACCCGCTTTTGTCGTCCTGTGCATCGGGACTCTCCCCAGTATGTCCCAGTATCCTCCCAATCTGTCTCAGAGCCCTCCCAGTGCCACCCCATCTGTCCCAGTGCCCTCCCAGTAACTCCCAGTGCCTCCTGAGGAACATCCCAGTACCTTCCAGTACTCCCAGTTGCACTGTGCCCACCCTGGTCCTCCTGGATGTGGGTACCCAGTGCATCAGGACTCCCCCAGTGCCCTCTCACTGTGTCCTAGTAACTGACCAGTCTGCTCCAGTGTCCTCCCAACATGTCCCAGTACCTTACCAGTGCTTCCCAGTCTGTCCCAGTGCCCTCCCAATACCTTACCAGAGCTTCCCAGCGTCCCCAGCTGCCCTGTACCTGGGCAAGGGTGCCCAGTGCATCAGAACCCCTCCCAGTAACTCCTGGTGTGTTCTAGCATCCTCCCAGTGCCCTCCCAGTGCCTTCCCAGTGCTCACCTTGGTCCTCCTGGGCAGCATCATTGTAGTTGACCTGCTTGCGCACCCGCTTGCCCTTGCCCAGGTTGCGCGCCAGGTCCTCCTGCTGCTGCTCGTAGTGGTGTCGCAGCAGCTTCTCCCAGTAGTCAGGGTCGACGTTCTCCTCCTGCTTGATGATCTCCCGCTCGATCTCCTCGATCTGCTGGCACACGCACTGTCAGCGGCCACCCAGGGCACCCGCGGGCACCCGCTGAAATCTCATTGGCCTGAGGTTGTCACCACCACATCTGTCATCGCTGGCTCCAGCGTCCCCAGCTCCATCAGCTCCACCCTGATCATCCCCCATCCCCATCGTCCCCACCACCATTATCTGCATTGTCCCCATCATCTCCCACCTCCATCGCCTCCACCTCCATCGTTCCCATCACCTTCATATCTATATCATCATCCCCATTCTCATCGTCTCCATCATCCCCATCTCCACCTCTATCATACTCATCCCCATCACCTCCATCTCCATCATCCCCATCACCTCCATCTCCATCGTCCCCATCATTCCCAATCCCATCATCCCCATCTCCACTGTTTCCATTGTCCCCATCCTCGTCTCCATCCTTCTCTTCTCCATCATCTTGATTTGCCTGTCATTTCCACTTCCACTATCCTCATCTCCATCATTTTCATTGTTCCCATCCCTATTATCAGACCACATCGTCCCCATCATTTCCATCATCCCCATGCTCATGATCTCCATCACCCCCATCTCCACTGTCCCCATCTCTATCACCCCTGTTTTCCCCATCACCTCTATCTCCATCATCTCCAGTGTCCCCATCCCCACCATCCCCATCATCTCCATCCTCATCATCCCCAACTCCACCATATCCATTGTCCCCACCTCCATCGTCTCCACCTCCATCATCTCCAGTGTCCCCATTGTCCCCACCTCCATCATCTCCAGCGTCCCCATTTCCATTGTCCCCACCGTCCTCCCCTTCACATCCTATCTCGTGTCCTCGTGTCCCTGTCCCCCGGGCGCACCTTGTCCTCCTCACGCACGACATACTGGGCCACCTTGAAGGAGCTGAGGTACTCGTTCATGTTCTGCACATCGGCATCGTCGGTGGCATCCTGGTTGCGGTCCAGCAGCCGGGCGATGGCCTCATTGTCGTAGTGGATGACGCTACTGTCCTCCTCCTTGTTCTCCCCTGCGCCGGCGACACGCTGCTGACACGGCCTGACTTGGTCCATCAGGGCCTGGCACGGCTCAACATGGCCTTGGCATGCTCCAACATGGCCCAACACAGCCTGACATGACCTAGTACGGTCCAGCATGGCCCAACACAGCCCAATACAACCCAACATGGCCTGACATAGTCCAACACTGTCCAACGTGGTTCAACATGGCCCAGCGTGGCCCAACGCAGCCTGACATGACCTAGTACAGCCCAACACAGCCCAACACAGCCCAACACGGCCCGACACGGCCCAACATAGGCTGACACAGCCCAACACAGCCTGACACGACCCAGTATGGTTCAACATGGCCCAATATGACCTCACACGACCCAACATGGTCCAACACGGCCCCACATGGCCTAGTACATCCCAGCATGGCCCAACATGGCCCGACATAACCCAACGTGGCCCGACACGGCCCAACATGGCCCAGTATGGTCCAACATGGCCCAACATGGTCCAGCACGGCCCAACACGACTCAACAAGGCCCAACACGGCCCAACATAGACTGACACAGCCCAGTACAGCCCAACGTAGCCCAGTATGGTCCAAGGTGGCCCCATGTGACCTTGCATGGCTCAACATGGTCCAACATGACCCCACATGGCCCGACATGGTCTAGTACAGGCCAGCATGGCCCAACATAGTCCAGCACAGCCCAACACGGCTCAACATGGCCCGACATGGCCCACACAGCCCAACGTGGACCACTGTGGACCTACACACTCCGTTGTGGTGGTCCAACACAGTCCAATGTGGCCTAATATGGTCCAACACACCCAATATGGCCTGACACAGCTCAACATGGTCCAACATGACCCAACACAACCTGGCATGCCCCAACATGGGCCAGTATGGCTAGCACAACCCAACACAGCCTGACAAGGCCTGGCAAAGCTTGACATGGCCCAACATGGCTCAGCATGGCCTACCATGGCCCAGAATGGCCTGACACACACTGACATGCACTGTCACAGCCTGGTACAGTGTGGCATAGCCTCATACACCTGGTCACCACCTCACATGTCCCATCACAGCCCTGTCATAGCCTCTCACACCCCATCATGGCATCGCACCTTCCGTCACAGCCTCATGTGTCCCATCATGGCCTCACGTGTTCCATCATGGCCCTACATGTCCCACCGCAGCGAATACCCACTGCAGCCTCATGGGCCCCAACATGGCCCCATCATGTTCTTGCCTGTCCCATCATGCCTTTTCGTGACCTGTCATAGCACCATCACGACCCCACATGTCCCACCATGGCCTCATCATGACCTTGCACATTCCATCATGGGTTTGCATAATATTTCACGGCCTCGCATGTCCTACCATGGCCTCACACATCCTGTCACGACCTCAAACATCCCACCATAACTTTGCATGACCCATCATGACCTTGCACGTCCCACCACAGCTCTGCATGACCCATCATGGCCCCGTTGTGACCTTGCACATCCCATCATAGCTTTGCAAGCCCAGACATAGCCCACCATGGGCTCCCATGTCCTACCACAGCCTCCCACATCCTACCATGGCCTCCCATAGCCTCCCACATCTCATCATGTCCCACCATAGCCCCCCATGGCCCACTATGGCCTTCCACATCCCCCCCAAAGCCCAGCACACCCTGTCCCACCCATCCCCAACCCCGCTGGGCGCTGACCCTCATTCTCGTCCTTGAAGAGCTCCTCAGTGCCGAATTTGAGGATATCATCAAGCTCCTGCTTGGACATGGAGCCGGCCTTGGAGCCCAGTCCCGGGCGCACCACCAAGTGCGTCAGCATCATCTTGCGCTTGGCCACCTGCGTGATGCGTTCCTCCACCGAAGCGCGCGTGACAAACCGGTAGATCATCACCTTGTTGGCCTGGCCAATGCGGTGCGCCCGGCTGAAGGCCTGTGGGGACAGGGACACATCAGCGGGGATGTGTTGGAGAAGGGATGTAAAGATGGGGAACATGTCAGGGACGGGAAACGGTGGTGGGGAGAGGGTGGGGGGACGTTGGTAGGGACATGGTGGCAGGGGACTTGATGAGGGGAACATCAGAGCAGGGATGTGGCAGTGGGAGATGTGATGGGGAACATGTCAGAGCAGGGCCAAGGCCATGGGGGACATGTCAGAGCAGGGACATGGTGGTCGCACACACGGTGGGGGACCCTTTAGAGCAGGGATGTGGTGGTGGGGTCTGTGGTGGCAGTGGGGGACAGGGACACAGTGGGGGACGCAGGGACAGGGCGGGAGAAATGGAAGGAGGGTTGGGGACAGGGTATCAGGATGGGAGATAGGGCAGGTGATAGGGTGCTGGGTGGGTGATGCCGGGCAAGTGACAGACCTGGATGTCGTTGTGGGGGTTCCAGTCGGAGTCGAAGATGACGACGGTGTCGGCGGTGGCCAGGTTGATGCCGAGGCCCCCGGCCCGCGTCGACAGCAGGAAGCAGAACTGCTGCGCCCCCGGCGCTGCCCCCCCGGCGTCAGCGGAGGGGGCCGGTCCCCCCAAACCCGGGACCTTCCAACCCCCCCGGCGCTGCCCACCCCAGCATCAGCATGGGGGGATCGGCCCCACCAAACCCAGGACCCCCCCAATTCCCCAGTGCTGCCCCCCTAAACCCAGGACCCCCCCAAACCCCCCAGCACTGACCCCTGGCATCAGCAGGGGGGGACGGCCCCCCCAAGCCAGACCCCCCAAATCCCTCTATCTTATCCCTTCCCCTCAGTGTTGCTGCACCGAGGGAAATTGCCCCCCACCCCCCCTCCCAAGCACCCCAAGGGGTGTGTGTCCCCCCACTTATCCTTCCTGGGGAGGGGTGTAGTGTCCAGATGCCTGGGTCCCCCCTGAACACCTGGGTTCCTCCCCAGATGCCTGGGTCCCCAGGACACTTGGGTCCCTCCCAGACAAATGGGTACCCCCTGAACTTCTGGATCCCCCGGATGCCTGGGTGCCCCCTTAATTCCTGGGTACCCCCTGAACTCCTGGGTGCCCGCCTGGACACTTGGGTCTCTCTGGCCACCCAGGTGTCATCCCCCCAAACACCTGGGTCCCTCCCTGGATGCCTGGGTCCCCCTGACTACCTGGTTGTCCCCAACACCTTGGTCCCACCCTGACCACGTGGGTCCCCTCCAGACGCCTGGGTACCCCCGGATGCCTGGGTGCCCCCCCCCGACCACCTGGGTGCCCCCGGACACCGGGGTCCTACCGTTGAAGCGGTCGATGGCCTCCTGGCGCAGGGCCCCTGTGATGCCCCCGTCAATGCGCTCGTACTTGTAGCCCTCGTAGTCCAGGAAATCCTCCAGCAGGTCCAGCATCTTCGTCATCTGTGGGCACTGGTTAGACTGGGAGCACCCAGGGGGGCTGGGGGCACCCGGTACTGGTCAACAGTGGGAGCACCCAGAGGAGCTGGGATGGGCACTGGTCAGACTGGGATTAACCAGGGATGTTGGTACTGGCACTGGTTAGAGTGGGAGCACCCAGAGAGGCTGGGGGCACCCAGTACTGGTTAGACTGGGAGCACCCAGCGGTGCTGGGGTTGGGGGCTGGGTGTCTCTAGAGAGTCGGGGGGGGTCCTGGTCCCCCACACCCAGGAGAAAACAAACACCCGGTAGCTCTAGGGGTGGGTGGGGAGGCTGTAGGTGCCCCAGAGGGGGCTGGGGGGGGGCCCTGGGGGTCCTGGCTGCCCCACCTGGCAGATGAGCACCCAGTGACTCAAGGGTCATGGGTGTGAGGGTCCCAGGGGGGTCCCTGGGGGTCCTGGCCACCCCACCTGGGAGAATATGAGCACCCAGTGGCTCTGGGGGGGGGGGGTCGCGGGGGTCCCGGCCGCCCCACCTGGGAGAAGATGAGCACCCGGTGGTTTTGCTCCTTCAGCTTCCGCAGCATCTTCTGCAGCAGGAGCAGCTTCCCCGAGGCCTTGATCAGGGCCCCCCCCTCATAGGCACCACTCGGCAGCTTCGGGGATTCCTGGGGACGGGGATGTCACCTCGCTGGTCCCTGGTGTCCCCTGACGTCCCCCAGCCTCCAGCCCACATCACTCTGTCCCTTCTGCATCCCCTCCATGTGCCTCCAGCGCAGGTCCCCCCTGTGTCCCATGTCCCGCTGTCCCCTCCCTGTCCCTCCAATCCCCCCATGTCCCCCCAGGTCCCTCCACCCCATGACCCCCAATCCCCTCCATGTCCCTCCAACTGCTCCATGTACCCACCATGTTCTGCTGTCCCCTCTATGTTCCTCCATCCTATGTCCCTTTGTCCCATATCCCTCCAATCCGTGTCCCCATGTCCCACCACGTCCCTCTATCCTCTCCACAACCCTCCACGTCCCCATATACCACTATGTCCCCACCATCTCCCACCATGCTTCCATGTCCCTCCACCCCACATCCCTCTGCCCCACATCCCTCCAACCCCTCCATGTCCCACCATGTCCCCATGTCCCACATCCCTTGACCCCACGTCCCTCTATCCCCTCCATGTCCCCATGTCCCTCTACGCCCTCCAAATTCCTCCAACCCTTCCATGTCCCCATATCCCCCCACTCCACATCCCTCTATCCCCCCCGTCATCCCTCCGACCCCTCCATGCCCCCTGTCCCCTCCATGTCCCTCCACCCCGTCCCTCTGTCCCCCCACGGCCCCCACCATGGCGGCGACGGGGAAGAGGTAGGGGTGGTTGCAGCACTTCTTCAGGTCCATCATGATGTTGAGCAGCGACACCTGGTTCCCGCCACCCCGCGAGTTCAATGCCTCGAAGTTGCGCGTCAGGATGTACTTGTAGTACTTCCTACGGGGAGGTCGGTGGGACCCAGGCGTCCAGGTGCCTTCCTTCCCCCCCAATTCCCAGGGGGACCCAGGTGTCCGGGTGCCTGCCTTCCCCTCTACTTCCCGGGGGACCCAGGCGTTCGGGTGACCCAAGCACCCAGGGGACCCCGGCGTACGTCCGCATGGGACTGAGCTCCACGGACACCGACTCCAATGGACCCCAGTGCCCAGGTGCACCCTTTTCCCACGGATCCCGGCGTCCGGGTGCTTCCCGTCCCACCCCATCCCGAGGGACACGGGTGTCTGACATACTTCTGCATGGGGCTGAGCTCGACACGGACGATGAGCTCGGTCTTGGCCGGCATGTTCTTGAAGACGTCGGCCTTGAGGCGCCGCAGCATGTGGGGACCCAGCAGGTCGTGGAGCTTCTTGATCTGGTCTTCCTTGGAGATGTCAGCAAACTCCTCCAAGAAACCCTCCAGGTTGCTGGGGAGGGGGGACAATGTGACATGGAGAGGGGTGCAGGGACACGGGGATGGGGACGTAGATGGCCACAATGTGGGGAGATACAGGGACAGCCAGGAGGTGGTGGGGTGAGGTGGCATGGGGATGTGGGGACGGCCATGGCATGGGGCACAGTGGGGGACGGTTGTGACACAGAGTGACACAGGGATGGCCGTGGGATGGGGGATGTGGGGACAGCTGTGACGTGGGGGGACACAGGGATGGGGGAACGGCTATGACATGGGAAATGCAGGGACAGCCATGATGTGGGGTGAAGGGGCATGGGGGCAGCAGTGACACGGGGGGACGCAGGGATGGTCGTGACATGGAGGGACACAGGAACGGCTGTGGGACAGGACACACGGGGACAGGCATGACATGGGGGGGACAGAGAGAGAGGCAGGAACAGCAGTGACATGGGGGTGTGGGGACAGTTGTGACATGGCGGGACACAGGGACAGCCATGATGTGGTGGGGCACAGGGGCACAGGGGCATGGGAATGGATGGAAGGGACCCCATGGGAGGGGAGGGGACACCAGGGGACACAGGGTGGGGGGATGCAGGAGCCGCAGGGACACACCAGTGACAGAGCGATGCGGGTGGATGCAGGGGGGGACGGGGGACCTCAGGGCAGGGGAGGGGACAGGAGGGGACACCGGGGGACACAAGGGGACATACTTGAAGCGCTCAGGAGTGAGGAAGTTGAGGAGGTGGAAGAGCTCCTCCAGGTTGTTCTGCAGCGGGGTCCCCGTCAGCAGCAGCTTGTGTTCGATCTTGTACCCGTTCAGCACCCGAAAGAACTGGGGGGACATCACCCATGGACCCCAGCATCCGGGATTGACCCCCCCTGATCCCACCCATGGACCCCAGCATCTGGGAGCGACACCCCCCACACACCCCCAGGGCACCCACCCACAGACCCCAGTGTCTGGGAGCAACCCCTCTGACCCCCATCCAGGCACCCATGGACCCCAATGTCCAGGAGTGACCCCTAATGCCCCCCCCCCCAAGGCACCCATGGACCCTGGCACCTGGGAGCAACTCCCCAGGGCACCCACGGACCCCAGGATCTGGGAGCAACCCCACCACCCCCAGGACGCCAGGATCTGGGAGCACCTCCCAGAGCACCCACAGACCCTGATGTCCAGCAAACGTCACCCACCAACAGCACCCAGAGGACCCAGGTATCTGGGTGCCCCCCCTCCCCAGGGACCCAGGCATCCGGGCACCTTGGACTGGTTGTTCTTGAGGCGGTGGGCCTCATCCACCACCAAGCAAGCCCAGCGGATGGAGCCCAGTGCCGCCTGGTCGATGGTGATCAGCTCGTAGGACGTCAGCAGCACGTGGAACTTCACCTGCGCCTCCCGCTGCCGCGGCCGTCAGCACCCATGGGTGTCCCCCCCACCCCGCCGGAGGACCCCCGCGCCTGGGGCACCCTGACCGACCCCCTGCACCATCACCACCCCGATCCCCCAGGACCTGGCACCCCAAGCCCCTGCACCTCCACCACCTTGACCCCCTGGGACCCCAGTATGAAGCCACCATGTCACCCCAACCCCCCAGGACCCCTGTGTCTGGGATACCCCGACCCCCCAGCACCCTGACCCCCCAGGACTCCCATGTCAGGCCACCCCAGCACCCTGACTCCCTGGGACCCCAATGTCCAGGTCACCCCAACCACCCCTCAGGGATCCAGGCCACCCCCTGGTACCCCAACCCCCCCGGGACCCCTGTGTCTACATCACCCCCAGCACCCCAACACCCTAGGGACCCAGGTGTCTGGGTGCAGCCCCCACACCCTAAAAGGGACCCAGGCATCGGGGTGCAGCCCCCCCACCCCCAAAGGGACCCAGGCATCGGGGTGCAGCCCCCCCCACCCGCCGCCGAGGGGACCCCAGCACCCAGCTCACCTTCATCTTGAAGGCCTTCTTGCCCCCCTTCATGGCGTTGTCATCAAAGGAGAACTCGTTCTCGCGGATGATGGCCCGGCTGTCCTTGTCCCCGGTGTAGGTGACGACGTAGAAGGCGGGGGCCCACATCTGGAACTCCCGCTCCCAGTTGATGATGGTGGAGAGCGGGGCGCTGACGAGGAACGGGCCCTTGGTGTGGCCCTGGGGGACAGCGCGTCACACGGGGACACGGGGACGGGGCCCTTGGGGGACGTGGGGACAGTGTGACACAGGGGGATGGGGGGGGCGGCGTGGGACAGGGTCCTTGGGGGACATGGGGATGGTGTGGCACATGGGGACAGTGTGGAAGGGGGCCTTCGAGAACGTCGGGACAGTGTGGGGTGGTTGTAGGGGTATGAAAATGTCTCCGGTGGCAGTAAGACCCCCATGGGGACATGGGCAGGGACACGGTGACACCCCAGGTTGGCTGATGCCAGCAGCGGGTGATGCCAGAAGCCACGTGGGTGACACTGAGGCCAGGCAGGTAACACCGAGGGCCAAAGGGGAGACCAGGGCCAGGCAGGTGACACCAGTGGCCAGGTGGGTGACACCATGAAGCAGGTAGGTGACACCAGGAGCCAAGCGGGTGACACCAGGGACTACGTGGGTGATATCAAGGCTAGGTGGGTGACACTGGGGGCCAAGTACAAAACACCAAGGCCAAGCGAGTGACACCAGGGACCAGGAGGGAGACACCAGGGCCAAGTAGGAAACACCAAGGCCAGGTGGGTCACACCAGGACCAAGCGGGTGACACCAGGGACCAGGCAGGTGACACCAAGGCCAGGTGGCTGACACCAGGGCCAAATGAGTGACACCAGGGACCAGGCAGGTGACAGCGGGGGCCAAGAGGGAGACACCAAGGCCAAGTAGGAAACACCAAGGCCAGGTGGGTGACACCAGGGCCAAGGAAGTGACACCAGGGACCAGGCAGGTGGCATTGGGGGCAAGGTGGGCGACACGGGGGCCAAAGGGGAGACACCAGGGCCAAGTAGGAAACACCAAGGCCAGGTGGGTGACACCAGGGCCAAACGAGTGACACCAGGGACCAGGCGAGAGCGAGCTCACCTCCTTGTAGAGGGAGTAGAGGAATACGATGGTCTGGATGGTCTTGCCCAGCCCCATCTCATCAGCCAGGATGGTGTCGGTGCTCTGGGCCCAGGAGAAGCGCAGCCAGTTCAGCCCCTCCAGCTGGTAGAGGTGCAGGGTGCCGCCCGTTGCTGTGATGAACCGCGGCTGTGTCTCGTACTTCACCGTCGGCTGCCGGGGAGAGAGCGTCAGCGGGTGGTGGACCCAGGTATCTGGGTGTTCAACCCCCCCTCCAAGCACCCCAGGGGGTCACTGATGCCATGAAGGTCCCAGGGGACCCAGGGTGGTCAACCCCCCACCAGGGCACCCAGGCACCCCAGAGGGTCACCGACGCCCCCAGGCATCTGGGGGACCCCAGGGATGATGGAGGGGACCCAGGCATCCAGGGTGGGGAGGACCCAGGTGTCCAGAGGACTCAAGGGTCCAATGGGAGGGGTCCATAGGGGGGACCCAAGGGTGAGTTGGGGGGGACCCAAATGTCTGGGGGGGACACCCAGGTGTCCGGGCACTCACGTCGTTGGTGGGGGAGTCGGGGGGTCCCTCCCCCGGTGTCTCCTTCTTCTTCTTTTTGTAGCGCCGGGGCTGGGCCGGGTCCTCCCCCATGAACACCTCCCTAGGGACATGGGGGGGGACAGGAAAGAAAGGGGCCACAGGGATATGGGGGCACATGGGGACACAGTGGGCGACAGGAGGAACAGGGACACCAGGGAGGACAGGGAGACGGGGGGTACACAGCGACAAGGAGGGACACCAGGAGGGATGGGGACATGGCAGGGGACACAGAGGGGGCACAGAGACATGGAGGGGACAGGGGACACATGCAGACATGAGGACACAGGGACAACAGAGGGACACAGGGCAGCATGAGGACATTGGGGGACTCATGGGGACACAGGAGCACATGGCCAGTAGGCATGTCCCCATGTCCTCCTTGTGTCCCCATGTCCCCGTGTGCCCATGTCCCCCCATCCCCATATCCCCAGTCTCACCAGTGCTTCCTGTAGGCATATCCCCATATCCCCCCATGTTCCCACATCCTCTTGCCCCCATGATCCTCACTGGTGCTTCCAGCAGGCACATCCCCATGTGTCCCCAGTCCCACCAGCGCTTCCAGCAAGCATGTCCCCATGCTCCCTCGATGTCCCCCCATGTCCCTGTATCCCTCACCAATGCTTCCAGTAGGCATATCCCCATGCCCCGTGCTCCCCCCGTGTCCCCACATCCCTCACTGGTGCTTCCAGTAGGCATATTCCCGTGTCCCCACACTTGTCTCCCTGTCCCTTGCCGTGTCCCCATGTCCCTTACCGGTGCTTCCAGTAGGCCAGCTTGTGGAGGTCATAGTCGGGGATGGGCATCTCGTCCTCCTCCCAGGTGGCCTGGTCGTAGGGCAGGTCCCGCCACTTCACCAGGTAGTGGTACTGCCCCTTCCGGTCCACGCTGCGTGGCACGCCGTCACGCACCGCACCAGGCACCCGGGAGACACCCGGCACCGCGGGGAGCAACAGGCACCATGGGGGCAGTGGGTGTCATGGGGACGACAGGCACCCAGGGGACACCAGGCATCATGGGGCCAAGGGGCACCACGGAGGCAACAGGCACCCAGGGGACACCAGGTGTTGTGGGGACAACAAGAACCCGGGGGAAAATAGACGTCATAGGGGTAATGGGCATTGCAGGGACAACAGACACCTGTGGAACACTGGGCGTCATGGGGGCAACAGGCACCACGGGGACACTGGGCACCGCAGGGGCAATGGGCACCCAGGGGACAACAGGCACCCAGGGGACACCAGGCATCATGGGGCCAACAGGCACCCAGGGGACACTGGGCACTGCGGGGACAACGGGCACCTGGAGGACAGCCGGCACCGCAGGGGGCAACAGGCACCCAGGGGACAATGGGCATCATGGGGGTAATGGGCATCGTGGGGACAACAAGCACCTGTGGGACAATGGGCACCCAGGGGACATCAGGCATCATGGAGACAATGTACACCCACAGGGGACACCAGCCACCCAGGGACAGTGGGTGCCTGGAGACACCAGGCACTGCAGGAACAATGGGCACCCACAGGTGACAGCAGGCACCCATGGGGACTCCGAACACCCCCAGGGACACAGAGCACCCACGGGTGACAGCAGGGACCCATGGGGACACCGGGCACCCATGGGGACACAGGGACAGCCAGGACAATGCAGGGCCAGGCGGGGGTTGCCACGTGCCACCAGGGTGTGGGTGACAGCGGGGCACGTGGAAGGGTCACCCGAGTGACCAAGGGTCACCCGCTGTCACCGGCATCACTGGCTGCCAGCAGGGAGACACTGGAGACACCCCAGTGCAGGGGTCACCCAGGGATGTGGGGTCACCTGGGGACAGGGACACACAGAGAGGACATGGGGTCACATGGGGACATGGGGTCACCTGGGGACAGGGACACATGGAGGGGACGTGGGGTCACTCGGGGACAGGGACACACGGTCACCTGGGGACACAGAGGGGACGTGGGGTCACTCAGACAGGGACACACGACAGGACATGGGGTCACCTGGGGACAGGGACATATGGACAGGACACAGGGTCACCTGGGGACAAGGACACACAGAGGGCACGGGGTCACTCAGGGACAGGGACACACAGGACACGGGGTCAGTCAGGGACAGGGACACCCGGACAGGACACAGGGTCACCTGGGGACAGTGCCCAACTGCTCCCAATAGGGGAGGGGGGGCACCCATGGGTGCTGGGGGTGTCCTTAGAAGACCCAAGTGTGCCCAGTGTCCCCACAGGTGCCAGCAGTGTCCCCAAACCCCACCCAGGCGCTCCCCTACCCCCATGCTGATGCCACCCATCCCCTCCCAATTTGGGGGCGGGGCAAGGGGGCCGGGGGATCCCATGGGCACCATGTAGTACCCATGGGTGCTACCCTACCTGTGGTTGATGATGCGATGCACCGTCATCCACTCGGGTTTGATGCCGTAGCGGTAGAAACGTTCCTCCATCCCCCCGAAAAGGGGGTCCCCCCCGGCCCCCCGTTTCTCGCTCTTGGGGTCATCGTCCCCCGAGCCATAGTCGAGGGGGGGCGGCTCGTCCATGTCGTTCTTGCGCTGGTAGTTGCGGTACATCACCAGGTGGAAGATCTCCAGCTGTGGGAGGGGAACGGGGGGACACACCCCCAAATTAATGGTGGGGGGGAGGGCAACGCCCCCTGCTCCCCCCAGGGGTCCTGGGATGGGGCAGGGTGAGGAATTGGGGTGCTGCTCCTCTCCCCCTGCCCTAGGGACAGGGGTGTCTTGGGGACCTGGGGGGAGCACTGCACATCACAGTGTCCCTGAAGTGGGGATGGTGGGGGGTCCCCAAGATTGGGGATCCCCCCCCAAGGCTGGGGATATCGGGGTGTCCCAAATATTGGGGACCCCACCAGCTGGGGATATCAGCATGTCCCCAAGCCCAGGGACCCTCCCAGGCCCCCCCCCAGCCAGGCATTTTGGGGTGTCACCAGCCCCAGGCCCCCCAGTTGGGGATATCAGGGCGTCCCCAAGCCCAGGGACCCTCCCAGACCCCCCCAGCCAGGTATTTTGGGGTGTCACCAGCCCCAGGCCCTCCAGCTGGGGATACTGGGGTGTCCCCAGTGCTGGGGAACCCCTCACATCCCCCCTGCTAGGTATATCAGGGTGTCACCAGCCCCAGGCCCCCCCAGCTGGGGATACTGGTGTGTCCCCAGTCCTGGGGAACCCTCCAGGTCCCCTCAGCTGGGGATAGTAGGGTGCTCCCAAGACTGGGGACCCCAGTATCAGGACCCCCAAGCTGAATATATCAAGGCACACCAATATCGTGCCCCCCCTGCCCCGAGGGAGTATATAGGGGTCCCCCCAGTATGGCCATCCCCCCGCTGCAAGCTGGGTGTATCAGGGCACCCCAGTATGGGCCCCCCCTTGAGGGAGGTGTATCAGGGTGTCCCCAGTCTCAAGTCCCCCATACACTGGAGCCCCCCCTCACATATCAGGTCCCCCCAACTTGGGTATATCAAGCCACCCCGATATCAGGGGGTAGATGGGGTGCCCCCCCCTCAAGGTTTGGAGGGGGGTACACGTGGGGGCCCCCCATACCTGCAGCTCCTTGATCCAGGAGCAGTGCCAGTAGGAGAGCCCGACCCACTTGACGAAGAACTCGCGCTCGGAACGACCTTGCAACGCTTGGGGGGGCCCCTCGGGGGGGGCCCCGGGGGGGGCAGCCACAGGGGGGGGCGGCTCCCCCCACCGCCAGTACAGGATCTTCTGTACTCGCCCCTTCAGCACCGGGCACTGCAGGGATAAAGGCGGGGACAGCGGGGTTGGGGACAGGGGGGACACGGGGATGGCCGTGTGGTCATGTGATGTGTTGTGTGTCACCCCCCCCCCCCAAAAAAACATCCAGAGCACCCCGGGGAGGGGGGGGGGCAGGTCCCCAGTCCAAGGAGTGGCTGTCCCCAAGGGGTGGCTGCAGCGTCCCTGTGCTGGTCCCATTGCTGTGGTTGTTCTCATCCCTGTCCCTATCAGGTCCCATCGCTGTCCCCAACCCTGAACCACCGCTGTCCCCACTCCTGTCCCCATCACGTCCTGTTGCTGTCCCCAGCATTGAACCATCTCTGTCCCCATCCACATCCTGTCCCTGTCCCCCACCTTGAACCACCTCTGTCCCCATCCTTATCCTGTCCCTGTCCCCAAACTTAAGCCAACCCTGTCCCCATCCTCACGCTGTCCCCACACCCATCCCTGTCCTGTCCCCACCAGGTCCTTGTCCCGTCCCTGTCCCCATCCCTGCCCCATCCCCACCAGGTCGTCCCCCCACCTCCTCCCTCCCCACCCCACCCCTGTCCCCACTCTCCCCCGTGTCCCCGTACCGTGCAGCGGGGACAGAGCCACTCGCCGTTGGGGACCTCAGGCAGGGGGGGGTTGAGGCAGTGGATGTGGTAGGAGGAGACGCAGGCATCGCAGCAGAGCAGCTCCCCGCCGTCCTTGCACACCCGGCAGTACTCCATGTGGTCGTCCTCCTCCTCCTTCTCCCCTTCCTCCTCCTCCTCTTCCTCCTCTTCCTCCTCCTCCTTCGCTTCCCACTGCACCCCCTCCTTCTCCTGAGTAACACCAGGTGTCAGGCACCCCAAACCTCCTGGGGATGGCCCCAAAACAGCAGCCAGGGACACCCAAACCTCCTGGGGACCCCTTGAGGGACACCCAACCTCCTGGGGATCTCCCCCAGGGACACCCAAACCTCCTGGGGACACCCAACCTCCTGGGGACGTCCCCCAGGGAACATCGAAACCTCCTGAGGACATGCCCAGGGACACCCAAATCCCCTGGAGACACACCCAAAACCACCCTAGGGACACCCAGGGACACCCTGAGGGACCCCCAAAGCCCTCTACCAGGGACCTCCGCTACAGACACCTAAATTCCCCCAGGGACCCCCACCCCCTAGGGACCCTCTAAACCCCTGTAGGATCCCTCCAGGGACCTCCCAAACTCCCTGAGGAACCCCTTAGGGACCCCCAAACCCTCCCAGGGACCCCCATTCATCCCCCAGGATCCTCCTAGTGACCCCCAAAACCCCCCAGGGACCCCAAACTGCCCCCAGGATCCCCTTAGGGACCTCCAAACTGCCCCAAGGACCCCTAAAATGCTGCCAGGGACAGCTAAATCCTTCCCAGGGACCCCCAAACCCCCTCAGGATCCCCCGAGGAACCCCCAAACTGCCCCCAGGATCCCCTTAAGGATCCCCAAACTGCCCCAAGGACCCCTAAAGCACCCCAGGGACCACGAAATCCCTCCCAGGGACCCCCAAACCCCCTCAGGAACCCCTAGTGACCCCCGAACTGCCCCAAGGACCCCTAAAGCCCCCCACAGGGGCCTCCAAAATGCTCCCAGGGACCACTAAATCCTTCCCAGGGACCCCCAACCCCCCCCAGAATCTCCCCTAGGGACCCCCCCAAGCCCCCACCCCATCCCCCCGTCCCGCAGCTCACGCAGTGGGGGCAGCTCCAGCGTCCCTCGGGCGCGCGGTCAAGCTCGGGGTCGAGGCAGACAAGGTGGTAGGCGCGGGGGCAGGTGTCGCAGAGGATGATCTCCCCGCCCTGCTGGCACACCTCGCAGTAGTCCTGGTGGTCCGTCTCGTAGCCGTCCCCCTCCTCCTCTGGCCCTGGCCCTGCGGGGATGCCACGCACCGCCCGCTGCCACCCGGATTGATGGGGGGGACAACAGGGGAGTGCCGGGGACAGGGGGATGGGGACGTGGGGGCACTGGGGATGGGGGCTGAGGGACACTGGGGGCACCCAGAGACGGGGGTGCAGGGGCACTGGGGATGGGGGCACTGGGGATGGGGGTGCAGGGGCACTGGCAGCACTGGGGACACCCAGAGGCAGGGGTGCAGGGGCACTGGGGATGGGGGACACTGGGGATGGCGACATGGGCACTGGAGGATAGGGGCATGGGAACACTGGGAATGGGGGTGCTGGGGGACAGAGGCATGGCGATACCAGGGGACAGGGACACTGGGGACACCCAGGGACAGGGGCACTGAGGATGGGGACATGGGGACACTGGGAACAGGGGTGCTGGGGGACAGGGACATGAGGGCACTGGGAACAGGGGCACAGGGGGATGGGGACACGGGGGATGGGGACACTGGGGATGGGGACATGGTGGCACTGGGGATAGGGGTGCTGGGGACACTACAGATGGGGCACTGGGGGACAGGGGCACTGCGACACCAGGGGCACTGGGTGGATGGGAGCACTGGGACACAGGGACGTGGTGGCACCAGGCACATGGGCACTGGGGACACCAGCACACCAGGGGACAGGGACATGGGGACACTGGGATATCTGGAGATAGGGACAGTGGGGACACCAAATGCCCAGGAGAGACGGTGGGGACAGGGAGAGGGACATGGGGACACCGCTACACCCCTTGGAAGAAGCCAGGGGCTGGGGACCCCCCGGACGCCACCACCGACACGGGGAAGGGACCGAGGACCCCGCTCAGGGGGACATCACAGGCTTGGGGACCCCGGGTGACAACATGGGGACAGCGGGGAGTGGGGTGTCTCACCGTGCGCGGGCGCCGCGCCCGTCCCCACGGGGCCGCGCTCCCGGCTGAGGCCGGCGCAGGGGGCTGCAAGGAAAGAGGTTGGGGGGGACGGGACGGGATGGGGGTGTCACTCGGCGTCCCCGCCGTGGGGTCTGGGGTGGGGGTGGTGGTGGCACCCGGGGACCGGTGACACTTGGGGACACTCACCCTTCTTTTTCTTGCGGCCAGGACGTCCTCGCTTGAGCTTCTTGAGGCGGGTGGTGGGGTCGGGGCGGGTGGTCGCACCCAGCACCCCAGGGCTTTCGGCGTCCGACTCCTCCTCTGCCTCCCCTGCGTCCTCGCTCTGCCCGGGGACAGCAAGTGACACCGGGGACAGCAGGTGGCATTGGGGGACAAGGGGATACGGGGGACAAGGGGATGGGGAGACCAGGGGGTGAGGGGCACAGGGAGACATGGGGCCGTAGGGAGGGGTGCCACCACTTGGGGACACTGGGGGACAGGAGGGGACCCAGGTGTCCAGGCACAAGCCCCCCCACCCCATAGGGGACCCAGGCTTCTGGGCCCTACCGAGCTGCTCTTCTTGCGCTTGCCACCCAGGACACCCAGTTTGATTTTCAGCGGCGCCATCTTTCTCCCCTTCATCTTCCTCTTCAGCTCTGGCACCCGCGGGCTCTTGCTGCGTTTCTTGTGGCCGGGACCTGTGGGGGGACCCGGGTGTTTGGGGTGGGGGGGGACACCCCGGTATCCGGGCACCCCCTTCCCCAGCCCCATGAGGACCCTAGGGACACCCCAAATTCCCCCAGCATCTTCCTAGGGACCCCCAAACCTCCTAGGGAATGCCCCAACCCATCCCAGTGACCCCCAAACTGGCCCCCAGATCCCCCTACAGACCCCCCGCCCCAAAAAGGATCCCTAAAGCCTCCCCAGGGACCCCCAAAGTCCCCCAGGATCACCCTAGGGACTCCCCAATCTCCCCCAGGGACCCTTGACCCACGAGGACCCAGGGATCTGAGCACCCCTTCCCCAAGCCAGGCAAGGACCCAGGCATCTGGGTACCCCTCCCCAAATCAGGCAAGGACCCAGGCATTCAGTGGGGGGACACCCAGGTGTCCTGGAAGGGACCCAGGCACCCCCCTCCCCAAACCCGATGAGGACCCAGGTGTTTGGGGGGGACACACCCACCTTTGCCTTCCTTGGTCTTGGCCTTGCGCAGGGGCGGGGGGGGGGCCTCGGGGGCCACGGCGGCCACGGCTGCGGACACTTGCTCAGCCACGGCGGCGGCAGCGGCGGCAGCAGCGGCAGCCACGGCAGCAGCGGAGCCTTTGAAGGGGTTGTTGGCGCTGAATTCCCGCCACTTGGCCCCCAGGATGGTCATCATCTTCGACATGGGGATTTTGGGGTTCTTCTTGGCGATCAGGGGCCTGATGCGGGGGGGAGGGAGGGAGGGAGGTGGGCTGGGAACCCCGGCATCCAGGGCACCCAGGTGACCAGGGGGAACTGGGGAACCCAGGTGTCTTAGGGGGCACCCAGGGTCCACTGATGCTCCCCACAGACCTCTTTCACCCCAAGGTGTCCTAATGGCCCCCCAGCACCCCGAGGTGCCCCCCAAGATGTCCCCATAGTCCCCCAGGACCCCAAGGTACCCCTGTGCCCCCCCAGCCCTCTGATGTGTCCCCCCAACACCCTGAGGGCACCCCCAAGCACTCCAAGCTGCCCTAAAATCATCCCCACAAGCACCCTGAAGTGTCCCCCAGCACCCAGAGGGACCCTCCAGGACCCCGAGGTGTCCCTGTAGTCCCCCAAGACCCTGAAGAGCCCCTGGCACCCAGAGGGACACCCCCCCAGGATGCTGGCATGGCCCACAGCACCCCAGGGTGCCCCACCATCCCCCTGAAGTGTCCCCCAGAACCTTGAGAAGACCTAAAAGAACCCCCACCATCCCCCTGAAGTGTCCCCCAGCACCCAGAGGGACCCTCCAGGACCCCGAGGTGCCCCACTCCATCCCCTCAACGGGTCCCCCAGCATCCTGAGATGCCCTAAAAAGTGTCCCCAGCACCCAGAGGGACCCTCCAGGACCCCGAGGTGCCCCGCAGCCCCCCAAGGGTGCCCCCCCAGCCTCACCTCATGAACTGGCTGAAGGCCTTGTAGTTGGTGAGGGTATGATAGTCCTCCTCAGTGAAGACATGGTCCACGTCCTCCAGCCCCCAGGCCCCCAGCAACTGTGCCGAGGACTTCTGCTCCACCGCCTGCACCGGGGAGGGGGGGGACACAGGGAGACACGGCCAGGCAGTGGGGGGACACACAACAGAGACCAACACCAGGACATGGAGAGGGGGACAAGAAACACACAGGAATAGGGACAGAGAGAAGGAAGAGACATGTCACCTGTCAAGTCCCCCACAGGCCCTGAGACGGGACGCCCACGAGGACCCACACGGGCAACGGGACCCCCCACAGGCACCCACACAGGTGTCAGGACCCTCAAGGGCACCCATATGGGTGACAGGGCCCCCATGAACACCCACATGGCAATGGGACCCCCACAGGTCGGTCCCCACACAGCGACAGGACCCCCACGAGGACCCCCACGGGCACCAACACAGGTGACAGGACCCCCCATGGAAGACAGGACCCCCATGGGCCCCAACACAGGGATGGGACCCCCACAGGCACCCACATAGGGTAGCACTGTGCACCCAGGTGCTCGCCCCCACCCCACTGAGTACCCCCCCCTCACTGGGTGCCTCCTGGTCATACCTTCACCTTCTGCCCCCCCTCCTCATCGGCCTTTTTCCGTCTTTTTGTTTTCTTCTCCTTCTTCTCACGGTGCTTCCGCCGCCGTTTCCTGGCCGCCCCCCCAGAGTCACTGCCACCGCTCTCCGACTTCTCCCGGTACTCTTCCCGCTGGTATTCCTCCCGCTCCGACTCCAGCTCATCTTCGCTCACCTGAAACCACCAGCCAGTGTTCATCCTTGGTGCCCATCACCCCTTGTGGGGCCCATCAGCTGCCCCAAGACCCCCGTCAGCTGCCCCAGGACCCCGTCTGTTGCCCCCAACCCCATCAGCCGCCCCAAGACCCCGTCACCTAACCCTGTCACCCATCCCCAGACCCCGTCAACCGACACCAGACACCGTCACCCATCCCCAGACGCCATCAGCCATCCCCAGGGCCCATCACCCCTCTCCAGGGCCTGTCAGCCACCCTGAGACCTCCATCAGCTGCCCCAAGACCCCGACGGTTGCCCCCAACCCCATCAGCTGCTACGAGACCCCATCAGCTGCCCCCAGACCCTGTCAGCGATGCTGAGAGTCTGCCATGCATCCCCAGGCCCCGTCACCCATTCCCAGACCCCATCAGGTGCCTTGAGACCCCATCAGTCACCCCAAGACCCCATCCATCATCCCCAAACCTTGTCCATCGAGCCCAGACCCTGTCAGCCACCCTGAGACCTCCATCAGCTGCCGCGAGACCCCACCAGTTGCCCCCAAGAGTCCGTCACCCACCCCCAGACCCTGTCACCCACCCCGAGACCTCCATCCATTGTCCCCAGACCCCATCCTCCATGCCCAGATCTCATCCATCAACCTGAGATCCTGTTAGCCAACCCAAAAGCCCCATAAACTGCCTTGAGACCCCATCAGGCACCCTGAGAGTCTGTCAGCCATCCCCAGACCCCCATCCACCATTCCCAGACCCCATCAGCTGTCCCCAGCCACCATCAGCCGTCCCTGAGAGTCTGTCACCTGTCCCCAGGCCCTGTCCATCATTCCCAAACCCTGTCACCTGTCCCCAGACCCTGTCAGCTGCCCTGAGAGCCTGTCACCCATCCCCAGACCCCATCCATCATACCCAGACCCCATCCATCATACCCAGACCCCATAAGCCGACCTAAGACTCTTGTCACCCGTCCCCAGACCCCATCACCCATCCCAGACCCCATCAGCCACGCCAGAGGACCCAGGCATTCAGGCAGGGTGTCCCAGGGGAACTCACCAGTTTTTTCCGTTTCCGTGGTTTTCCAGGTTTATTTTCCTTCTGCTTCCGGGGACCCCGTTTCTTCTTCTTCACCCCCAGGGCCCCCTCGAGGCCCCGCAGCAGCTCGTCATCACCGTCTGCAGGGACACGGCAGCCTGAGCCATGGGGACACACGCTGGCGGCGGACAGGGACGGGTGGCTGTGCGAGGTCCCCTCCGCGGCCGCTCGGACGGTGACATGCAGGAAGATAGGTGATGGGGACAGTCAGCTGCGCCAAGGTCCCCTCTGTGGCCACCAGGACAGTGACACACAGTAAGACAGGTGACAGGGATGTGTGACCAAAATGAGGCCTCCTCAGTGGCCACCAACCCACTGACACACACAGAGGCAGGTGATGGGGACAGGTGGCCATGCTAAGGTCCCCTCTGTGGCCACCATGGTTGTGACATGCAGCAAGACAGGTAACAGGGACAAGCACCCACACTGAAGTCCCCTCCACAGCCACCAGGACTGTGACACACACAGAGACCGCTGATGGGGACAGGCGGCCACACTGAGGTCCCCTCTGATGCCACCAGCCCACTGACACGCACAGAGACAGGTGACAGGGAACCACGCTGACATCCCCTATGCGGCCACCAGGATGGTGACACGCAGCAAGACGTGCAACAGGGACAGGCGGCCACACTGAGGTCACCTCCACGACCACTGCCACGGTGACACACATGAAGATGGGTGACAGCCACAGGTGGCCACACTGAGGTCCCTGGGATGGTGACACATGGGAAGGTGGGTGACAGGGACAGTCAGCTGCACCGAGGTCTCCTCCGTGGCTTGCTGACATGCGGTGAGGCAGGTGACAGGGACAGGCGGCCACACTGAGGTCCCCTCTGTGGCCACCAGACCACTGAAACACACAGAGGCGGATGATGGGGACAGGCAGTCACGTTGAGGTCCCCTCCGGTCACGCACACAGGAAGACAAGTGACAGCCACAGGCAGCCACACTGAGGTCCCCTCTGTGGCCACCAACCCACTGACACACACAGAAACAAGTGACAGGGACAGGCAACCATGCTGAGATCACCTCCATGCCCACCGGCTCACTGAGATGTGGTGAGGTGGGTGACAAGGACAGGTGGCCACACCGAGGCCCCCTCTGCGACCACTGGTGCACTGACAGACACATGAAGACGGGTGACAGCCACAGGCGGCCATACTGAGGTCCCTTCCATAGCCACCAGCTCACTGACATGCGGTGAAGCAGGTGACAGGGACAGGCGACTACACTGAGGTCCCCTCTGCAGCCACTGGCATGGTGACACGCAGCAAGTCGGGTGACGGGGACAGGCAACTACACTGAGGTCCCCTCCACGACCACCAGTCCGCTGACAGACACAGAGGTGGGTGATGGCCACAGGTGGCCACGCTGAGGTCCCTGAGATGGTGACACACAAGGAAGGCGGGTGATGGGGACAGTCGACTGTGCTGAGCATCGCTCCATGGCCACTGGCTTGCTGACACGCGCTGAGGCGGGTGACAGGGACAGGCGGCCATGCCGAAGTCCCTTCTGTGGCCACCAGCACAGCGTCACACACGGAGGCGGGTGATGGGGACAGGCCACCAGGCTGAGGTCTCCTCTGTGGCCACCAGCCCACTGACACACATGGAGGCGGGTGACGGGGCACAGGTGGCCACACTCGGGTCCCCTCTGTGGCCAGTGGGTGACAAGGACGCACCAGCACCCGCCTTCCCCTGGCAGAAATGAGTCCAAAATCGGCCTCCCAAAAACTCAGCACTGCAATTACCTTTTTACCCTGGTTTTTGACCCAAAACCAACTGACCTTTGGTCGGGCCTTTGAAGCAGAAACATTTTGGGGAAAAACCCAACTTTTGGGGCAAAACTCAAGGAAAATAAAACCAGCAGCCACAGCCCGAGGCCCCTCCACTGACAGTACTGGCAACACCCACTCACGTCATGAAAAAAAGGTAAAAAAACACCAGAAATGGGATTGGGGGGCATTTCCCCAAAGCCTGTTTTCCACCATATTTTGGGGTGAAATCACAGGATTTTGGGGGATATTTGGGGTAATTCTGTGGTGTTTTACCCCACTGGAAATTCAACACCAACCCGCCAAGCAGATTTCTATGGCTCCGTGGCTGGCATGCCCAATGCTGGAGCATCGTTAATGCTAAATTAATTAGCTGCGCAGGCGCCGTACCCTAAAATCCTCCTGGAAATGCCCCGTGGCGGGGCGGGGGGGGTGTTACCCCAAAAACGAGGCCCCCAACCACCGGCACAACCCCCTGGGTTCTTTCTCCCCGTCTTCCCATGAGCAGGAGCCCCTTTTTCCTCCTTTTTTTCCCTAAAAAGCATCGAGGGATCAACTGCTCGGCAGAATCGCTCCACTCCGGCTGATCGTCCCCAGCCAACCACCGGTAGAGGATTTCCCAGCTGCTCACCCCAGGGGACACCGGTGTCACCGTGACAGTGACCAACCACTGGCAGAGGATTCCCCAACCCCTCACCCGGGGGATGCCCGTGTCAGCGTGACCAACCGCCGGCAGCGGTGGATTCCCCCCTCTTTGACCCTAAAAGCGATCAACGGCTCGGCACAACCGCTCCACTCTGGCTGACAGTCCCCAACCGCTGGCAGAGGATTTCCTAACCGCTCACCCGGGGGGGATGCCGGTGTCACCGTGACGGTGACCAACCGCCAGCAGAGGATTTCCCAACCTCTTGGCCGAGGGCCACCGGCGTCCCCGTGACAGGGGCCACCGAGAATCCCTGAGGACCGTCCCCGGGGCGGTGACACCTACATCCGTGTCATGGCCTTGGCTGTCCCCGGTGTTTTTGGCAGCCGGTCGGGGTGAAGCCCGGGAGAGGTGTCACATCTGCCCGGCGGCTCTTGCAACGAGCTGGCACGTCCTCAGCCTGGCGTGTGTGTGTGTGTCCCCCGCCGACGTCACCCGTCCGCCCCCATAAATCACAACCGGCGCTTGCTGACAGGTCCCAGCCGACCGCCGGCGGTCAGGGATGAAGCTCACCGCCGCCGCTGCCGCCGGGGAGGGAACCCCTGGTGTCCCCGAGCCGCGAAGGGAAGGCGAGGGGGGGGGGTCCGGGAGGGTGACGGCGGGTGCCAAGTTTGGCGTGGGGAGAGGAAGCAACACCCGGCGCCGCCGGGGTCACATTCCTGCCTAATCCCTTGGCACCGCCGGCCAGCCTGCTGCCAGACCGCTGCCGGCAGGGTCCGGGGACAGGCGACGCTGCCGGGACCACCCGGATAACGCCAGCCCCCCCCGTTCTGGGCGTGCAGGGCCGGGGGGGCGGGGGGGCGACGCCGGAAAATGGTAACAGGGGACAAAAAAAAAAAAAAAAAAAAAAAAAGGCAATCAAAAAAAACCACCCCCACCCCCCCTTTTTCTTTTCCTGCTTTTTTCCGGGCCGGGCTGGATCCTGCCCTCCCTCTTCCCCCTCCACCAATTTCCCCCACCACCACGTTGTTCCCCCCCCTCCTCGCCCACCGTCACCTTCGGGTGCTCCCCGCAGGACACAGCCGCTCGCCGGGACGGGGCTCAGCCCCACCAGGCCTGATCCTGCCATTTTGGGGGGTGTTTCCCCCCTCAACACCTCTTCTTCCCCCCCCCATCCCATTCCTGCCCGCCCCCCCCCCACGACCAGCAGACATGCGCGGGGAGCCGGGGCGCGTTGGCAAACCATCAACGAGAATTTTCCACACACGTGACGTTCCCACTCCCCGCACCTCGAGAAAAAAAAAAAAACGTAGACACCCGGACCGAGGGGGGGGGGTGATGGAGGGGGGGGAAAGGCGCACACCCGCTCGCTGCCTGCGCCGGCAGGCAGCTGCCAGACACAAAGCACCCCCCCCCCCCCCAACCTCGGGCGGCCACGGCGGCGAACAGGCACGAGAAAAAGATGGGAAAAAAAAAAAAAAAGGAGAAAATTAATGAAAATTAACAGCGAGCGTGCAGAAAGGGGAAAAAGGTGAAAAAAATGGGAAAAAGAGAAAAAAAAAGGAAAAATCAAGAGGGGAGTGATTCTGCAAAAGGGGAGGAAAGAGTTTGAACAAAGAAAGAGGTGAGGTGTCCTCAAAAATGGGGGAAAAAAAGGGAAAAAATGAGGCAAACGGGGCACTGAGGCACCAGTTTTTCCCACAGTGGAAAAAAATCGCCAGTTTGGCTCTTCTTGGGGGTTTTACCCCGTTTTCTGGCTGGCCCCGGTGGTGGGGCAGCCGGCCGGGCCTTTGGTCCACAACTTGGTGACACAGTGGAAAAAAAGCCCTCAACTTTTTGCCTGGATTTTGGCTTTTTTGGTTTTTTTTAAATGAAAATTTGTCGGTGTGGGTGCTCCCCCCCGCCTCCCGGCACTCAAACCGCCGCCGCGTCCCTGGTCGACGCCATTGTTCTCAGCCGGGACGGGCTGGAAATGGCAAAAATAGGGAAAAAAAGGAAAAAATAATAAAAAACCCCAACAAAAACCCAACAAGTTTCAGCTGCAGAGGAGGGGGAGGGGGTCAGCTTTCTGCTGGGGAAGTGGGGAAAAAGTGTTTTTTCACCTCAAGTCCGGGGAACCCTGAGTGCCCAGCTCGCTGTCCGGAGGGGGACAGACGGACAGACAGACGGAGGCTGGCCTCCCGCTGCTCCTGCTCCGGGGAGAAACGTTAAAAATGTGCAATACTGCTGTTCTGGGGAGAAAAAAGTTAAGAAAAATAGCTATTATTGGTGCTATGGGTAGGAAAAACTTTAAAAAATGGGTATTAGGGCTGCTCTGGACAGAGAAAAGTTTAAAAAAAACCCAGGTATCAGGGTTGTTCTGGGGAGAAAAAAAGTTTAAAAAAGTTAATTTAGGGGCTGATTCAGGGACATCCGTGCAGCCCCACATGGAGCATTTGCAGGACTGGGGCTGCGGAGGGAAAAAATAATTAAAGAATTGCCAAAAAAGCCAAGAAAAAGCCAAAGGAAATGGCCAGGGAAGCAGCAGCAGCTTGGGGAGGCTGTGCTGGAAAGTCAGATTTGCCCGTTTCAAAGCGGGTTTGGGGGGGAAAAGAAGTGGGGCTAAAATCCAAATATACCCATTTCTGAGTTTTTCTGGAAAAGAGGGAACTCTAAAATCTGAATTTACCCATTCATGAGCATTTTGGAGAGATCTAAAATCCAAATCTCCCCATTTATGAGCATTTGGGGGGGGAAGGGGGGGTGTCTCAAATCCAAATTTACCTTTTTCTGAGCATTTTGGAACAAAGAAAGGGTTCTAAATTCTAAATTTACCAATTCCTGAGCAAATGGGGAGTTCTAAAATCCAGATCTCCCACTTTCTGAGCATTCTCGGGGGCGGGGGGGGGAAGGGGGGGAGTCTCAAATCCAAATTTACCTATTTCTGAGCATTTTGGGACAAAGAGAAGGTTCTAAATCCCAAATTTACCCATTTCTGAGGATTTGGGAGAGTTCTAAAATCCAAATCTCCCCATTTTTGAGCATTCTGGGGCACGGGGGGAAGGGGGGCTCTAAAATCCAAATTTACCTTTTTCTGAGGATTTTGGGGAGCTCCAAAATCCACATTTACCCATTTCTGAGCACTGTTGGGGAAAAAAAAGGGGGGGGGGGGGCTAAAATCCAAATTTATTCATTTCTAACCTATTCCAGAAAAAGAAAGCCTTCTAAACTCCAAATTTACCCATTTATGAGCTTTTCCGGAATAGAGGGAGTTCTACATTCCGAATTTACCCCTTTCTGAGCATTCGGGGGGAGGAAGAGGGGGTCTCAAATCCAAATTTACCTCTTTCTGAGCATTTTGGGGACAAAGAGAGGGTTCTGAAATCCAAATTTACCCATTTCTAAGCTTTTCTGGAAAAAGAAGGAGTTTTAAGATCCAAATTTGCCCATTTCTGAGCATTTTTGGGAGCTCTAAAATCCGCATTTACCCATTTCTGAGCATTGTTGGGGGAAAAAGGGAGGTGGTCTAAAATCCAAATTTACTCATTTCTAAGCTTTTCCGGAAAAAGAAAAGCTTCTAAAATCCAAATTTACCCATTCTTGAGCATTTTCAAAGTGAGCTTTAAAAAAATCAAAGCTGCTTTTTCAATCCGACTGGCCACTTTGGGCTCCGAGACGCCTTTTTCCCCCCTGCTGCTGTAGGCCAAACCAGAAAAAGCAAAAAAATCATATTCAGAAAGGAAAAACACTTCCCATTTTGCACAGAAACAGTCAATTTTAGGTCCCCGCCTCAGGCAAAACCGCCAGAAAAGGTGACTGCAACGCCAAACCGTCCCCACGCTGGCAAATCCAGGTGTTGGGGACCCGCCTGGGTACCCGAGCTGAGGAAAATGGGCGTTTTTTGCACTAAATCCTTCCCCCCCCGCCCCGTTTCTCACATTTTTTAACACCCGCACATGGCCCTGAGGGAGGAAATCTCAGCTGAAGCAGTGGCACGCACCCGAACGGGGCAAGTTTGGAGGGTGAAAACCTGCTCCAAAACTACCAGTGGTGCCAAAATTTTGGGTGAAGGCACAGCTGAGCTGCCAACACTGAGGAGTGGAGCTTGAGAAACACAACAAACTACAATAAAACACAATAAAAGACAATACAACACAATAAAAGACAATAAAAGGGTCCCTTTGGGCCCAGGATAAGCCAGCGCTGGGATGTCAATGGCTCCTGGGGACTTTGGGTCCATCCTGGAGGGGGTTTTGCATGGTGACATCCGTGACTCCCGAAACCATCGGCACCCAACCCCCCCGTCAAGGGGTGCAACAACCGCTCCGGGTCCTGTCAGGCACACAACAGCCCCCATCGCCCCCCGCCATGGGGTGCAACAGCCATCCTAGATCCTGTCAGGCGCCCAACACCCATCATCCTTCAGCGCAGGGTGCAACAACCAACCTGGGTCCTGCCGAGCACCCAACAGCACCCATCACCCCGTACCATGGAGCGCAACAACCATCCTGGATCCTGTCAGGTGCACAACAGCACCCATCACCCCACAACTGCCTGGGTGCAACAACCACCCTGGGTGCTGTCAAGGCGTGCAACAGCACCCATGACCCTTCACCATGGGGTGCAACAACCAACCTGGGTCCTGCCAGGCACCCAACAGCCCCCCTTGCCCCACAACTGCCTGGATTCCTCTCAGGCACCCAACAGCTCCCATCACAACACACCATGGGGTGCAACAGCCACCCCAACTCCTGTCAGGCACCCAACTGCCCCCATCCCAACGTACCACGGGGTGCAACAACAATCTTTGGTCCTGTCAGGCACAAAACGGCCCGCGTCATGGGGTGCAACAGGCGCCCTGGGCCCTGCCAGGAGCCCTACAGCACCCATTACCCTACAACTGCCTGTCAGACCCCCAACAGCACCCATCACCCCACACCATGAGGTGCAACAACCATCCTGGATCCTGTCAGGCTCACAACAGCACCCATCACCATACAGCACACTGTGCAACAACCGCCCTGGGTCCTACCAGGTGCATGGCACCCATCACCCCACACCACAGGGTGTAACAACCACCCTGGGATCCTGTCAGGCACACGACAGCCCCCCGTCACCCCACACCACAGGGTGCAACAACGGCCCTGGGATCCTGTCAGGCACCCAACAGCACCTGTCACCCCACACCATGGGGTGAAACAACCACCCTGGGATCCTGTCAGGCTCCCAACAGCACCCACCACCCCACAGTGCAACAACGACCCTGGGTAATACCAGGCACGCAACAGCCCCCATCACCCCACACGACAGGGTGCAACCACCGTCCTGGATCCCGCCAGGCACATTACGGCACCCATCATCCTACACCACGGGGTGCAACAACCATCCTGGACCCTGCGAGGTGCCCACCAGCCCCCCTTGCCCTACAACTGCCTGGGTTCCTGCCAGGCACAGAACAGCCCCCATGGCCCCACACCACGGGGTGAAACAACCACCCTGGGGTCCTGTCAGGCACCCAACAACCCCCATCACCCCACACCATGGGGTGCAACAACTGCCCTGGGGTCCTGTCAGGCACACAGCCACCCCGTCACCCCACACCATGGGGTGCAACCACCATCCTGGATCCTGTCAGGCGCATAAAAGCACCCATCAACCTACTCCATGGGGTGCAACAACCACCCTGGGCCCTGTGAGGTGTCCACCAGCCTCCCTTGCCCTACAAGTGCCCTGGGATCCTGTCAGGCACCCAACAGCCCCCACTGCCTCACACCACGGGGTGAAACAACCGCTCCGGGGTCCTGTCAGGCACGGAACAGCACCCGTCAACCTACACCATGGGGTGAAACAACTGCCCTGGGCTCCTGTCAGGCACACAGCAGCCCCAGTCACCCCACACCATGGGGTGCAACAACCACCCTGGGGTCCTGTCAGGCACCCAACAGCCGCCATCACCCCACATCACAGGGTGCAACAACCACCCTGGGGTCCTGTCAGGCACCCAACAGCCGCCATCACCCCACATCACAGGGTGCAACAACCACCCTGGGGTCCTGTCAGGCACCCAACAGCCGCCATCACCCCACATCACAGGGTGCAACAACCACCCTGGGGTCCTGTCAGGCACCCAACAGCCGCCATCACCCCACATCACAGGGTGCAACAACCACCCTGGGGTCCTGTCAGGCACCCAACAGCCCCCGTCACCCCACACACCATGAGGTGCAACGACGGCCCTGGGGTCCTGTCAGGCTCCCAACACCCCCGTCACCCCACGCAGCCCAACAACCGCTCTGGGTCCTACGTGGTCCACAACAGCACCCATCTACCTACACCATGGGGTGCGACCACCATCGTGGACCCTGTGGGGTGTCCAACAGCCCCCCCCTTGCCCTACAACCGCTTTAGGGTCCTGTCAGGCGGAGAACAGCCCCCATCACCCCACACCACGGGGCGCAACAACCGCCCTGGGGTCCCATCAGGCCCTGCCCGGGGGGGGGGGGGGTGCGATCTGGGGGGGGGGGGGGGGATTCCCGGCCCCGCCCCTCCCCAGGGGGTGGGACCCACGCCCGATGCGGGGGGGGGGGGGGGGGACGGACGACGACGACACGCGTGGCGGGGGGGGGATGTGCGTGAAGGCCGCAGCCGTGCGTTCCCCCCCCCAACTTAGACCACCGAAGGGGGGGTGGCTGGAGACCGCCCCCCCCCGCACCGTTAGGGCGGTTGTTTACAAACAGCGCGCGTGCCCCCCCCCCAAATTCCACACACACGCACTCCCCCCCCCCCCCCCGAACTCGGTGGCGTGTGGCGGGAAGCGCGCGGAGCCGGGGGGGGGGGTTGGGGGGGGTCGCGGTGTGGCGGGAAGCGCGCGGGGGGCCGTGTGGCGGGAAGCGCGCGGCGGGAAGGCGAGGCGGAGGTGGGGGGGGGGGGGATGTGTGTGGCGATGGGGGGGGCGGGGGGGGCTGTTTACCTGTCGGCGCCTCAGGCGGCCCCGCGGCGGCGGGAGCGGGGACGGGGGGGGGAGGCGGCGGCGGCGGCGGCGGCGGCGGGGCGGGCGGCGGCGGGGGGAAGATGTCGGCGGGTCCTCGGTGTCCTCCGGTAACGGCGAGGAGAGCGGCCGCGTCTTCCTCCTCCTCCTCGTCGTCCTCTTCCTCCTCGTCGTCTTCGTCCCCCTCCGCCTCAGACACCACCATCTCCTCCTCCTCTTCCTCGTCCTCCCTCAGAGGGGAAGCCATGGCGGGGCTGAGGGGGGCAGGAGGGAGACGGGAGTGAGGCGGGCGGGAGGCGGAGGGAGGCGGCGGGCGGGGGGGGGGACGAGGTTGGGGGGGGGGGACCCTCCGCGCTCTCCCACCTCCCCCAACCCACCACCACCCCGGGGGGGGGGGCGGGGGGGGCGGGAAACAGCAGCCGGGACGGGGCGACCCCCCCCCCCCGGGGGCCTGAGCCCCGCCGCTGAGGAGAAAAGAAGGGGGGGGGGGGGATATAGGGTGGTTAAAAAAAAAAAGGGGTCTTAAAAAAAAAAAACAACACCCCCCCCCAAAAAATTAAAATTAAAGGTTAAAATCCTCTCAAAAACCAAAACAACTCCTCGGGGGCCGCCCGGGACAGCGTTCCCCGCGAGAGCGAGGAGCGAAAATGGCCGCCCCGAAATTTATTTTTAAATCCGAACAACCCCCCCCTCCCCGGCACCGACACACCACCCGCCTCACCGCCAACCCCCCCCCGAAGAAAGGGGAAAAAAAAAATTAAAAAAAAAAAAAGAAGGAAAAAAAAGGAGCCGGGAGGAGAAAAGGGGGGGGGGGGTTAAAAAAAGGGGGGGATAAAAATTCCCCCCCCCCTTTAAGGGAAAAAAAAAAAAGCCCAAAATGGCCGGCTGAGGGGTTGGGTTTTTTGAGGGGGGGGTGGGTTTGGTTTTTTTTTTTATTTTGAAGTCGCCCCACTCCCACACACACCTTCCTGCAGGTTAGGAAAGATTTACCCAAAAAAAAAAAAAAAAAAAAAAAGAAAAAAAAACCAACCACCACCAAAAAACAAAACCAAAAAAAAAGAAAAATCACCAAAAATGTCTCAAGAAAATCCAGGCAGGGGGGGAAAAAAACAAAATAAAACACAAAATACAAAAAAAAAAAGGCAAAAAAAAAAAAGCTTCCCCCCCTCGTTGCCGCTACAGCCCGAGCGGGCGAATAATCATAATTCTGCTTTTTTTTTTCTTTTTGGTTTTTGGTTTGTTTTTTGGTTTTTTAGGGTTTGGCTTTTTTTTTTTTTTTGGCTTGTTTGCTTGTTTTTTATATCTCTCTCTATATATAATCTCTGCAGATCCTGGCTCGGTGCGTGAGATGAACAATATTTGTGTATTCCCGGCGCGGGGGGGAACCGAAAGAGGAAGATTTCTGCATAAAACAAAGATGGCTGCGGTAAATTATTTCTTTTTTTTTTTTTTCTCTCTTTCTCCTTATACTTCCCCCCCCTTCAATAAAAATATTTCTGGCGGGGGGGGGGAGGCGGATTAATCAGTACTCATGCTCAGTGTGACATCAGCATAAATTGTTAAAGGTTAACTAGTTCCATACTAGTCACGCCGCTTTTTTTTTTTTTTGCCCGTTTTCCCCCCGTTTTCGCTAAGGCAAAGCCAACCGGGGGGGGGGATTTTAAAACACACACACACGCACAAAAAAAAAAAAGGGTGGGTTTATTTTTTTTTTTTGTTCTTTATCCCTCCTTTCTCTACTTTTAAATACTTCAGAAGGGAGTGGTTTTATGGGTTGGGTTTTTGGGGGGGGTGGTTTTTTTTTTTTTTGGACTTTCTTAAGGCTGCAGGGGAGGAAGAACAACAACAAAAAAAAAAACCAAAAAAGAGAAAAAAATATTAAAAAAGGGAAAGAAAAGGAGCTTGAAACTCTCTCCAGCCCCAGGGACGGGGGTTTAACCACCCTCCCCCAGAAACCCCCTGTTTCGCCGGCGGGCAGCACCCCACTTTGCTGATATCCCCCCCCCTCCCCCAAAAAACCCAAGGAGAAATAGGCAAGATTTACAGCGGGGGGGTTGGATTTTCTTTTTTGTGATGTGAGCTTGCCCAAAACGCTCCAAAATCACCCTAAAAACCAGCAAAACCTCCTAAAACTGCTCGGGTTGGGCCCTGGGCCCCGGCTGGCCTCGGGCACCCGCCCTGACCCCCCCCGCCCGCCCCCGCACGTGGCTTTTTGCCGCCTTTTTAACCTTCCGCCTCTTTTTTTTTTTGGCCTTTTTTGCCCCAAAACGCCAGGGGATGAACCGACCGGGGTCAAACCCCGAACCGCCCCGGCGGGGATCGGTGTCACCAGCCCTCAGGGGCCTCCTCGTGCCCTGCCAGCAGCTGGGGACACCCCCAAAACCGGTGTAAAACGGGGGGGGGGGGGGGGGAACACGACCAGAAAACACTCGGGGTTGGGGGGGGGGGTTTGCCCCATTTTAGCGTTTTTTTTCTGTTTTTTGACCCCAAACGCCACTACCGATTGTTGTCTCCATGATGGTGCGGCTGTTCTCAGCCAGCGCCCTCTCACCCTCGACCCCCTCCAGCCCCTCAACCCCCTCCTCCCTGCTTTTTGCAAAAAAAGTAGGTAAAACCGGGCGATTTTGGGGCAGGGAAGACCCTCGCACCACAACACCGGTGCCAAAAACCCCCACCCGGTGACACCCCAAATCGCCCCAAAATCCCCCAGGGCGACCCCGTGCCTCAGCAAGCGCCAGGTAGACCTGTTCTGCTTGTCTTTTGGGGCCAACCTGTTGCTTTTTTTCACCCCAAAACCGCCACCGCTGTCTCCCCTGACACCCCCAAACCCTCCAACCCCTCCCGGCAGGCGCTTCGGTGGAACCAAACACCCCCCCTCCCCTCGCTTTCATTTTGGGGTGTTTTTCTCCTTTTTCACCGTTTCCCCTCCGTTCCGCGTGGGTCGGTGAACGTCTCCGGCGTGCCGACGATGGTGAGCTCCTCGCCGGGCCCGGCTGGTGGCACCGCGGTTCCCACCGGCTCCTCTCCATCCCCGCCGCCGCTCGGCTCTGATGCTCCTCACACCCCACGGGCGCGAGGGCAACACCGTGCCGTCGCTGGTGGTCACGGTCTCACCCGGTGCCGGGAGGGCCAGGGGGGTTTTCCACCCTCCCTCCAGCACCGGTACGCTCCCAGTTTCCGGAGACCCTGTGAAGGAACCCCCGGAGGGTCCGGCGGTGACTCTGAGAGGGTGACACCATCGCGCGCGGCGTCACCGGGCTGGTTTTGGCACAGCCGGTGGCCGAGGGGGGGGGGGGGGGGTGTGTGTGTGTGTCCCCTGCTCTGAGTGCTCGGTGGTTTGGTGAGCCGGCGGCCTCGGCGGTGTGTGCCGGTTCACCCCAGGTTGGGGTGATCCACCCTGGTGCCGGGCGGCTGTTTCGGGGTGTGGATCGGTATTGCCGGAGTCTGCGCATCCTGGCGGAGCCGGACAGGGGCCACCTGTAGAGACAGATGTCACCCCCACCCCGAATCACCCACCCACACCCCGAGTCACCTGCCGGCTTGGCTTGACTTACACCCGCCACCGCTTGTGCCCTGAAGGTGATGGTGACAACCACCAGACCCTCCTCTTCGGGGACACCGGAGCCACCGTGGTGCGCCGGGCGTGGAGCAGCCGGACGCGGACAGGCGGACGCGGACAGGCGTGGGTAACGCCATGAGCCCTCCGGGGGGGCGTAAGGTCAGCATCGGGGATGCGTCCCACGTGACACGTGGCCGTGCCAGGGGCTGGCAGCCACCCACGGGGACAAACAGCCGGCGCCACACGCCCGGCGGTTGTCACCCGCCGTCACCTGCTGTCACCCGCTGTCAGTCCCGTGGGAAAACACACACACCCACCCCCCCCATGGTGGGGAGTACAGCGTCACCATCACCCCAGGGGGACACACAGACACTTGGTGACATCGAGGCCGAGCATGACTGTGTCACCCGATCAGGGGGGTACAGTGTCACCATCACCCAGGAAGGGCACATGGTGGTACCCCTGGGGTGACACTTGGGGACACCGAGGCTGTATCACCCGATGGGGGGGGTACAGCGTCACCGTCACCCAGGGTGGGGAGGGGGACGCGCAGTGGTACCCCTGGGGTGACGCTTGGGGACGTCGAGGTTGTGCCACCCCACAAGGGGGTGACACAGGGTGACAACCCCCCTTGTCACCCCAGAGGACCCCCAAGAGCCACCTGCCACCGCCGCAGCTGGGGGGGGGGGCTCCCCATGTCCCCCCACCCTGCGCCCCCGTCCCCCACAGGCTCCACTGTGGCTGGTTTTGGCAAAATCGGGTTTATTTTGCTCAAAAAGTTACAGTTTGCTCCCCAAAATTTGGGGGGGACACTCCTGGGGACCCCCCGCCGGTGTCACCATCCGCCTGTTGGGGGGGGGGGGCACAGCCTCACCCTGGGGCTGCAAAGGGAGGAGACGGGTGGTGGGTTTGGGGGGGCTGGGGGGGTTGGGATACACGGGGGGTTGGGGGGCCCTACCAGTGTTTTGGGGGTGCTGATAGGGTGGGGGGGAGCTGGGGGGGGTTGGGGTGCCAGTGTGCGTTTGGGGGGTCCCTACTAATGGTTTGGGGTGTCTGGTAGGGTGAGGGGGCTGGGGGGATTGGTTAATAGGGGGTGGTAAGTGTTTGGGGAGGCTGGTGGGGTTTTGGGGGGCCAGTGTGGTTTTGGGGGGGTTAGGGGAGTTTTGGGGTGCCGGCGTGGGTTTGGGGGGGCCCTAGCAGTGGTTTGGGGGTGCTGGCAGGTTGGGGGGGTCGGTAAGTGTTTGGGGGGGCCAGCGGGGGGGTAGGGGTGCTGGTGGGGTTTTGGGCTGCTGGTGGGCAGTTCAGGGGGACCGGTGGGGGAATTGGGGGGGGCTACTCATGTTTTGGGGGTGCCTGGTGAGGTTGGGGGTGCCAGCAGGGGTTTTGGGAGGGGTCGGGGGGTGCGCAGGGTTTTGGGGGTGGTAATGGGGTTTTGGGGTTCCCTACCACGGTTATTGCTCGAGGAAGTCGTCGGTGAAGTAGAGGAGGATGGTGGGGGGGGAGCCGTCGCGGTCGGGGGCCGGGGGGGGCTGGTCGGGGTGCAGGGGGGGCCCCCCCGCAGCGCCAGGCGTAGCCCCCCGCGTGGGCGTTCCAGGGCAGCGCCCGCTCCACCAGCCCCCCCGCCTGCTCCCCGCAGGCCTGCGCCCACCGGCACCCTCAGCACCCCGCGGGGGGGGGGACAGATGGGACCCCTCCCACGGGGATGAGGCACCCCAAAAAGGGACGAGGGACTCCCCCCATGTGGGTGACAGCACCCCCCCAATGGGACAAGGGACCCCCAAAAGGGTTCAGGGGACCCCCTAAGGGGGCAAGGGACCCCCCCCAGGGAAAAAGGACCCCCCCCCCCCCAGGGACAAGGGACCCTCAAAAGGGATGAGGGGACCCCAAAAGGTGAGAAGGGACCCCCCCCATGGGGACTGGACACCCCCCAGGGACAAGGGACCCCAAAAGGGGACACGGGACACCCCCCACAGGGACTGCACCCCCCCCATGGGGACAAGGGACCCCCCCCCAGGGACAAGGGACCCCAGAAGGGATGAGGGGACCCCCCAAAAAGGAACAAGATGAGTGACCTCAACAGGGAAAACGGGCCCCCCCCAAAGGGGACACGGGCACCCCAAGACCCTCCTCCCCCAGCCCTGGGGTCATGTCCCCCCCCCCGGTGACATCAGGGGGTGTCCCCCCCGTGCCCCCCCCTCACCTCGATGATGTGCTCCTGCCCTGTCAGGGTGTTGAGGAGCCGCAGGTGTTGGGGGGCGGCCGTCAGGCGCCCCACTTCCAGCCGGGGGTCCTCCCACCACGGGGGGGCCTCCGGGGGGGCCCAGTCCGAGCGGGGTTCGGGGGGGGCCCCTCCCGGCCCCCCGGGCACGCAGCAGCACAGCAGGCCGGACTGGGGGTCCACGCGGGTCAGCGGCTGGGAGGGGGGTGTATGTGTGTTTGAGACCCCCAGTTTTGGGGGGGGGGGGATGCTGGTGACCCCCCCAGCTGCTTTTGGCGGGGGGGGACACGACGCGCCCCCCCCCAGACTTACGTCCCCGGTCTGGGGGTCGAACCAGTGGCTGACGTCGCTGCCTGCCGCCTCCAGGAGCGGGCGCAGCTGGGGGTCACCTGGGGGGAAGGGGGGGCTGCCTCTGGGGACACCCCCCCCATGGCCCCCCCATAGCCCCTATAGCACCCTCATAGCCCCCTCAATCCCCCCCACGGCCCCATTAGCCCCCCCCAGCCCCCCATAACCCCCCCTTAGCCCCCTCAGCCCCCCATAAACCCCCTTTTAGCCCCCCCAGCACCCCCTTTAGCCCCCCCAGTCCCCCATAAACCCCCTTTTAGCCCCCCCAGCACCCCCTTTAGCCCCCCCAGTCCCCCATAAACCCCCTTTTAGCCCCCCCAGCACCCCCTTTAGCCCCCCCAGTCGCCCATAAACCCCCCCAACCGCGCTTAGCCCCCCCTTTAGCTCCCCATAACCCCCCTTAGCCCCCCCAGCCCCCCATAAACCCCCCTGTAGCCCCGCTTAGCCCCCATAATCCCCTCTTAGCCCCCCCCGGCCCCCCTTAGCCCCCTCTTTAGCCCCCCCCGGCCCCCTTAGCCCCCTCTAGTCCCCCATAACTCCCCTTTAGCCCCCCCGCAGCCCCCATAATCCCCTCTAGCCCCCCATAACTCCCCCTTAGCCCCCCCCCAGCCCCCTCTAACCCCCCCCGCACCTTGCCGGTCCCGGAGGAAGGGGCCCAGCCGCAGGCCGCGGCCGCGGGCGCTGACCCAGCGCTGCCGGTCCCGGGCCGCCACCTCCCGCCGCAGCAGCCGGCGGGGCTGGGCCGCCGCGCCGCCCGTCGCCATGGCAACGCCGCCCCGTCGCCACGGCGACGCCGCCGGAACTTCCGCCGCGGGGCGCGCTGGGAAAGGTAGTCCTCGGCACCGTCGCCACGGCAACGCCGCCGGGACTTCCGCTGCGGGGCGCGCTGGGAAGTGTAGTCCTCCACTCACCCCATTGGCGGAGCCGCCGCGCGGGGGCTGCTGGGTAAACGGCGGCGCCATGGCGGAAGCGCCGGGGGAGGCGGGAGGCGGCGGGCGGGGCCTGGAGGTGAGGGGGGGGGTAAGGGGGGGTATAGGGGCTGGGGGCCTGAGGGATATGGGGGGGCTATAGGGGCTGTGGAGGCCAAGGGGGGGATACGGGGGGCTAAGGGGGGGGTATGAGGGATATGGGGGGCTATAGGGGCTGGGGGTGTCGTCAGAGGGGATGTGGGGGGGCTGCGGGATATCTGGGGGGGGCTATGGAGGCTCAGGGGGGCTCGCGGAGGGATATGGGGGTAAGAGGGCGCTATAGGGCCATGGGGGGGCTCGGGGATGTATAGGGGCGGTAAGGAGGATCTGTAGGGGGCTGGGGGGGTTATGGGGGATGTGGGGGGGGCTGTGGGACATATGGGGGGGCTAAGTGGGGGCTATAGGGGCTGTGGGGTGCCATGGCAGAGGCTGGGGGGGGCCGTGGGGGGGTTAAGGGGGGGCCCTGAGTGCTAGGGGTGGAGACATGGGGGGGCTTCAGGCGTTATGGGGGGGCTGGGAGGGGTCACAGGGGCTGTTGGGGGGGGCTGAGGGGGGGATCCAGGGTTATTATGGGGGGGTAAGGGGGTGCTGTGTGGGTCGGGGGGGGCATAGGGGCTGCAGGAGCCATCTTGGGGGAGTAAGGGGGGGGCATTCCTGTTCTCTCTGCAAAGCTTCCACGGGTGCCCCCCCAGCACCCTGGCAGCGGGGGGGGCCACCCCCACTCCTTCTCCCGAGCACCCAGGGGCGTCCGTCCCGTCCCGTCCCTCCCCCCCAGGACCCCAACATCGGAAGCGAGGAGGGTGCCACCCCCGTTCCCTCCGCGGAGGGGGGCGCCGCCGGGTGCCCCCCCCAGGACCCCGGCAGCGGCGAGGAGGGGGGGGCGCACCCCCGGGCCCGGCGGCGGCTGGAAGCGTTGCTGAACCGCAGCCTCCGCATCCGCATGTCGGACGGCCGGACCCTGGTGGGAGCCTTCCTCTGCACCGACCGCGACGCCAACGTCATCCTCGGCTCCGCGCAGGAGTTCCTCAAGGCCTCGGGTGGGGGCCGGGGGGGGCCGGAGGAGGAGGGAGGGGGGTTGGGGGGGCTGCAGGCAGGAGGAGGTGAGGGGGTTTGGGGGGGCTGGAGGGTTTGGGGGGCTGCAGGCAGGAGAAGGCAGAAGTTTGGGGGGGGGGCTGCAGGGGTTGGGGGGGACCGTAGGCAGGAGGAGGTGAGGGGGCTTGGGGGGGCTGGAGGTAGGAGGAGGTGAGGGGGTTTGGGGGGGCTGTAGGGTTTGGGGGGGCTGCAGGCAGGAGGTGAGGGGATTTTGGGGGGCTGTAGGGTTTGGGGGGGCTGTAGGTAGGAAGAAGTGGGGGGGTTGGGGGCTGTAGGTAGAAGGCAGAAGAAGCTTGGGGGGGCTGTAGGCAGGAGGAGGTGGGTGGGTTTGGGGGGGCTGCAGGCAGGAGAAGGCAGAGGGAGTTTGGGGGGGCTGCAGGCAGGAGGAGGAAGGGGGGTTTGGGGGGGGGCTGCAGGGGGCCTGTAGGGCTTGGGGGGGCTGCAAGCAGTGGCAGGTGGAGGGGTTTGGGGGGGCTGGAGGCAGGAGGAGGCCGGATGCCTGGGTCCCCTGGCGGGGGTGGGAGTCACCCCAGGGTCCCCTGGGGGAGGCAGGGGGATGTCTGGCTCCCCTGGGGGGGGGACACGGGACACCACAGTCCCTGGGTCGGGGGCACCCTTGGGCAGGGGGCAATGACTGACGTCTCTCGTGCTGGGGGAGGAGGGGCCGGACCCCCAAGTCCCCTTCCTGGGGGGGTTGCCCTGACGCGGTGCACCCCCCCCCCCAGACTCGTTCCCGGGCAGCGAGCCGCGGGTGCTGGGCCTGGCCATGGTCCCCGGCCACCACATCGTCTCCATCGAGGTGGAGCGGGACGGCGCCGCCGGCCCCCCCTACCCCTGAGAGACCCGGACCCCCCGGGGGAACCCCCCCGACACCGCGAGGGACCCCCGGATGCACCCCCAACGCCCGAGGGACCCCCCAACACCTGACGGACCCCCGGATGGACCCCCAACACCGTGCTGGAAGCTCCGGTGCCTGATGGACCCCCAACACCGTGAGGGACCCCCCGGCAGCTGACGGACCCCCGGATGGACCCCCCCAATGCCATGAGGGTCCCCCCAACACCTGATGGACCCCCGACACCGTGAGGGACCCCCCCCCAGTGCCTGCTGGAACCCCCCAAGGGACCCCCAACACCGTGCTGGAAGCTCCAGTGCCTGATGGACCCCCGACACCTGACGGACCCCCGGACGGACACCCCCCAGTGCTGTGAGGGACCCCCCAGCACCTGATGGACCCCTGTGGGCACCCCCAACATTGCGAGGGACCCCCCCCAGTGCCTGCCACACCCCCCAAGGGACCCCCAGCACCGTGACAGCTCCCCAGACGGACCCCCCAACACCGTGCTGGAAGCTCCAGTACCGGAGGACCCCCCCAACACCGGGATGGATCCCCAACACCGTGGTGGCCCCCTCCCCAACCACCCCCCCAGCACCGTGATGGACCCCCCAAGACTGCGAGGAACCCCCCCATGCCACAACAGACCCCCCCTCGGACCCCCAACACCGTGAGGGAGCCCCCCAACACCTGACGGACACCCGGATGGACACCCAACGCCTATCAGTGACCCCCCCCCAAAATGTGCCCCCCCCCCGCAGGTCAGGGGGTCTGGGGGGGGGTGGGGGGGATCCTTGCGGTGCCATTAAAGCCACCGAGGTCGCGTCGCCCCCGTGTGACAGCTCCATGTGTATCCCCCCCATTTTATGACAGGGCCCCCCCAACTTCGTGACCCCCCCCCAAATTCCTGCCTCCCCGCCCTTGCCCCCCCCGTGGCTCCCCCCAATTCCTGCTCCCCCCCCCATATCCCCCCAAATTCCTACCCCCCTCCCTCTTGCCCCCCCCCCCCAATTCCTGCCCCCCCGATTCCTGGCCCCTTCATGCCCCCCCCCCAAATTCCTGCCTCCCTCCCCCTTGCCCCCACCCCCACCCCGTGACCACCCCAATTCGTGCCCCCCCCACACGGAGCCGGCCGGGCTGTGCCAGTTAATTTAATCTCAGGTACAAAATAGCTTCTGTGGCCGCGGGGGGGGGGGGGCGGGGGGGGGCAGCCCCGACCCCCCACCCCACCCCCAATAAAACCCCGGGGTCTCGGAGAGGGGGGAGGGACCGGGGGGTGGGGGAGGGGACACGGGGGCACCGGGGGGGGGGGTGGGGGGGCCGCAGGGCCCAGCACCATGGTGGGGGGGGGGCAGGGGGGTACCCCCTCCCCGGGGGGGGGGACACACACGCACCCCACCCCTCCCAAAAGTCAGGGGTCACCGTGTGACAGGGGTGTCACCTGTGGTCACGGTGACACCCCTCCCCCCCCGGGGGGTCCCCGACCCCCCCCCCAATAAATAAAGCGACCCCCACCCCACCCCCCTGCGTATAAATTAAAAAAGAGGCAAAAACCAAAAAGATCATTTACAAAAAAAAAAAAAAAAAAAGCAACCCAAAAAAGGCTGGGGGGGGAGGGGCACCCCACCGCCCCTCCCCCCACTGGCGGGGAGGGGCTCCCTCTGCGCTTCCCCCCCCCCCACTTTGCACCATGGTTTTGGGGGGGGGGCAGCCCCCCCCCATTATAGACCTGAGCCCCCCCCCCCCCCGGGAGGGGGGGAGGGGCGGGGGGCCACCCCCCAAAAAAATGCCCCCCCTCCTGCCCCTCCCCCACCCCGGACCCGTATTGGGGGGGCAGCTGTTTTTTTTCTTCGGGGGGGGGGCAAGTTTTTGGTTGAATCTTGGTAAAGGGTCGACCCCCCCCCAAAGTGTGCCCCCCCCCCAGAACCCCCTAAATGTTGGGGGAGGCAGGGACCCCCCCTCACTTTGAGGGGGGGCAGAGGGGACCCCCCCCAGTTTTAAAGCCCCCCCGAGTTTTGGGGGGGGGGGGCAGGAAGACCCCTCCATCCCCCCACCATGGGGGGAGGGGCTGTGATTTGGGGGGCGCTGCTGAAATTCCTATAAATCGGGGGTTTTGTATAAAAATGGGGGGGGTCCACCCAAAACCCCCCCCGTCGCATCTGTCTGTCCATCCGGGGTGTCACCCCCCCCAGCGCCAGTTTTTTGGGGGGGTGCGGAGGGGGGGAGGTGATTTTGGGGGTGATTTCTCCATGAATAAATAAAAATGTTCGGGGGGGGGGTGGAGCACGGGGGGGGTGGTCTGTGCCCCCCTGCCATGTGTCACCCCCCCCCCCCGCTGTCCCCATGTCCCCTCGGTGGGGCCCAGGATCCCCCTGGGCCGGGCGGGGCTCATCTGGAGCCAGGTGACGCCACCTGTAACGAGGGGGGGGTGTCAGAGGGGGGACACACCCAGGTGTCCGAGGGTGTCACCTCCACCCCCACCCCCCCCAGGACACCCCCCCACACACACACCTTGGGGACCCACGGGGCGGGGTAGGGGACATGGGGACCCGTGGGGACAGGGAGGTGGGTGACACTTGGGGGAGGGTGGCCACAGGGTGGGGGTGTCCCCGTGTTCGGGTGACGCCAGGGCAGGTGTCCCCATGCTGGGTGTCCTCATGTCAGGGTGTCCCCATGTCGGGTGTCCCCATGTCAAGGTGTCCCTATGTTGGGTGTCCCTGTGTCAATCGCCATGTCACACATCCCCATGTCAAGGTGTCCCCATGTTGGGTGTCCCTGTGGGTGTCCCCATGTCAAGGTGTCCCCATGTCAAGGTGTCCCCATGTGGTTGTTCCTCTGTCTCCATGGCACATGTCCTCAGGTCAGGTGTCCCCGTGAGGGTGTCCCCTATGTTGGGTGTCCCCATGTCAAGGTGTCCCCGTGGGTATCTCCATGTCAAGGTGTCCCCATGTCAAGGTGTCCCCACGCTGGGTGTCCCCACACCAGGCTACCCCCGCGTTGGCAGTCCCCACGCTGGGTGTCCCCAGGTCAAGATACCCCTCCGTCACACGTCCCCACAGGGCGGGGTGTCCCCACCCGTGGGTGTCCCCTCACCAGGGTGAAGCCGTCGTAGATCTGCATCAGCTCCTCGGTCTTGTACTGCTCAAGGACGACGACGCCGTGCAGGGCGCCGCTGCGGCGCCGGGCGCAGCCCTCGCAGTGCACCAGGTACGTGTTGCGCCCGCCCGTCTCGCTCGTCACGAAGAGAATGTTGAAGACCTCCACCTGCGGAACCAGCGCCCGTGAGGACAACGGCATCCCCGTCACGGTTGACGACAACGTCCCCGTCATGGGGACGACAACGTCTCTGTCGCAGGGACAACAATGTCCCCGTCGCAGGGACAACAGCGTCCCCGACACCGGCGGCCCAGGAGTTTCCTGCCCAACAGCGGCGTGTTTCAGTTGTAGCGGTGGTCTCGGTTGGGTTGTTCCGTGGTGGTGGTGTTCCCCACCCACCGTGGCTTGTCTCCCCGCCCGCCGTCACCCATCCCCAGGTGTGGCTACAGATGTTTTAAGGGGCAAATGACAGCGGGAGGGGACACAGATGTGGTCGTGGGACACTGTGCCGCCTGTCCAACCCCCACTGGCAGCACCACAGGGAGGCCATGGCCAAGGTCATGCTGTGACCACGGCCAAGACCACACCAAAGCCATGGTCAAGACCACGCCAAGACCATGGCCAGGTCCATGCCAAAACCATGGCCAAGATTATGCCAAGGCCATGGCCAAGACCATGGCCAGGTCCATGCCAAGACCATGCCAAGAACACACCAAGGCCATGGCCAAGCCCATGCCAAGACCATGGCCAAGATCATGGCCCGGTCCATGCCAAGACCATGCCAAGAACACACCAAGGCCATGGCCAAGCCCATGCCAAGACCATGGCCAAGATCATGGCCAGGGCCACACCAAGGCCATGACCAAGACCACGCCAAGACCATGGCCAAAGCTACGCCAAGACGATGGCCGATAAGACCTCAAAACCATGTCCAAGACCACGTCCAAGACGACACCAAGGCTGTGCTGAGCCCCTGCCATCACTCACATCGCACTCGTTGCAGTAGTAGGCCGGCTCGTCCTTCACCCGACCCTGGTAGGCGATCTTCTTGCCGGCACGGACCAGGCTCTCCCGCTGTACCTGGCAGTGCTTGATGGACTGCATCAGGCAGTACCTGCAACCGCCGGCGGGGACCCACCGGGACCCCCCGCGCCCGTAAGCCACCGTCACCGCGTGTCCCCCCACCCCGGGATGGGCACGGGGTGGCTGAGGGACCCGGGTCTCCTGCCACATGTTCCCCACCCCCCAGCCAGAAGTGGCATCGCCACAGTCCTGAGGTGGCATCAGCCCCAGTGTGGTGCCGACCCTGTCCCCGGTGTCCCAATCCTGACGTCGCCCTGTCCCCGATGTGACCTTGGCCCCGATGTGACCTTGGCCCTGGTGTGACCCTGTCCCTGATGTGACCTCGTCCCTGATGTCACCCCGTCCTTGGTGGGACTCCATCCCTGACATGACCCTGTCCCCAATGTGACCCCCTTCTCAATGTGACCTTGTCCCCAGTGTGACCCCATCCCTGATAGGACCTTGTCCCCAATACGACCTCATCCCTGCTGTGACCCCATCCCTGCTATGACCCCCCACCCCTGCCCACTGCTGTGACCCCATCCCCAGCATGTCCCCGTCCCCAGTGTGTCCCCACTACCGTCCCTGCTTTGTCCCCATCCCCGTTCCCAGCGTGTCCCTGTCCCCCGTATGTCCCTGTCCCCAGTGTGTCCTCGTCCCCATCCCCGGTTTGTCCCCATCCCCGGCGTGTCCCCGTCCCCGGCGTGTCCCCGGCGCTCACTTGATCATCTTGTAGAGGTCGGGGTCGCTGATCTTGACGGTGCGGGCGACGTTCCAGGACACGTGGATCATGGGGACGATGGACTTGACGTTTTTCACCTCGTTCCACTCGTAGCGCTCCAGGGCCAGCTGGTACTGGTAGGCTGTTGGGGGGGACATGGGGACAACAGGGACGTCAGGGGCCTCGCCGGGTGTCCCCAGGGCACGGTGGGTGTCCCCCACCTCCCCGGGTATCCCCAGAGTCCTACTGGTGATGTGTGCAGCCGTGGCCATGCTGCGTCCCCCCCTGCCATGTCTGTGTCCCTCCCCGCGATGTCCATATCATGTCCCCTCCCCGTGTCCCCACGTCTGTGTCCCCTTTCGTGTCCGTGCCATGTCCCCCCCTGCCCTGGCTCTGTGCCGTGTCCCCCCTGCCATGTCCATGCTGTGTCCCCCTCCGTGTCCCTGCCACATCCATGCCATGTTCCCCATCTGCCATGTCCCCCCACCCTGTCCCTGCCACGTCCCCCTCCGTGTCCCTGCTGTGTCCCTGGCGTGTCCCTCCTTGTGTCCCCACCATGTCCCTGTGTCCCTACCGTGTCCATGCCATGTCCCTCCCCTCATCCATGCCACGTCCCCCCTCTGTGTCCCTGCCACATCCCCCCGCGTCCCCTCCGTGTCCCATCTCCCTCCTCTGCGTCCCTCCCATGTCCCCGCCATGTCCCACCCCGTGTCCCCCCCGTCCCCGCGTACCGGTGAGGGGCCCGACGTTCCAGGCGATGTTGTTGCACCAGCCAGTGGCCTGCACCCAGTGCACGGTGCCGGCATTGATCCACACCAGGTCGCCGGGCCGCTGGACAAAGCGGTACACGGGGATGTTGGAGCGGTACAGGTCCTCCAGGATGGGCCACCACGAGCCCGTCAGGTAGTCCACGCCGTGCCTGTCGTGGGAGGGGTGGGGTCAGGAGATGCTCTGCCCACCCCCACCTCGGCCACACCCAGCCACGCCTCCCCGTCCCCATCCCGGGGTCCCCTTACACCGCTGGCCCCATTGCCCTTGCTAGATCTGGGCACGCCCACTGCGTTTGGCCACACCCCCAGCACCTAGCCATGCCCCCAGCATTCAGCCACGCCCCCAGCAGCTGACCACGCCTGCTGGCTCCACCCCAACTGCCTGGCCCCGCCCCTGCAGCCACTGGGCCCGCCCCCATGCTGCTGCCTCTGCCTGCATTGGTTTGGGGGGCTGGCCATGCCCACAATGCATGGCCACACCCCTTCAGCAACTGGCCCCACCCCCAGGGCCCCACCCTGACTGCCTGGCCCCGCCCCTGCTCCAACTGAGACCGCCCCCTTGCTGCCGTTTGTTGTGATCATAGGGGCTGGCCACACCCACTGTGGTTGGACATGGCCCCTCCACACCTGGTCACGCCCCCAAGCCCCTGGCTCCACCCTGACCACCCATCCACACCCCTTTCTTGACCACGCCCCTTCAACAACCACACCCATCCAATGACCACGCCCCCTCCCCTTGGCCACACCCCCTTCTGTCAGCAGAAGACAGAGATGCTCGCCCAGCAACGCTGGTGAGTCCTGCCCTTGACTCCGCCCCTGTTCTTAGCCACGCCCCCTCACCCCACCATGCCCTGTCCCCTCACCATGCCCTCTCTGTGACCACACCCCTCTCTTTGGCCACACCCCCTCCAGCTGCAAAAGGCAGAGCTGCTCTCCCACCAGCGCCGCCACCCCCACCTCCTGCCCCCCACTAGCCCCTCCCCCTTTCCCAGGCCTCTCCCCCTTTTCCCAGACCCCGCCCCCTTTTCCCCAAGACCCCGCCCCCCCACCCCGCCCTCACTTGTCGCAGAAGGCAGAGATGGTCTCCCAGTAGTGCTCGTGCACCGCGAACCACTCGCAGTCCCCGGGGCCGATGTTGATGTTGACGGAGCAGAAGTTGTTGTTCTCCTGGTGGCCTGCGGGGACAGTGTCACCGTCACCCAACCTTCCCGTCACCGTCACCGATGTCACCCCCCTCGCCCCGCGTCCCCTCCCACCGGCCGCACGACACCCCACGCAAGCCTGGAGGGCGGTGACACCGCGACGTGGGCGCTCAGCGTGCTGCCCCCGCACCCACGTCGCGCGTCCCCAGCGTCACCCTCGGCGTCACCCCCCCCACCCCGATGTCACCCCCGCGGCGTCCCCGTGTCCCCTCTCACCGGGTGTGCGGCTCCCCGGCACCTTCATGTACAGCTGGACGGTGTTCATGCCCAGGATGGTGTGACCCACGTGGCTCAGCATGTTCCCCGTGGACGAGACCCGCATGAAGGCCGGCAGCTTCAGCAGCTCCTGCAGCTGCGGCTTCCACCTGCCCGAGGAGTGGGCGGGGCATCAGGGGGCGGGGCTTAAGGGGGTGGGGCGGGGCAGCCGGGGGAGGGCGGGGACCACCCAGGAGATGCAGCCATGGGGTGTGGTATCTGGGGGGGTGTGGCAGCCATGGGGTGTGGCACCCGTGGGATGTGTCATCCAGGGTGACAGGGTCACCCGCTGCCCCCATGGCACCCCCTGGGCACACACCCCTGGACAACCCCCCCGCCACCCGTGGGTGCCCCTGACCCCCACCCAGCACAGCCCCCCCAGGGTGCCCCCCCATCACCCACAGGTGCCCGTGACCCCCCAGCACAGCACCCACGGGTGCCCCCTCACCTCTTGGCGTCCGAGAGGTCGATGTTGGTCCCGAACTTGATGATCTGGTGGGATTTCTGGTCGGGGTTGCTGGGGGGGACACGGGGTCACGCGGGGACAGGGGACACGGGCACGTCCCCAGCTGGGGTGTCCGGGGTTCGGGAGGGCCATGCCCCCCCCCTCCAGTGCATGGAGATGGGGGGGCACCCCCCCAGGGAACCCCCCGGGGCTCTGGGGACCCTCCCAGTGACACAGAGACACCCTGGGGACACAGGGACCCCCCTAGGGCCACAGGGACACGCTGGGGACACCGCGACCCCCCCCCAGTGACACAGGGACACCCTGGAGACACCAGGACCCTTCCCAAGGACATGGGGACACCCTGGGGGCACTGGGACCCCCCCCAAGGACACAAGGACACCCTGGGGACACTGGGACACCCCCCAGTGACACAGGGACACCCTGTGGACACCAGAACCCCCCCCAAGGACACAGGGACACCCTGGGGACACCAGGACACCCCCCCAAGAGGGGACCCAGGGGTGGCCCTACCTGGGGGGCGTCTCTGTGGTGCTGTCGGGCTCCTCAGCCTCCTCATCCTCGCTGTCCTTGTCCTCCTGCCGGGTACGTCACCTCAGACCCCCCCCGGTGACACTCGTGGACTCCTGTCCCCACCACGTCCCCTGTCGTGTCCCCCCTCACCATGTCCCCTGTCCCCCCTGCCATGTCCCCTGTCCCATGTTCTGCCCCGCAGCCCCCCTGTCCCCCGTGTCCCCCTCCAAGCCCCCATTGTCCCGTCACCCACACAGCCCTGTGTCCCCGTGTCCCCCGTGTCCCCCATGTCCCCTGTGCCCCCCCATGTCCCCCTGCATCACCCTGCAGCCCCCATCCCTGCCATGTCCCCTATCCCCCCCAATGTCCCTTAACCCCCCCCGTGTCCCCGCCATGTCCCCCTGTGCCCCCTCTCAGTCCCGTCCCACATCCCCTCCATTACCCAATGTCCCCTATACCCTCCATGTCCCCTATCCCCCCCACGTCCCCATGTCCCCCTGTGTCCCCCCATGTCCCCATGTCCCTCCCCATGTCCCCTGTGCCCCTGATGTCCCCTGTGCTCCACCATGTCCCCCTACCCCACATCGCCCTGCAGCCCCCATCCCCGCCACGTCCCCCATCCCCCCCACGTTCCTGTGTCCCCCCGTGTCCCTGTGTCCCCCCCATGTCCCTCCCCATGTCCCCTGTCCCCTTGTGCCATCCCATGTCCCCTGTGCCTCCTCTCAGTCCTGTCGCACATCCCCTCCATTACCCAATGTCCCCTGTCCCCCCCATGTCCCCTATCCCCCCACGTCCCCGTGTCTCCCCCATGTCCCTCCCCATGTCCCCTGTTCCCCTACGCCCCCCCATGACCCCTGCACCCCTGATGTCCCCTGTGCCCCGCCATGTCCCCCTACCCCACATCCCCCTGCAGCCCCCTGCAGCCCCCATCCCCCCCACGTCCCCCATCCCCGCCACGTCCCCGCGTCCCCCCCGTGTCCCCGTCCCCCCCCGCGTCCCCGCGTCCCCGCTGACCTGCAGGGACTCCTGGAAGGAGGAGGCCTGGTACTGGGCGTACTTGGCGATGGTGGTGTGGGAGCGGCTGCTCTCGCAGGGCCAGACCTGGCGGGTGCCCGACAGGTCCCAGTTCTGGTCCGACGGTTGCTGCACCTGGGTGCGCACCTCCACCGCGTGCTCCCCGCTCGCCTCCACCAGCGTCTTCGTGCTGAACAGCCCCAGGTCTGGGGGGGGGCGAGGTGTTGAGGGGGGGGCTATGGGGCTGGGGGGTCCTATGGGGGGGTCCCATGGGGGGGGTCCTATAGGGATAGGATGGCTCCCATGGGGAGAGCGCTGGGGATAAGGCTGCACCCGTGCCTTGGTGGTGAAAGGCCCCAGGTCTGGGGGGAGGAGTTATTGGGGGGGGGGGGCTATGGGGGTCCTACAGGGTTTGGGGTGTTCTATAGGGGTTGGGGGTCCTATGGGGGGGTCCTATAGGGATAGGAGGGCTCCCATGGGGACCAGGATAGGGACAGGGCTGGGGAGAGGGCTGCACCCATGTCTTGGTGCTGAACAGCCCCAGGTCTTGGGGGTGAGGGATTGAGGGGGGGGCTATGGGGCTGAGAGGGTCCTATAGGGATTGGGGGCATGTTCTATAGGGTGTGTGGGTCCTCCTATGGGGTTGGGGTGCCCCTATAGGGTGTGTGGGTCCCCCTGTGAAGTTGAGGTTCTCCCCCCAGGGTGTGGGTGCCCCTATGGGAGCTTGGGGTGCCCCTATGGGGTGTGTGGGTGTCCCTGTGGGGGCTTGGGGTGCCCCTACGGGGCTATAGTGTGCTCCTATGGGGTTGGGGTGTCTCTATAGGGTGGGGGTGCCCCTATGGGTGTGCAGGTGCCCCTATAGGTTGGGGGTACCCCTATGGGGGTTTGGGGTGCCCCCGTGGGGTGGGGGTACCCCTATGGGGTGGGGGTGCCTCTATGGGGTGCATGGGTGCCCCCATGGGGGTTGGGGTTGTCACTATGGGGCGCGGCGGTGGGGGGGCGTGTCGCGGGGGCGTGTCGCGTCAGGTGACTCACTGAGGCGGAGGGAGCCGGCCAGCCCGCGGATGACGGTGATGGGGTTCTTGGGGTCGGTGCAGAACTGGAGCAGGACGGGGGAGAAGGCGTCCCGCTTGCTCTCCAGCTGGGGCGGGGACAGCAGGGGCCAATCAGAGACCGACAGCACCGCCCACCAACCAATCGGAGGTCGGCAGGCCCGCCCACGGACCCATCAGAGACCAGCCGTCCCACCCGCGGACCAATCGAAGGTTGGCAGCACCAACCACGGACCAATCACAGATCAGCAGACCCGCCCACAGACCCATCATAGACTGGCAGCCCCATCCACAGACCAATCAGAGACTGGCAGCCCTGCCCACAGACCAATGGGATGCCAGCAGACCCACCCACAGACCAATCAGAGACCAGCCACCCCGCCCACAGACCCATTGGGCAAGAACCCCCGCAACCTGCCCAACCAGCCAATCAGCAGCGGGGTTGCTCTTGTGGGCCAATCAGCATGGGGGTCCCTTGGGGAATGCCCCTACCCACCAGCCAATCAGGATGGGGATGCCCTGGGGAATACCCCCACCTGCTGGCCAATCACAACAGAGATGCCCTGGCTTGCTAGCCAGTCAGGACAGGGATGTCCCAGGGAATACCCCTGCCGTCAGCCAGTCAGGATTGGGATTCCCTGGCCCTCCAGCCAATCAGCAGCAGGGACTACTCAGCATGGGGATTCCCTGGGGGAATCCTCCCACCTGCCGGCCAATCAGCAGGGGCATCCCCTGTGACCCCTGCTGGTGAGCCAATCAGCAGGAGGGGACCCCACAGCCAATCAGCTGGCAGGACATCCTGGGACCTTTGCCAGTGGACCAATCAGCAGGGTGGGTGCCGCATGACCCCTACCAGCTAGCCAATTAGAGGGGAGAAACCCCACCAGTGGGCCAATCAGCAGGGAGGGAACCTGCCAGCGGGCCAATCAGCATGTGGGATGCTCCAGGGTCCCTCCCACAAGCCAATCAGCAAGGGGGGACACCTCGTGACTCCTGCTGGTGCACCAATTGGCAAGAGGGGACCCTGCCAGCAAGCCAATCAGCAAGAGGGGACCCCTCCAGCAGACCAATCATGGGCAAGGACACCTCTGGACCTGCAGGGGGATGCCCTAGGACCCTTCCCACAGGCCAATCAGCAGGGGGGATGGCCCGGGACCCCTGCTGGTGGACCAATCAGCACGAGGAGGATCCTGCCAGCAGACCAATCAGCAAGAGGGGATCCCTCCAGGAGACCAATCAGGGGCAAGGATGCCCCCGGACCCGCAGGGGGATGCCCTAGGACCCTTCCCGCAGGCCAATCAGCAGGGGGGATGTGCCAGGACCCCCGCCGGCGGACCAATCAGCAAGAGGAGGATCCCACCAGCAGACCAATCAGCAAGAGGAGGATCGCGCAGCGGACCAACGAGGGTGCGGGGGGACTCACGTAGATGCTGGGTGTGGGGGGGTTGAGCTTGTCCCGGGGCAGCTTCTCCTGGGAGTCGATGTGGGGTTTGACCGACTGGGCAGGGGAGAGGTACGACTCCCTGAAGGGGCCCTTCACCCGCGCCTGCCTGCGGAGAGCGGGCGTCAGGGACCGGGGGGACGGGGGGGGACGGAGGGTACAGAGGGGACGGGGAGGGTGGCCACAGGCCCCCTGCAAGGGGGAAAAGCCCCGCGCAAAGCCCCACGTCCCTATAGGAGCCCCTGTACCCCCATCCAACCCCCCCATCCCCATATGAACCCCCAAACCCCTTCCAACCCCCCACCCCATCCCCATATAAACACCAAACCCCCACTCAACCCCCCAACCCCCTCCAACCCCCCATTCGCATATGAACCCCCAAACCCCTATACAACCCCCCAAGCCCCCACTCAACCCCCCAAACCCCTTCCAACCCCCACCAAACCCCCCTCCAACCCCCCATCCCCATATGAACCCCCAAACCCCTATACAACCCCCCAAGCCCCCACTCAACCCCCCCACACTCCCCCCAAACCCCTTCCAACCCCCACCAAACCCCCCTCCAAACCCCCTTCCCCATATGAACCCCCAAACCCCTTCCAACCCCCCCCAAAATTCCAGGGGACCCCCCCCAAACTGACTTGCTGGCGCGGACGACCTCGGCGGCGCTGTGGCGGATGGTGAGTTGGGCGAGGGGGGGACCTCGGGGCTCCTCCACCTCGGAAGCGATGAAGGTGTCCCCCCCCCCGGCGCCCCCCCCCGGCGCCGCTTTCCACCTTGATCAAGCGAATCTTCAGCTCTTTGGGGGGGCCCTCCCCCAAGGACCGCAACTTCAGGAGGTCGGCGGAGCTGACAAAAGCCGGGGGGGGGGGCTGGGGGGGGTTAGAAGGATTCGGGGGACCCCCCCCTCCCTTGGTTTCAAGCCGGGGGGGTCCTCCTTTTTCTTGCACTCCGGAACTTTGTAAATCGAGGGTAGCCAAAACGGGACGATCACGTTCTTTTCGATGGTGTCGTCGCCGGGGGGGGGCCCGGCGAAGATCTCGGTGCCGGGGGGGGGGTCTTCGATAACGTCGCCCCCCTAATTTAGGGGGTGTCGTTGGAATCGGAGAAGGGGGGGGGGGCCGGAACGTGACGTCCCGCTTGTTCCGCCAAGGTCTCGCAGGCTCGACTGATCTCCTCCAACGCCTCCGATTCGGTCCGGGGGGCCGGGGGGGCTTCGTCGCGATAAATTTGAGGGGGGGGCACCCAGCCGGGCGATGAGGTAGCGAGTTGGGGGGTCGAAGAAGGGGACGGAGGAGTTTTCGGAATCCCCGTTTTATGCCCCCCCGTTTTTTGCCCTTCTAAAGGGGTCGTTAAAGATTTGAAAAACGCGACGGGTTTGGGTTCGTCCCGTTTGCCGAAGGGATAAAGTCGGGGGGGGTCGGGGGGGTCCTGACCTTGGGGACCCCCGAATGGCGGCGCTTTGGGACGGGCGAGGGGAGGGGGGCTGGGAAGGAGGGGGGGGGACCGGAGGAGGAGGAGGAGGAGGAGGGGGGGGGGGGAGGGGGTTGCGGGGGGGTCGGGGGGGGGGGGCAAGATGGCAACCCCCCCCTCGTCCTCCTCTTGCCGAATAGATTCGTCCAACATCTTCATAATGTTGGCCAAACCATCGGGTAGAATTTTTGCAAATTCGGGGGGTTCTTCGAATTGATCGTCTAAAGGGGGGGCCCCGAAATCAAAAAGGCGAGGGGGGACCCCCGGGGAAGGCGGGGGGGGGGGAGGAGGAGGAGGAGGAGGAGGAGGAGGAGGAGGGGGGGGGGGCGGCGGCGGCGGCAGCGGGAGGGGGGGGAGGAGGAGGAGGAGGAAGAGGAGGAGGAGGAGGGGGGGGGACGCTCTTTGGATAGGCGACCCCCGAAGAAATTGGGGGGGCTGGTGGAAGGGGGGGGCGGGGGAGGTTCCTGAGGTATCGGGGGGACCCTCGAGGGCGGGGGGGGGGAGGACGGGGGGGGGTCCCCAACCAGAAATCGGGGGGGGGCGTTTGATGGTGGTGGGTTTCTTCCTCCTCCTCCTCCTCTTCCTCCTTCTGGGAGTAAGGGCAGCGGAAAGGGGGGGTTTGGGGGGAAGGGGGACCCCCCTCAAAGGGGGTGCGGCCCCCCCCCCGCCGTGCTGGTGGTGGTGGGGTCCGGGAAGGATCCCGGGGAACCCCCCAAAGGGGGATCGGCCCCCCCCGCCTTGGGCGGCCCCCCGAAAAGGATGTCGTCCAAGGGGTCCCCCCCCGCCTCCTTCAGCCAGGAGAGGGAGGGGTGGGGGTCTGGGGGGGGGCAGCAGGGGAGGTTGGGGGGAGCGTGGGGAGCGGGGACCCCCCCGCTCACCCCCCCCGCCCCGGTGGCTCCGGAGGTTGGTAGCGGTCGGGAGCCTGTGGGGAGATTTTTTTTTGGGGGGGGGGGATGGACAGGACAACACGACACCCCCCCGAGAGAGACCCTCGGGGTGGGGGGGTCCCCCGCGATCGGTCAGCCCCCCCCGCCCCACCAGCCACCAACCCTGGGGACCAGGATGTCCCCTGTCCCTGGGACCCCCCCCAAATCCCTATGTGTCCCCCCCCAATCCCTGTCATCCCCCCCAAGTCCCTGTCCCCCACGTCCCTGTCCCCCCGTCCCCATCCCTGTACCCCCCTTGTCCCCATGTCCCCTCCCCTCCCAGTCCTTGTCCCCCGCCTTGTCCCCCTGTCCTCCCCTTGTCCCCCCCCAGCCCCCCCAGCTCTGTCCCCCTGTCCCCCCCCCATCCCCCCCCTTTGTCCCCGTCCCCACTCACGCTGCGGGGTCCGTCCCCCCCCCGGGGCAGGGTGCTGGTGGTGGGGGGCCGGGGGGGCGCCCGGGGGGCGTAAGGCACGCAGGCGATGGGTGCTGGTGAGAGGCTGGGGGGGGGGGGCACCCGGCCAGCCCTGCTGTCCCTAAGGTCACTTCCGAGGGGGCCGGGACCCGGGCCGGGGGGCGCCGGGGGTGGGCGAGGGGGGGGCGGAGGTGGGGGGGGGGGCCCCGAAAGCGGGCGGGGGGGGGGGGGAAGGGGTGGGCCACCAGGTTCCGCTGCTCCTGTGGAAGGAGAAGGAAGGGGGGACACGTGTGTCAGTGGAGGGGGGAGTGATGGGGACGTGGGGGGGGGGACAGGGACATAGAGGGGGACTGGGGGGGGACAGGGACGCGGGGGGGCAGAGACACAGGGGGACATGGGGGGACAACAGGGATGGGGGGACAGGGACATGGGGGGGCTGGGGGGGACAGGGACACGGGGGGGCAACAGGGACGTGGGGGGGACAGGGACGTGGGGGGGACAACAGGGATGTGGGGGGCACTGGGGGGGACAGGGACACGGGGGGTGGCAGGGACACGGGGGGGACACAGGGACACGAGCGGGGGGGACACAACAAGGACACGGGGGGGTCCCCGTGCTGTCCCCACCTGTCTCTCCGGGGTGGCCCCGAGGCGGCGGGGGGGCGTCCAGGCGTCCCCGGGGAGGGGATTCCACAGCCCCTGGGGCAGCGGGAACGGGGGAGGCCCGGGGGGGGGCTGCCCCCCGCCACCCCCCTGCAGACGAGGGGACGGTCACGGGACAGGCCGCCCCCGCTGACCCCCAACCCCATTTTACCCCCCCCCAGCCCTTTAATGCCCCCCGACCCATTTTATGCCCCCCCATTTTACGCTCCCCCCCATTTTGTGCCCCCCCCATCCTATTTTACCTCCCAGCGCCATTCTGTGCCCTCCCAGACCCCTTCTGTGCCCCCCCAGGCCCATTTGGTGCCCCCCCATCACTTCGCACCCCCCAGCCCTATTTTGTGCCCCCCCCAGCCCCATTTGGACCCCCCCCAACCATTTCATCCCCCCCAGCCCCATTTTGTGCCCCCCCAGCCCCCCTTTAAAGCCCCCCCCATTTAATGCCCCCCCAACCCATTTTATGCCCCCCCATTTTATGCTCTCCCCATTTTGTGGCCCCCCAGCCCCATTTTACCCCCCCCGATGCCCTGAATGCCCCCCCAGACCCCTTTTGTGCCCCTCAGACCCCTTTTAATGACCCCCCCACCCCATTTTTGTGCCCCCAGCCCCCTTTAATGCCCCCCAGACCCACCAGGAGCCCCCCCAGACCCATTTAATGGCCCCCCGACTCCCTTTAATCCCCCCCCCCCCCACCTGCTCGGGGCTGCCGCTCCTCCTGCGTTTGAGGGGGCTGGGCAGGTCGTCGGGGGGGGGCGGGGGGGGATGGGCGGGGGGCACCGGCTGCACCACGGGGGGGTCGGGGGGGGGAGCCCCCCGCTTCAGCTGCGACCCCCGCTTGGCCGAGAAGTTCCTCTTCTGGGGGGGTGGGGCACGGGGAGGGAAAGGGGGTCAGGGGGGGCCCCGTCCCCCCCCATTCCCAGGGCCCCCAGGAGCCCCGTTGTCCTGCCTGACTTCCAGTCCCAGTACTCCCAGTGGCCCCATTCCCAGTCTCCCCAGTGCCCTGAGCGTCTCTATTCCCAGCATCCCCAGTTTCCCTAGTATATGCATTCCCAGTTTCCCCAGCATCCCCATTCTCAGTTTCCCTAGTACCCCCATTGCCAGCATCCCCAGTACCCCCAGTGTCCTGTCCCCATTCCCAGTTCCCCCAGTGCCCTGAGCATCTCCATTCCCAGCATTCCCCGTGTCCCCTGTCCCCATTCCCAGTTTCCCCAGTATCTCCATTCCTAGCATCCCCAGTGCCCTGAGCATCTCCATTCCCAGCATTCCCCGTGTCCCCTGTCCCCATTCCCAGTTTCCCCAGTATCTCCATTCCTAGCATCCCCAGTGCCCTGAGCATCTCTGTTCCCAGCATCCCCAGTGCCCCCTGTCCCCATTCCCAGCATCCCCAGTGTCCCCGTCCTCATTCCCAGGTTCCCCAGTATCTCCATTCCCAGCATCCCCAGTGTCCCCTGTCCCCATTCCCAGTTTCCCCAGTATCTCCATTCCCGGTTTCGCCTGGATCCCCATTCCCAGCGCCCCCAGTGTCCCCATTCCCAGTTTCCCCACTCCCAGTGCCCCCCAGTATCCCCATTCCCAGTTTCCCCAGTACCTCCATTCCCAGTTTCCCCAGTGCTCCCAGTATTCCCATTCCCAGTGTCCCATCCCCCTCCCCCCAGCCCCTCCCGTCCCCCCCATGTCCCCCCAGCGTGTCCCCCCCCGTGTCACCTCGGGGTGCAGCAGGCTCCAGACCTGCTGGAGGGGGGGCAGGGTCCTGGCCCGGGGGGGGGACACGGGGCCCGAGGGGAAGCTCCAGAGCTGGGCCTGGGGACAGTCACACCCACAGGGGTCACCCACCGCCGGGTGTCACCCACCATGGGGACAGCACCAACAGAGACTACAATGCCACCACCGGCTGTCACCCACGGCAGGGACAGCACCCACGGAGGCTACAGTGTCACCAACGGGTGTCACTCACTGTGGGGACACAGCACCACTGCCAAGTGTCACCCACCGTGGGATGTCACCCACCACAGGGACGGCACCACTGTCGGGTGTCACCCACCGTGGGGACAGCGCCCACAGAGGGGACAGTGCGACCGGCACGTGTCACCCACCGCGGGGATGTCACCCACCATGAGGACGGTGCCCACCGTGGGGACAGCCACCGCTGGACGTCACCCACAGAGGGGACAGCAGCCACACAGGGGACAGTGCCACTGACGGGGACGTCACCCACGCAGGGGACAGCGCTGGCACCATCACCCCGTGTCCCCTGCACCCCCGGCCCTGCGTGTCCCTCTGTCCCCGTGTCACTGGGTGTCCCCTGAGCCCCTGTCGACGTGTCCTTCCGTGTCCCTGTGTCACCCACGTCCCTGCCAGCGCCACAGCCGCGGCGGCAGCGCCGCAGAGCCCCGTCCCCGCTGTCCCCTCACGTCCCCCACTGTCCCCTCACGTCCCCCACTGTCCCCACTTGCTGCTGTCACCCGGCGCCAGCACCGACGTCCCCGTAGGTGCCACAGCCACAACCCTGTGTCCCCCCATCCCCGTGTGTCCCCCCTCCTCCGCCGCGTCCCCACCTGCTGGAGGCGCCCGATGCGGGCGGCGATGTCCCCGCGGTGGCCTCGGTGACATCGAGCGGGGCTGTGGTAGCAGCTGGGGGGTTCCTCCAGCTCCGGGGGGGCCTCGGCCATCGGCCCCGGCGGTTCCCAGGGCTGTGGCTGCAGCGCCCGCACGCAGCCCTGCAGGGACTCCAGCGTCCCGGGGGGGGCCCGGGGGGGGGCCCTGGGGGGGACACGGGGGTCAGGGGGGGGCTCAGCCCCACAGACGTGCCCTCCCCGGACCCCTGGGGGGGGACGTGGGGGGCTCAGCCCCATAGATGTCCCCTCCATGCAGCCCTGCAGGGTACTCTAGCAGCCTGGGGGGGGGACAGGGGGGGCTCAGCCCCATAGATGTGCCCCCTCCCGCACCCCTGGGTAGGGACATGGGGGGCTCAGCCCCATAGACGTGTGTGTGTGTCCCCTCCAGCCCTGGGTGGACTCTGGCAAGGGGACATGGGGGGACACTGCGGGGGGGGGACAGGGGTCAGGGAGGGGGACATGTGGGTCGGGGGGGGGACGGACATAGGGGGCTCAGCCCCACAGAGACACCCCCCTCCAAGCAGTCCTGGATGGGCTCTGGCTGCCGGGGGACACACACTGGGGGGGGGGGATGGACATGGGGACACTGGGGGGGGACACCTGGGGACACCGCGGTGGGGGGACAGACTTGGGGGTCAGCACTTACCCTGGGGGGAAGTAGGGCTTGTGGGAGGGGACCCCATTGCCGCTGGGGGGGGGCGCGAGGTGGGGGGGCAGCTGCGCCTGCCCGATGCTGGAAGAACACCTGGGGGGGGGCACGGGGAGGTGTGAGGGGGACCCCCGGGTGGGGGGGGACCCCTCTGGGGCACAGGGACCCCCCTCCCCAGGATATGGGGGGGATTCCACCCCCCACCCTGTGGGGCACAGGGACACACACACACCCCCGGGGATATAGGGACCCTGTGGGGCAGTGGGGGGGTCCCCATGGGGCAGTGTGGGGGTCCCCGTGGGGCAGTGGGGGTCCCCATGGGGTGGTGTGGGGCAGTGTGGAGCAGTGTGGGTGTCCCCGTGGGGCAGTCTGGGGCAGTGGGGCTCCCAGTGGGGCAGCGTGGGGGTCCCCGTGGGGCGGTGTGGGGCAGGGTACCTGGTGCCGGTCAGCCAGGGGCGGGGGGGGCAGGCGGCCCAGGCCCCGCCGCAGCCCAGGCTCCCCACGGCGAAGGGGTCCCGTCCGGCCCGGCCCCCCAGCGGCTCCACGGCGCGATGCATCCAGCCTGCACCACAGAACGTCAGCCTCACGCACCTCTGCCCCATAGCTATCCCTTGCCCCATAGCAACTCCCTGCCCATCCCATAAAGAGCTCCCACCCCACAGATACCCCCTGCCCCATAGATAGCCCCCTGCTAGTCCCATAAAGAGCTCCCACCCCATAGATAGCCTCTGCCCCATAGATACTCCCTGCCCTATAGATACCTGCTGCCCCACGGCAGGCACCCTACCTGCCCCATAGATGCCACCCATAGCCCCCCCAAAGTGCCCCCCAAACCAGCCCCCAGCCCCCCATAGTGCCCCACAGCCCCCCCCAACTCACCACTCCTGGGGCGCCGGAGGGCTGGCTCCCCCCGGGCCCCCCCGCGGGGGGCGGGTCAGGGGCAGCCCCGGGGGGGGGCGGGGGGGGGCGGCTGCTGGGCTGAGGCGGCCCCTCCCTCACTGCCGCATACACCTGGGGGGGGCAAAGGGGTCAGAGGTCATGGGGGGTCGGGGGGGGTCAAGGAACCTGGGGGGGGCATTGAGGGTTGGGGGGGGGGGCACCGGGGATCGGGGGGTCACGGGGGGTTAGGGGTCATGGGGGGGAGTTGGGGGGCAGGTAGGGGGCACGAGGGGGCAGTTATGGGGCAGGGGGGTGGTTATGGGGCAGTTATGGGGGAGGGAGAGGTTATGGGGCGGTTATGGGGCAGTTGTGGGGCGGGGGGGCACTTATGGGGCAGCCTCGGGGGGGCAGGAGGGGGCGGGGAGAGGGGGAAGCAGGAACAACGTGGGGCGGAAGTGGGCGGGGCACTTAGATGACGTGCCCCACGTAGGCGGGGTTTCAGGCAAGACACAGCCTCCACCCCCCGCCGAGGCACCGCCCCCTCGTCTCGGCCACGCCCCCTCACCTATCCGGCGACGCTCTCCAGGAATCCGGCCAATCACAGGGCGCCCCTCGCCTGGCAGCCAATCATCTTTCCCATTCGTCTTCTAGCTCAGCCTACCGGGTGACCAATGGGAAGGAGGGGCTTAGGCCGGTGCTGGCCAATGAGGGTGGGGGAAGGCAGGGCCCCGCCCCCTGCGGGGCAGAGACCTGGGGGGGAACCGCTGTGGGGCAGATGTGGGGCAGGGGGCACTTGGGGGGCAGATGTGGGGCAAGAAGGACTTGGGGGGCAGTTGGGGGGCAGGAGGCCCTGGGGGAGCAGCTGTGGGGCAGGAGGCCCTGGGGGGGTGGTTGGGGGGCAGGACACCCCGCTATGGGGCAGGGGCTTCCCCCACGCCCCCCCCCCCCCAGCTGCGCCCATCCCGGCCGCCCCCACGGGGGAATTCTGGGGCTGCCCCATGACGGGGGGGACACGCGGACGAGGGTGACACACGCAGCCGTGGGGCAGCCGTGGGGCGGGGGCGGCCGAGGGAAACCCCACAGCGCCCACGGCGAGCGGGAAGGCGACGGCTGACGGGAAGGCGGCGGGGGGGGGCGCGATACACAACTGCCCCACGGCCGCCCCATAAAGAGGCACTGAAGGAAACAACGCCCGCCCGGTGTCACCGTGACACGCACAACACACGTGTGACATCACAGCTGCCCCCCCCAGCTCATGATGATGTCACTGGCAACTCGACACACACGCGACCCTCCCCGGCCGTCACCCTCGCGTGACATCATCACACGTCACGCGGGGCCGTCGCGCAACACGGCGGGTGCGACACGGGCTGACACGCGTGACGCTCTGTGTCAGGTGGGTGCCATGGGCTCACACGCACACCTGTGTCACCATGTCACCAGTGTCACCCCGTGTCACCCGTGTCCCTGCCCCGTTCCCAACCCAAACACCGTCAAGTGTGATGGCTACACGCACAACACGCAATAACACGCCCCGACACGTGACCCGCCATCAAACAACCGTGACACGCGTGACGGTTACACGTGTGATGGTGACACGCGCCACCCCTCACATGACCCACGGCCACACGGAACCGCCTGAACATGCCTCCGCAGCCCCTGGCTCTGGGGGACACACGTGACCCACAACCACACACGCGTGAGCCGTGATCACGCAGAACCACCATCGCACAGGCAACCTCCCCACCCCACAACCACTGCACGCAACAGCCCCACATGTGACCCACAGCCGCACACACGTGACCCACAACTGCACACGCATGACCCACAACCGCACACGTGACTGACCTACAACTGCACATGCATGACCCACACTGGGTGACCCACAACCGCGTACACATGACCTACAACTGCACACATGTGACCTACAACCGCATACACGTGACCTACAACTGCACATGCGTGACCCACAGCCACACTGGGTGACCCACAACTGCACATGCATGACCCCCGCTGAGTGACCCACAACCGCACATGTGTGACCTACAACCACACATCCATGACCTACAATTGCACATGTGACCTACAACCGCACACGCATGACCCACAACCGACACGCATGACCCACAGCCACACTGGGTGACCCACAACCGCACACACATGACCTACAACCACACGTGTGCCCCATACTGGGTGACCCACAACCGCACACGCATGACCCACACTGGGTGACCTACAACCACACACACGACCCACAACCGCACACATGTGTCCCACAACTGCACACGCGTGACCCGCAACCGCACACATGAGACCTACAATCACACGTGTACCCCACACTGGGTGACCCACAACCGCACATGCGTGACCCCGCTCACGGACAACCGCCGTCGCACACGCAACCCCCCCGCAACAGCCCCACACGCATGACACCCCCCCGCCCCACACATGACCCCCGGCGTGCCGGTGCCGGTGCCGCGGGGCCCTTACCCGGTGCCGTGTGGGGCAGCGTGTGCCACGGGCGCCGCGTGCGACGATTCTGCCGGTGTCCCCGTGTCCCCGTCACCGCGTGGCGGACGGGTGACACGGGGTGACTCATTGCCGCGGTGGGCCCGCGTGGGTTGTCCCCCCCCACCCGCCGCCGCCGCCTTCCCGGCGAGGTGACGGTGACGTCAGCCGGACGCCCGTGACATCGCTTGGTGCCGGTGCTGGGCGGGGGATCCCAGTGTGGGGGGGACACAGGACGGGGACATTTTGGGGGGGGGGGGACGGGACACAGGGGGATGGGGAGGGACATGGGGAGACAGGGGACACTGGGGGGGGGACATGGGACCGGGACATTTGGGGAGGGAACAGGGGACACAGGGGCATGGGGAGGACAGAGGAGATGGGGGACATGGGGGGGACAGGGGACATTGGGGGAGGACACAGGGGGACAGAGGACATGGGGGGACATGCGGACATTTGGGGGGGACGGGGGGACACAGGGACATTGGGGGGACAGGGACATTTTGGGGGGAACAGGGGACATGGGGGACACGGGGACATTGGGGGACATGGGACATTGAGGGGAGAGGTGGGGACACACACGGGGGTACATGGGACATGGAGGGGACATGGCACACGGGGGGGCACAGAAAGCGGGAGGGGGGACACAAGACACAGGAGGGACGTGGCACATGGGGGGGACACGGGACACAGGGGGGAGGCAGGGACACACAGGTACACGGGGAGGGCACGTGGGGACACAGGCAGGGCCACGCGGGGACATGGGGACACAGGCACGCAGGGAGACAGGGACACGCGTGGGGACACGGGGAGGGCACGGGGACATGTGGGGACACAGAGAGCGCACACGGGGACACGGACATGAGGGCACGGGGCACAGGGACACGGACACGCGTGGGGACATGGGAACACGGGGACAGAGGGAGGACATAGGGACATGGGGGACACACGGGGACACAGACATGCAGTGGGACACGGGGACAGAGAGAGGACATAGGGACATGTGGGGACACGTGGGGACACAGGGAGGGTACGTGGGGACACGGGGATGCAGGAAGGGCACGGACACGCGTGGGGACATGGGGACAGTGGCATGGATGGAGGACACGGGGGGACACAGGGACATGGAGGGGGGCAGGTGAGGACACGGGGATCCAGGGTCACATGAGGACACGGAGACATGTGGGGACAGAGAACACGCAGGGACACGCAAGGATATGGGGTGACATGGAGACACCGGGGTACCCAGACACGCGGGGACACATGGGGACACGGGGTGACACGGGGACACGTGGGGTGACATGAGGACGGGTGACACCCAGAGTGACAAGTACAACCCCCCCCAGGCCGACACAGGACATGCAACTGGACACGCATGTGACCCCATGTGTGACCCCACGTGACCCCGCGCACAATGACACCCGGTTGGGGAACAACCGTGCCTGACACCCGGCGCACACGCGTGTGACAACCACCACCACGCACTGTCACGTGTCACGGCCTCCCAGGCCAGGCCACATGCATGTCACACGTGTGTCACATGCGTGTCCCCGGTCCTGTCGCATCTCCCCCCCCTCCAGGAGGGGGGTCTTGGGCTGGGGGGAAACTGAGGCACAGGGAGCTTCGGGTGTGGGGCAGCTGTGGGGTGGTGGGCGCCGATGTGGGGCAGGGGGTGCTGCTGTGGGGCAGCCGTGGGGCACAGGCTGCTGCTGTGGGGCAGCCAGTGGGTCTGTGGGGCAGCACCTCTGCTCACCAGGCAGCCGTGGGGCGGCCGTGGGGCGGCCGGTTCCGGTCAGACCGTTGAGTCAGGAGTTCCGGTGACGCAGCGGAGCCGCCCCCGGGGGGAGGAAGGGCGGGGGGGGGGGGGGAAGGGGGGGGTGACGGTGACGCCGCCAGACGGTGACGCGGTCGGGCAGAGGCGCGTGGGAGGCACACGGGGACGTCCGGCGTGTGTACGGGCGTGTGGAACACGCGGGCGATGCCGAGAACCGCGTGGAACACGGGTGTAAGCGTGTCCTCGGGGGGTAACACCTGTGTAATGCTGTCATGCGTGTGTAACGGGTGTAACAGACGGGTAACGCTGTCATACGGGTGTAACACCGGTGTAACACCGGTGTAAGCGTGTCCTCAGGGTGTAACACGCAGGTAACGCTGTCATACATGTGTAACACGGGTGTAACACGGGTGCAAGCATGTCCTTGGGGTGTAACACCCAGGTAACACTGTCATACATGTGGAACACAGGTGTAACACCCGGGTAACACTGTCATACATGTGTAACACAGGTGTAAGCGTGTCCTCGAGGTGTAACACCCGAGTAACACTGTAATGTGTGCATAACACAGGTGTAACACCCGGGCAACACTGTCATATGTGTGTAACACGCGTGTAACACCCAGGTAATGCTGTCATACGTGTGGAACATGGGACTAAGCGTGTCCTCAGGGTGTAACCCCTGGGTAACGCTGTCGTGTGTGTAACACAGGTGTAACACCTGGGTAATGCTGTCATATGTGTGTAACATGGGTATAAGCATGTCCTTGGGTTGTAAAACCAGCCTAACAGTGTCATACATGTGTAACATGGGTGTAATCACATTCTCTGAGGGTGTAACACAGGTGTAACCATGTTCTCTGGGTGTAACGCCTGTGTAACAGTTATATGTGTGTAACACAGGTGTAACTGTGTCCTCCCGGTGTAACACTGTCATATGTAACATGTGTAACTGTATCCTCTGTGCATAACACACATGTGATGCTGTTTTTGGTGTGCAACATGTGTCATGCTGTCCTATGCATGTAACACGGGTGTAACGCTCTTATGCATGTAACACCGTGTATATAACGGTGCCATGCACGTCTAGTGTGTCTAGCACTGTCCTACATGTGTACCGTGTGATGCTGTTGTCTTACGTGTAACATGTCTGTAACACTGTCATCCATGTGTAACACATGAAACCTTATTCTGTGTAACACGTGTGTAACACTGTCATACACGTAACACCATTGTTCACACACGTGAAACACCACCCGTGACGCTCTCCGCCATGCATGTGAAAGACCATCCGTGTGACGCTGCCTCTGTGTGCATGTAACACTGCTCAACACCTGTGTGCACACTTGTGTAACAGCATCTACCGCTCTGCTCTGCATGTGGATGCGTGTAAGCGTGCAACAGCCCTCCACCTACAGTCCAGTGGCACACACGTGTCTTCTCCGTGTGCACGTGTAATGCTGCTGGCATGTAGTGCTGTCTACCTGCACACACAACACTGTTCTTCATGTAACAGCCATGCACGCACCACGGTTTTCCATGTAACACATGTATAATGCTGCGTGGGCTCACCTGTTACACAGCATGTGTAATAGTTCTGCATGCAATGTGGTCTTCTGCATGCAACATGCGTGTAACCATCTGACATGTAAGGCTGTCTTCTGCATACATGTAACACTACACACGTGACACTGTCCTCACTGCGTGTAACACCATCCTCCATGTAACGACTTGTGCACACGTGTGTGCAAGCACTGGCAGGGCTGAACACAGACCATGTGTGTGCACACATGTGTAAAGGAGCAGCCTGAGGAACACACATGTGCTCAAACACGCCTGCCACAAGTGTGCATGGGCCGGCAGGTTTTGCACAACAACAGGCACGTATGCACATGCAGCACCCTGTGTCTGTGTGAGGTCATGTGTGAGTTGTGCGTGTGCACACGGGCACAGGTACACCCGCGTGTGGTGTAATACCTGTTGTCACACGCGTGTGCACGCTGACACGTGTACAAGGGCACAAATACACTTGTGCGCATTTTGTAACACACATATACAGCCTAACATGTGTACACGGGCACAAGTACACCCATCTGTGTGTTGTAACGCCTGTTGTAACACACATGTACACCCTGACATGTGTGCGCAGACACAAGTACCCACATATACATGTTGTACCGCCTGTTTACCTGTGTGTACACCCTGGCGTGTGCTCACGGGCATGAGTACACCCGTGTGTGTGCTGTCAACATGTGTTGTTACATGTGTGTACACCCTGACACGTGTGCACGGGCACAAGTACACCCATGTGCGTGTTGTAATGCGTGTTGTAACGCCCGTGTGCACCCTGACGTGTGTACACAGGCACAAGGCAACCCGCGTGCGTGTTGTATTGTCTGTTGTGTACACACGTGTGCGTGGCACCATGTCAAAGCCTGCCGTACATGTGTGCACAAACAGCCTGGTGTACACGTGTGCACACACGTACACACGTGACCCTGCGTGTGCAGTTCCTGAAGACACGTGTGTGAACACACATGTGAATACATGTGCGCGGCATCCGGCACAGGCACACGTGTGACACCACCGACGCGTGAGCTCCAGCCCCGGGGCACATGCGTGTGTGTATGGACACGCCCACAACACACAACCCCATGTGCGCACACGTGTGTGCACACCCGCACACGCCTTTTGTATGTCGTCCCCCCCTCCCCGCACATGGGTGGGGCATGGGGCGGGGCACGAGGGGGCGGGGCACGAGGGGGCGGGGCACTCACGTGGCAGCGGGTCCGGCGCCGGTGCGGGGGAGGGGCTACTCGCCAGCCATGGCCTGGATCTGGGGGAGGGGCACACAGTTACTGGGAGGCACTGGGAAGCACTGGAGACCCCCCTCTCCACCCACCCCAGTCCCATACTGGGACTAGGAGAGCAGTAACCCAGTATGAACTGGGGGTGCTGCTCCCAGTGGCCTCACTATGACCAGTACTGGTGCTCTCAGCTCCCAGTACAGCCGTCAGCTGTCACTCATGCTCTCCGTATCCCCAGTATGACCAGTGTCTCCCCTTCCCAGCTCCCAGTATGGCCATTACCTGCCACTTCCATTCCCAGTGCTCCCAGTATGACCAGTACCTGCTGTTCTCAGCTCCCAGTACAACCACGAGCTGTCATTTCTGCTCCCAGTACTCCCAGTATCTGTCACTCACACTCCCAGTACCACCAGTACCTGCCATTCCCAGCTCCCAGTACAGCCAACACCTGTCCCTCCCAGTCCTCCCAGTATACCCATTACCCCTCGCTCCCAGTACACCCCATTCTCCCAATACCTGTCCCTCTCCGCTCCCAGTACTTCTTCTCTACTCTGGCTCCCATCTCCCAGTACACCCAGTAGCTCCCAGTAGGACCATTACCCATCACTCCTAGGCCCCAGTATTCCCAGTATACCAACACCTGTCACTCCCAGTACACCCAGTATCTCTCACTCTTAGCTCCAGTAACACCATTACCTGCCCCCAGTACTCCCAGTATAGCCCTTACACAGCTCTCCCAGTTCCCAGTATGCTCAGTACACAACACTCCCAGCTCCCAGCAGCTGTCATTCCCAGCTCCCAGTAACACCAGTAACTGTCATCCCTGGCTCCCAGTAAGACCCGACATTCCCACTATGACCAATATAGACTTAACACAGTGCTGCCAGTACACACGATACCTCCCACTCCCAGTACTCCCAGTATCCCCCACAGCGGTCACTCCCAATTCCCAGTAAGACCATTCGTTACGATCTCTAACTCCCCGTATACCTCTTAGATGGCACTCCTGGCTCCCAGTATTCCCAGTATACCTCTTAGACAGCACTCCATGCTCCCCATATACCTGCTACACAGAACTCCCAGCTCCCATTACTCCCAATACAGCCCTTACACTGCACTCTGGCCTCCCCATATAGCTTTTACATGGCAATGCCAGGTCCCAGTATTCCCAGTATAGCTCTTAGGTGGCACTCCTGGCTCCCAGTACAGCCCTTACATAGCAATGCCAGCTCCCAGTACGGCTCCTACACTGCCCTCCCAACTCCTGGTACTCCCAGTACAGCCCTTACACTGCACTCCTGCCTCCCAGTACAGCTCCTACATGGCACCCCCAGCTCCCAGTACACCTCTTAGATAGCACTCCTGGCTCCCAGTACTCCCAGTACAGCTCTTACACTGCACCCCCAGCTCCCAGTGTAGCCCTTACAAAGCACCCCCAGCTCCCAGTACTCCCAGTATAGCCCTTACCTGGTACCCCCAGCTCCCAATACTCCTAGTGTAGTCCTTAGCTGGTACCCCCAGCTCCCAGTACAGCCCTTACCTGGCACTCTGGGCTCCCAGTGCTCCCAGTGGAGCCTTCACCCGCCGCTCCCAACCCCCAGTGCTCCCAGTATGGCCAGTCCCTGCCCTCCCAGTGCTCCCACACCCACCTTATCAGGGTGCCGCACCCAGCCCAGCCCAGGGCACCCAGGTTGGCCCCAGTGGAGGGGGGGGAGACAAGGATGGGGGGGGGGAACGGGACCCAGGTGTCCGGGTGCCCCAGGCACCCCCACCCCCACCCCGGGGGAACCCGGGCGTCCGGGTGCTGACGCAAGAGCCGGTGATGAAACAGCCCCGGGGGGAGAGGGAGAGGTAAAAGGGGGGGACAGGGACTGAGCCCTTGCAAACTCGCTGCACCCCAGGGTGGGGGGGTGCTGGGCCAGACCCCCTCCTTTCCCATTCTGTCCCCCCCAACCAGACCCTGATGCACCCCCAAACCACACCCCCTCCCAAACCCCCCAAGTTCCCCCATGCCCCCCCCAGAGACCCCAACACCCTCAGGCCCCCCCAACACCCCCAAATCCCACTCAGACACCCCAACACCCCCAGGTCCCCCTGACACCTCCCAAATTTAACCCATGCCCCCCAGACACCCCAACACCCCCCAATCCCCTCCATGCCCCCTTGACACCCCCAAAATCCCACCCATGCCCCCCCATACCCAGCCCCCCCAACTTTGACCTCCTGACCCCCCCAAACCTCACAGCCACCCCCAAACACTGTCTGTGCCCCCGCCCCCCCATGGAAACGGGGGGGTGGGGGGCAATGGGGGCAGGGGGGGGTCTCCACAAGGGATCCTGATTGGCTGCTCCCCTCCCCCCACAGAAAGTGCTCCCCCCCCGGATTTGGGGGGATCACCCCTCTCCAAAATGGGGGGGACATCTCCCCACGAGGGGAAACTGAGGCACGTGGCGGGGGGGGTCACACGAGGTGGCTGCCCCCCCCCCCCAAGCTGTGGTGGCCCTTTAAGACCCAGGTGTGTTGGACCCCCCCTAATCTGGGGTGAAAAACAGGAATTTGGGAGGGCTTAAGTGCTTGAGGGCTCCCCATGGGGGGCAGTGTCCCCAAATGTAACACTCCCCCCCCTAGATGTAACCCCCCCCCAAAGGCACAAGAGCTGCTCCCCAGAGTGGGGGGGGGCCTGTCTGCATCCCCTTAACTGCAGCAAGGACACCCCCCCCAGCCTGGACCCCCCTCTTTTACCTCAGCCCAGAGCCCCCCCATTTACCTCCCCCATTTACCCCAGCCCAGCCCCCTCCATTTACCTCACCTCAGACGACCCCCAACTCACACCATGGGGGTCAACCCCTCCCCCCACCATTTACCTCAGGGGGGTCAGGACACCCCGAATTTACCCCAGCCCAGACCCCCCCCCCCATTTACCTCAGAAGGTTCAGGGGACATCCCCCCTGCCAGTTATCTCAGCCCAGACACCCCCCAATTTACCTCGGGGGGGCAGACCCCCCCCCATTTACCTCAGCCCAAGATGCCCCCCCCAAATTTACCTCAGCCCAGGACCCCCCTAATTCACCTCAGTCCAGAGCCCCCCCCCCAATTTACCTCAGCTTTGACACCCCCCCCAATTTACCTCAACAGGACCAGGGCCCCCCCTTTACCTCAGCCCAAGACCCCCCCCAATTTACCTCAGCCCAAGACCCACCCCTAATTTTCCTCAGGCCAAGACCCCCCCAATTTACCTCAGCCTTGACATCCCCCCCCAATTTACCCCAACAGGGCCAGAGCCCCCCCAATTTACCTCAGCCCAAGACCCCCCCCAACTCACCTCAGCCTTGACACCACCACCCCCAATTTATGCCAACAGGGCCCGAGCCCCCCCCACTTTACCTCAGCCCAAGACCCCCCCTGGCTCACCCTAGCCCAGACCCCCCCCTAATTTACCTCAGCATTGCCCCCCCTCTTAATTTTACCTCAGCAAATCAGCCCCCCCTTCCCCTCAGCCCAGGACCCCTTTAATTCTCCTCAGGGAACACAGGCCCTCCCCAATTTATGTCAGCCCAGGACCCCCCCCAATTTACCTCAGCCTTGACACCACCACCCCCAGTTTACCCCAACAGGGCCAGAGCCCCCCCCTTTACCTCAGCCCAAGACCCCCCCAGCTCACCTCAGTCCAGACCCCCCCCTAATTTACCTCAGCACTGCCCCCCCTCTTAATTTTACCTCAGCGAACCAGCCCCCCCCTTCCCCTTAGCCCAGGACCCCTTTAATTCTCCTCAGGGAACTCAGCCCCCCCCAATTCACCTCACCCCAGGACAACCCCCCCGCCTTAAAATCCCCTCAGCGGGGCCAGCACCCCCCCTTTACCTCAGCCTTACCCCCCCGCCATTCACCTCAGCCCAGAACCCCCTTAATTCCCCTCAGGGAAGTCAGCCCCCCCCAGTTTACCTCAGCCTTGACACCCCCCCCAGTCTACCCCAACAGGGCCAGAGACCCCCTTTACCTCAGCCCAAGACCCCCCCCAATTTACCTCAGTCCAGACCCCCCCCTAATTTACCTCAGCACTGCCCCCCCCTCTTAATTTCACCTCAGCGAACCAGCCCCCCCCCTTCCCCTCAGCCCAGGACCCCTTTAATTCCCCTCAGGGAACTCAGCCCCCCCCAATTCACCTCACCCCAGGACAACCCCCCCGCCTTAAAATCCCCTCAGCGGGGCCAGCACCCCCCCTTTACCTCAGCCTTACCCCCCCCGCCATTCACCTCAGCCCCCCTCTCCTTCCCCCCCCCCGCTCCAGGCCTCGGCCCGGCGGCCACCCCCAACTCCCCCCCCCCCAAAACCCCCCTCCCGCCGGTGTCCCCCCCCCGCCCCCTCCCCTCCCGTTATACCTGCGGGGGGGACGGGACGGGGGGACGGGGTTGGGGGGGCGGTGGGTCCCGGCCCGGCCCCGGCCCCGGCGCTGGCGGCTCCGCTGGCTCCGGCCTCCGCTCAAACAAAGGACCCAGCGCCGCGCGCCCCGCCCGCCCCGGGCCCCGCCCACCGGCACCGCCCACCGCTGGCACCGCCCACCGGACACGCCCCCCCTCCTCCTCCCTCCTTTCCTCTCTCTCCCCCCCCACCCCCAAACCCCTCCCTTCTCCAGCCGGGAGGGGCGGGGCGATTGGCAGCAGGGACACGCCCCCCTGGGGAGACACGCCCCCGTTCGGTGGGTGGCTCCGCCCACAGGGCTGGGGGAGGGATGGGACGGGACTGGGATGGGACTGGGACAGGACTGGGACGGGACTGGGGTTGGGATGGGACTGGGATGGGACAACACTGGGACAGAACTGGGGTGACACCAGGATGACATGAGGATGGCGCTGGGGCAGCACTGGGATGGCATGGGGATGGCAATGGGACCAGTAACAGGACTGGAGGCAGGATGAGCACCAGCACTGGCACTGGGACCGCACTGGGATGGCACTGGGAGCAGGACTGTGCTGGGACAGGATGGCACGGAGACCAGTATGGGGTGGCACTGGGACAGCGCTGGGACTGGGATGGCACCAGAACAGGGACAGCACTGGGACCAGTACAGGATGTAACTAGGATGGCACTGGGACCAGTATGGGGTGACACTGGGAGGAACTGGGACCAGTACAGGGCTACACTGGGGCCCGTACAGTGTGGCAGTGGGAGGAACTGGGAAGGCACTGGGGACCAGTATGGGCTGGCACAGGGAGGCACTGGGAGGAACAGAGACCAGTACAGGGTGGCACTGGGAGGAACTGGGAGGCACTGGGACCGACCCCTGGGGACACCCTGGGGACACCCAGCCCCAGCCAATAGGAAACCCCGCCCCCCCGACCTGGCGCCAACCAATGAGAGCTCATGAACCCCGGAGGGCGGGGACGTGAGCTCCACCAAGCCCCGCCCCGGAGGCAGCGCGCCGGGCTGCACGTGCGCCCGGCGCCACCGCCCCGCCCTCTTCCAAAGGGAGAGGGCGGGGCTTCGCCTCCCGGGCGTCCGGGCGAGGCCCCGCCCCCTCCGCGAGGACACTAGACGCCCGGGCGAAGCCCCGCCCCCCTGCCCCCGCCGCGAGACGGCCGGCGGTGGGGGGGAGGGGCGCGGCGGCTATTTTTAACCCCCCGTGTCCCCGCGTGCCCCCGCACGAGGGAAGGAAGGAGGGAGGTGCTCGCACACGCGTGTGCAAGAGGGGGGCTGGGGGCGTGGCCCGGCCCTTGCACGAGTCCTCCCACCCCCCCCCCGCCGCCCCGTGGCGTCCGGATTTGCACGAGGACGCGCGGGGTTTTGCACGAGGCTCCTGCAGGGCTCGCACGAGAGGCCACGTGCCCGGGCCTTGCACGAGGACGCACGAGACGGTCGCGCGGGCGCTCTCGTGCCCCCCCCCCGGGGGGGCTTTGCACGAGCCCCCCCCCCGCGTGACCTCAGGGCACGCGAGCCCTCACGTGACTCCGCCCCTCCTCTTCCCCCCGCCCCTCCCGGCCGTCCCTCTCTCTCCCCCCCCCAGCAACAACCACCGAGCCGCGTCCCGATTGGCTGCCTCTGCCGTGACGTCACGGCAGGGCGCGCCGGCCTGTTACCGTGGCAACGGCGGGGAGGGCGAAGGGGGGGGAGGCTGGGGCCTTAAAAAGGTGGATTTGGACCCGAAAAGGAGGCGTTAGACCCTAAAACTGAGGGTTTGGATGCAAAAAGAAGGGGTTGGGGACGATAAATGGAGCTGTGGACCCTAAAAATGAGGGGTTAGACCCTCAAAATGTGGCTTTCTGCCCTAAAAATGAGGGGTCGGCCCTAAAAATGTGTCTTTCTACCCTAAAAATTAGGGGTTAGGCCCTAAAAATGCAGCTTTCTGCCCAAAAAATGAGGGGGTTCACCCTAAAAAGGTGGCTTTCAACACTAAAAAGGAGGCTTTCTACCCTAAAAATGAGTGGTTTGCCCCTAAAAATGTAGCTTTGTACCCTAACAGTGACAGTTTGGGCCCTAAAAATGAGGGGTTAGGCCCTAAAAATGCAGCTTTCTACCCCAAAAAGGGGATTGGACCCTAAAAAGAGGCTTTGTGCCCTAAAACTGAGGGTTTAAACTCTAAAAATGAGGCTTACTACCCCAAAAGGAGGGGGGATTAGATGCTAAAAAGTCTTTAGACCCTCAAAATGAGGCTTCAGACCCTAAAAATGCGGCTTTTGACCCTAAAATGAAGGTCTGGGCTCTAAAAATGTAGGTTTGGACCTTCAAAAAATGAGTTTGGCAAATCAAAGGGGTCTTTAGACCCCCAAAATGACGTGTTGGACCTTAAAAAAGAGGCTTTGACCACTAAAAGGGAGGGTTGGACCCTCAAAATGATTATTCGGACACTCAAAATTGGAGTTTGGAAACTAAAAGTGAGGCTTTGGACCCTCAAAGTGAAGTTTGGGGCTCTAAAATTGAGGGTTTGGACCCAAAAATTATATTCAGAGCCGACAGATGGAGTTTTGGACCCTAAAAAGAGGCTTTTGGCCCTAAAAATGAGGCTTCCTACCGTAAAAGGGCAGTTCAGACCCTAAAACTGTGAATTTGCGCCCTAAAAAGAGGGTTTGGGCCCTAAAAATGAGGGTTTGGACCCAAAAGAGAGGCTTTGGAGATGATAAATGGAGCTTTGGACCCTAAAAATGGAGGGTTTCGACCCTCGGAATGAGGCTTTGAACCTGAAAAATGCAGAGTTTAGCCCAGAATTGAGACTTTGAGCCCTAAAAATGTGGGTTTGGACCTGGAAATGAGGCTTCAGACCCTAAAAATGCAGGTTTTGACCCTAAAAAGTGAAGCTTTGGGGCATTACTGTGAGGCTTCAGATGCTGTAACTGTGGATTTGTGCCCAAAAATGGGGCTTTAAACTTCTAAAATGGGAGGGTTTTGGCCCTAAAATAGAACCAAAAGGTGGGGTTTGGAGCCTAAAAATTAGGGTTTGAGCACAAAAACTAAGGGTTTGGACCTTAAAACTGAATGTTTGGACCCACAAAATGGGGCTCAAGACCCTAAAAATGAAGCTTTGGGCCCCAAGATGAGATGCATTACTAAAAATTGCAACTTTAGACTCTGACTATGAGGTTTTGGACCCTAAAAATGAGGATTTGGACCAGATAAATGAGGCCTAGGGCTGTAAAAACGCGGCACGAGGCCCTAAAAATGAGGATTTGTTCTCCAAAATGAGGGTTGGGACTCCAAAAATGAGGAAGTTCCCCAAAATGTGGATTTGGGCCTTAAAACTGAGGCTTTGCACCCTAAAAAGAGGCTTTTGGCCCTAAAAATGAGAGTTTGACCCTTAAACCCGAGGGTTTGGACCCCAAAAATGAGCATTTGGAGCCTCAAAATTTGGGCTTGGAAACTGAAATTGATTCTTTGGACCTGCAAATCAGGGTGACACGTGACACGTGTGACAGGGCATGATGTGTGATGTGGTGTGATGTGGTGTGACATGTGATGGGTGTGACATGTGTCATCACATGTGACGGTGTGACACGTGATGGGGTGTGACGTATGTGACGGGTGTGACACGTCAGAGATGTGACAGGTGTGACGGGGTGTGTGACGTGTGACAGGGTGCGACACGTCTGATGTTTGCTAGGGTGCGACATGTGTGACGGGGCGTGTCAGGTATCACACGCAATGGGGTGACATGTGATGGGTGTGACACGTGTGAGGGGGCGTACACGTGACGTGTGACCGGGTGTGGCGTGTGTGACAGGGTGTGACCGGCTGTGAGCGGGTGTGACACGTGTGACAACGTGACGCGTGGCGGGGCGTGTGACATGTGACATGTGCTGGAGTGAGGTGTGACGGGTGTGACACGGTTGCCATAGCAACAACCCCCCGCCATAGTGACGCCTCCAGGGCGGAGTCCCCCCACAGGCCCCGTCCCTCCCCACCTTTGATTGACATCGAGGTGGGCGGAGCCGACTGCACAAGAACTCTCTATAATCACCACCGGTCAGACAGGAAGTGCCGCCAAGCCCCGCCCCTCCCGGAAGAGGAAGCCCCGCCCCCAGCAGTGTCACACCGGAAGTCCCGCCTGGTGGCTCTAGGACCAAAAAGGAAGTCCCGCCTCTTCCCCGGCCTGCGCAGGAAGTCCTGGGCACTGCTTCCGGCCCACACAGGAAGCCCCGCCTCTCCAGGCCCCCAAAACAGGAAGCTCCGCCTCTCCAGGCCCCAAACAGGAAGTCCCGCCTCTTCCTGCCCCGACAGGAAGTCCCACCTCGCCGGCGCCCTCCACCACAGGAAGTCCTGTCCGCAGCGTTACGTCACTTCCCATCCCCGGACGCCTGGGTCCCTCGCGGAGGCGGCGGCCATTTTGCAGCACGGCTACTGCAAGAAAGCCCCTCCCCCGCTGCCCTCGGGGGGGCGTGGCTGAGGAAGCCCCGCCTTCCGTCACGTGGGCAGGGCTTCCCCACAGCCAATCAAAGGGGCTCGGAGAGCACCAAGACCCGCCCGCTCCCTGGGGGTGACGCCTCAAAGCTGGGGAAGCTCTGCCCCCCCCCAGGCTCAAGCTTTTCCCCCGGGGTAAACCACACCCACACTGGGGTGAAACCCCGCCCCCAGGCGAGACCACACCCCCTTTCATTAGGCCACACCCCTGGCTAGGCCACGTCCCCCCCGGCAACATCACACCCCCCAGGATAGGCCGCCCACTCTACACTAGGCCCCGCCCCCTAGTTAGGCCACACCCTCTAGGTAAGCCCCGCCCCCGGCTAGGCCCCGCCCCACCAGCATCCGGGATTAACCCCTTCCCGCCTGGCCTGGAGGCTCCTGGGGGGGGGTGTGTGTGTGCGCATGACCACCATTTTGGGGTGAATCCCCCCATTTTTGGGGATCCCCCGCATTCCTGAGGGGGCGGAGCCTCCCTGGGGTTGGGGTAGGGGGGTGTCTCCCCAGTTTTGGCCCCCCCCTTCGCCCTCCCCTCCCTCCCCCTCATACCTTGTAGTAGGCGGGGGGGGCAGCGGGGGGGGGCAGGTCGCGCAGGGGGTAGGCGGGGGCGGGGCAGGCAGGGCGGGGTCGGGGTGGTCCCCGGGGGGTTTTGGGGGGTCGTCGAGGACGACGTCGCCACCACAAAGCCCCCCCGGCCCCCGCCAAGGCCAGCAGCGCCGCCGCCCCTCCCCCCGCCCCCCCTGCCACCGCCCGCCCCCGCGGAGGGGGCGGGCCGGGACCCGGGGGGGGGCTCGTCTGATTGGCTGGGCCTAAGGGGGGGGGGAGGGGGGAAGCAGGGGAGGGGGGTCAGGGGGACCCAGGTATCCGGGACCCCCCCACACCCCCCCACACCCCACCCTGTACCTGCCCCCTCCTGCTCTGTCGCCGACCCGGGTCCTGGGGGGGGGGAGGGGAGGAGGGGGGAGGGGTGAGTGAGGGGACCCAGGGGTGCCCCCCCACCCCCCCCAGGTGGGACACACACCCCCCCCACACACACAGCCCCCCACGCTCACGCTGTCCGACGCGCAGGGTGACCCTCATGGCGCGGGTGAGGCAGGCCCCGCCCTGGCGGTTCTCCAACCCCTCGGGGGTCCCGTCCGAGGTGGCTGCGGGGAGAGGGAGGTCATCGAGAGGTGCTCCACCCCCTCCCCGTGACGTCACCGCCCTCCGCGATGATGTAACAGCCCCTGCACCCCCCCCCGACACCCCTCCAAAGGCCTTTTCTACTGCCGTCGCCTCCCCGCGCCGACGCCCCATCGATATCCCACCCCTCCAGCGGAGCCCCGGTGATGTCACCAACCCTCCCATGACATCACCACCTTTTCTGCTGACATCACTACCCCCGTGACGCCTCAGCGACTCCCTGATGACGCAATAACCGTGCCGACACTCCTCCGAACGCTGTCCTGCCAATGTGTGTGTGTGTCCCTGATGACATCACTCCCCTCCAGCACCTCCCCGATGACATCACTACCCATGACGACCCCACACGGGCCTCCCCGATGATGCAATAGCTGTGCCGACACCCCTCCAAACCGCCTTCCTACCACCCCCACCTCCCCGCGCCATCACCCCTCCCCTCCGGTCAATCCCCGGTGACATCACCCCATTTCCCCCCCCCCTTCGTGACCTCACGGGTGACTCACTGATGATGTAATAGTCGTGGAGGCGCCGGAACTCGTGACCCCAGAGGTTGGGGCTGAACTCCTGGAACTTGATGGTGAAGCGGACGTCGCGCTGGGGGCGGTCGCAGGTGAGGAGGAGGGTGGGGGCGGGGGGCACCTGGCAGCGTCGCGCCTGCGCCCCCCCCACCAGGTAAAGCTTGTAGTACTCGTAACCCCCCCCGGCGCCCCCCGCGCCCGGGCACACCAGGTCCAGGCGGTCGCCAATTTGGGGGTACAGGACGTAGCCCCCCGCCGCCAGGAACCTGCCGGAGAGAGAGAAAAAAAGAACGGGGGGGGGGGTTAAGGAGGGGGCACCCGGATGCCTGAGTCCCCGGGGAGGGGGGGCTGGGACCCTCACCCAAAATTCTGGTGGAGTTGGGAGGGGGGCACCCAGATGTCTGGGTCCCCTGGGGGGTGGGCTGTGGGGCTGGGCCCCCCCCCAGGATGCTGGTGGAGTTGGGGGGGGGGGTACCCAGGCGCCTGTGTCCCCCCCCACAGACAACCCCCCCTTCCCCTCCCCCCCCGGGGGGACCCAGGCGTGCGGGGTGGGGGAGGGGAGGCGGCAGCGGCACCGTTGCCATGGCAACAGGGAGCTGCTGCCCAACCCTCCCCCCCCAAAAAAAGGGGACCCAGGCGTCTGCGGGGCACCCAACGGGTTGTTGTGTCACCGTGTCCCTACAGCCATCCCCGCATCACACCCCCCCGGTGTCACCCATCCCGTGAACAGCGTCACACGCACCCCTGCCGTGTCACACCCGCTCAGCGTGTCACACATACACACACACACACACAGAGTCACACCCACACACGGAGTCTCTCACACACACACACACACACACACACACACCACCCCAACCACAGCCTGACACACAGCTCGGGGGATCACCCCCCCCTTACACACCCACCTGACACAGTCACACACACACAGAGGCACACAAACACCCCCCGACACACGTCACACCCCCACCCGACACCCACAAACACCCCACCAACACCCAGCAGGGAGCACAACACCCCACCGGACAGCCTGAAACACACCCGCACGCTCACACACTCATAACTTCCCCCCCACTCACACCCACACACCCCCACAAACACCCCCCCCAAGACTCTCACACACACACACAACACTCACACCCAACACACACACCCCCTCAAGACACTCACACACCCCCCAACACACACACTCACACCCAGACATATACACCCCCCCCACAGACACACAACCCCACAAGACACTCACACCTCCCTACCTGACACACACACTCACACGCAACACACTCACACACATCCCCAACACACACAACCCCCAAAACACAGACACACAACAGCCCAAGACACTCACACACACAAACACCTCCCCCAAGACATCCACACACCGACATGCACACTCACACCCAACACACTCACGCACACCCACCCTCAACACAGACACACAACACCCCAAGTCTCTCACACACCCTGACATGCACACTCACGCTCAACACGCTCACATAGGCACACACATCCCTGACACGCACCCCCCCGACACACACCCCCCCGACACAGACACACAACACCCCAAGACACACACACACCCCCCCTGACACAGACACACGACACCCCAAGACACTCACACCCCCGACACACACACTCACACCCAACACACTCACACACACACAGCTCCAACACAGACACCCCCGACACAGGCACACAACGCCCCAAGACACTCACACACCCCAACACTCACACCCCCCCAACACAAACACCCCAAGACACACACACCCCCCGACCCGACCTGCACACTCACACAAAACACGCTCACGCACACACACATCCCCAGCACCCCCCGACACAGACACACGACACCCCAAGACACTCACACACCCCAACACGCACACTCACACCCAACACACACACATACACCCCCCCGACACGGACAAACAACACCCCCACACCCTCACACCCCCCCAACGCTCTTTTACACACCCACACCCCCCCGACACACACGTACACTCGCACACACTGACACCCGACACCCCCCGTCAGCAGGCAGCTGGTGCCTGACACACACACGTCCCTGCCAGACAGTCGGTGTCTGACACACACGCACACACAGATCCCCCGTAACACCCCGTGTCTGACACAATCACAGCCCACGTCTCACATACCCCCCCTGTTGCACACTCCCACCCCCCAGGTGTGTCACACGCAGCCGCCCCCCCCCAGGTCTCCCACACAGACAACCCACACGTGTTGCACACCCCGTCACACACAACCACACACTGGGACACGTGGATGCGGTGTCACACGCAATGTCACACACACACGGGGTCAGGCACAGTGTTACACGCATGTTCATGGTGTCACGCAGTGTCACACAATCATGGTGTGACACACGGTGTCAGACTGTTACACACACTCACAGTGTCACACACACTCTCACGGTGTCGGTCACACCCGGTGTCATACACAGCGTTACGCACACATTCATGGTGTCACACGCTGTCACCCACGCTCATGGTATCAGTGTCGCACCCATGTTCATAGTGTCACTCACACACGGTGTCAGACACAGTTACACACGCGTTCACAGTGTCACCCACACTCATGGAATCAGTGTCAGGCACACGTTCACGGTGTCACACCCGGTGTCACACACACGCAGGGTCACCCGCTCCCAGTGTCACACACAAACACACACACAGACACACCCGGTGTCACCCCCACACTCACGGTATCGGAGTCACACACACATACGCGGTGTCACACACACGCGTTCGCGGTGTCACCCCCCCCCCGTGTCCCCCAGCCACCCGCACCCCGTGTCCCCGTCCCAACTCACCGCATCTCAGGCTGACCTGGGGGGGGTGAACCAGCCTCACACGACCCCCCCATCCCCTCCGATCCCCCCAATCCTCCTGGACCCCCCCAGGTCCCCTGAGACACCCCCCCCCCCCCGTTTCCCACCTTTTCTCCTCAGGCCTCCCCCGATCCCCTCAGACCCCCCCAGTTCAAGTCCCCCAGAATCCCCTCAGCCCCCCCGGTTCTTTCAAGACCCCCCCAATCTCCCCAGCCCCCCCCCACCTTCCTCAATCACCTCAGCAACCCCCGGGTCCCTTCAGCCCCTCAGACCCCCCCGGTTCCCGCCTTTTCCCCTCAGATCCCCCTGATCCCCTCAGACCCCCCTGTTCCCCTCAGACCCCCCCGGTTCCCTCAGACCCCCCGGTTCCCCTCAGACCCCCCGATGCCCTCAGACCCCCCCGGTTCCCGCCTCTTCCCCTCAGAACCCCCGATCCCCTCAGACCCCCCCGGTTCCCTCAGACCCCCCCGGTTCCCCTCAGACCCCCCGATGCCCTCAGACCCCCCCGGTTCCCGCCTCTTCCCCTCAGAACCCCCGATCCCCTCAGACCCCCCCGGTTCCCGCCTTTTCTCCTCAGGACCCCCCCCGATCCCCTCAGACGCCCCGATCCCCTCAGACCCCCCCTTTTCTCCTCAGAACCCCCCGCGATCCCCTCAGCCCTCGGCTTCCCCGGTCGCCCCCGGGCTCACCGGCGGTTCCCCGTGTGCCAGACCACCGGTTCCAGGCTGAGCCCCGCCGCCCCCGCTCCCAACACGGCCACCAGCAACGCCGCGCACCGCCCCGCCATGCCGACCGACGCCGGGGGGGCGACGACGGCCTCGGGCATCGGCCGGGACCCCGATCCCGATCCCGATCCCGATCCCGATCCCGATCCCGGATCCGGACCCGCACCCGGACCCCCCCCGCCCCCGCCGGCGGCTGCGGCCCCGGCTGCGATCGCCGCCGGCTGCGGCGGGACCGGGGCGAGGGGGGACCGGCGGGGGGGCGGAGCCTCCAGGGGAGGGGGCGTGTCTCTTTAGAAGAGGCGTGGTTTGCCATGGGGAAAGGGAGGCGGGGCTTGGTGGGCAGGGCCTCTACCAGCGGGGAGAGGTTGGGCTCGGAGGTGGAGGCGGAGCTTGGAGGGGTGGGAGGGGTTTGGGAGGAGGGGCGTGGCGACGCGCGGGGCTTCGGGTAGAGAGGCAGTGTGACGGGGCGGGGCTAACGGGGGGGCGGGGCTAACGAGGGGCGGGGTTTAGAGTAGACTGACGTGGGGGAGCCGGCACTGAATGAAGGGGGAGCGGGGTGGGGGGGGCTAGGAAGGGGCGTGGCCATAAAGAGGCGTGGCTACGCACACGGGGCGTGACCATAAAGGCGGAGGCGTGGCCACAGGGCTGGGGGCGTGGTCAGCAGCGCCACACACGTGGGACACACACCCCCAGCCATCCCCCCCTTTAAGGCCCCGTGCAGCCCCCCCGTGGTGACATCACCACCCGTTGCCATGGTGATGGGTGAAGCGGCTACAAACAGCCCCACCTCTCCGGGGGGCTCTTAAAGGGGCATCGCCACCAGGTTGGGGTGGGGATAACTGGGTGTACGGGGGTGTGGGGGGGGTATAAGGGGGTATATGGGGGTTTAGAGGCGTATGTGGGGTGTAGGGGGGGCTTAGGAGGGGTGTAGGGGGAGTATGGGGGGGTATATGGGGGTGCAGCTCTGCTCCACACCCCCATCTGTGACAGTACAGACCGGTGACAGCCGGTGACAGGTACAAAATCTTTAGTACGACGGGGGGAGGACAGGGACACTGCGACCCCCCCAGACACCCCCCCCAAACCCTCAACCAGACCCACACGTGACACCCCAAAACTCCTCCCGACCCAACAGCACCCTAAAAACGACCCCCGACCCCCCCCAAAGGCCACCATGTCACACCAACCCGGGGGGACCCCGGGGGGGCCTGTAGGTCACAGCCGGTGGCCCTGGGGGTGTCGGTGTCCCCAGGGGGGGTTGCAGCCCCCCCCCCCCCGAGGAGGTGGGTGCTGGTGGTCCCAGGGGGTGACAGTCGGTGTCCCCGAGAGGGGGACAATTGGCGTCCATGGACAGGCTGGCTCTGTCATCCCCACGGGGGTGACAGTCAGTGTCCCTGGGGGGGCTCACAGTCGGTGTCCCCAAGAGGGTGACAATCGGCACGTGTGGGGTGGTTGATGCCGGTGTCCCCAGGAGGGTCACAGTCGGTGTCCCCAGGAGGGTGACAGTCTGTGTACATGGAGAGGCCAGTGCCGGTGTCCCCGGGGGTGTCACAGTCATTATACACAGTTCCGGTGTCCCCAAGGGTGTGCCAGCCATTGTTGCCAGACAGGTGACACTCACTGTCCCCGAGAGGGTGACAGTCGGCGTGTACGGTTCCTGTGTCCCCGGGGGTGCCCCACCCGTTGTCCCCAGGGGGGTGACAATCACCACACACGACCTCTCTGTCACCAGAGGGGTGACAATCGGCATCCACGGTCCCACCGTCCCAACCGTCGTCCCCGGGGGGGTCAGGCCCCCACCACCAGAGCTGTAGGCGATTGTCCCCCCCCGGGGGTGGCCCGTCCTCATCCGTCCCCTCCTCGTCACTGTCCCACGGCGCCGGGAACAACCGCTGCCCCGAGGCGGTGGCCAACAGCGGGAGCCCGGGGTGCAGGCTGGGGCGGGGGGGGACATGACAACACCCAGGTGTCCGGGTGACCCCCACCTACACCCCAGGGGACCCAGGTGTCTGGGGGGGGACACCCAGGTGTCCGGGGGGTCTGGGGGGGGGGACACCCCGGCGTCCGGGTGTTACCTGGTACCGTTGACGCAGTCGCAGAGGGCGCGGAAGCGCAGGTGGGGGGGCAGCAGGGGGGGGTCCCCCGTCCCCGGGGGGGTCAACGTGTCCCAAACGGTGACGAAACCGTCTGTGTCACCGCTCACCAGGAACCGCCCCGTCCTGGGGAGGAACAAAGGGGGGGTGTCAGCAGGACCCAGGTGTGTGGGTAACACCCCCCCCCCCAAAAAAGGTGTCTGGGGGGGTCACTCACGGGTCGAGGTCGAAGGTCACGCGCTGGTTGGTGCCCACCCGGCGCTCCAGCGCCAGCAGGGGGCGCTCCGGGCACCGCAGGTCCCAGCACAGGATGTGGTGGTCCTGGGGGTGGGGCTAGTGTGGGACACGCCCTCCCAAGCCACACCCCCAGCCCCTGCCCTACAGACCCCAAGTCCCCCAGCCCCGCCCCAGCCATGAAACCCCACCCACTTCTCAGAGGCCACACCCCAAGCATGAGGCCCTGCCCCCAAGACTCCACCTCCTGTCATGAGGCCACACCCCTGGTTCCCAAGCCCCACCTCCAAAGCCCACACCCATCCGCCCCACCCTAAGCACTGCCTGGCAGTCACACCCCAAACCTGACACCCCGCCCCTTGCCATGAGGCCACACCCACAGCCCCAAGCCCCTCCCACAGCCTGGATGGCCCCACCTCTGCATCCCCCCCACGCCCTAGGCCCCGCCCACCTTGCGCCCCCCCGCGTAGAGGCGGTTGCCGTCAGGGCTGAAGCAGAGGTGGGTGGGGGCGGCAGGGAGGTGGGGCCAGAGCGCCAAGGCCCCGCCCCCCTCCAGGGCGTAAAGCCCCAGGCTCCGCCCATAGGAGCCACAGGCAAACACCGGTTGGGTGGGGCTGAAGGCCAGGCAGCCAATCAGGCCCCGCTGGCCCTGCCCCCCTTCTGCAAGAAGAGACAGAGAGAATGCACAGGGATGAGGCCACGCCCCTTGGACCTTGCCCCGCCCCTCCATCAGGCCACACCCCCTCCCCAAGCCCCACCCCTTCACAGCTGCCCCAGTAGGCAGGCTTCTACCCAAACCCCACCTCCTTTAGGCCCCACCCCCAAGCTCCACCTCCCTCAGACCCCACCCACCCTCCACCCCTTTAGGCCACACCCCCACCACGCAGCTTCTTGTCCACCCAACCCCTGCAGCCCCACCACCCTCAGGGTGCCCCACCCCTTCAGAACCCACCCCCCCAAGCCCCACCCTTAAAACCCCACCCACCCTAGCCCCACCCCTAGACCTCACCCACTCAAGCTCCACCCCTTTATACCCCACCCACTCAAGCCCCACCCCCTTAACCCCTACCACGTAAGAGAGCCCCTGGGGTAACCCCCCATCCCTGCCTCCCTAGCCCCCAAGCCCCACCCCCTTAAGACCCGCCCCCTCAATCCCCGCCCCTGAGGCCCCACCCCCTCAGGCCCCGCCCCTTACGGTGGAGCCGCCTCTCCTGGCAGTGCCTCCCGGGGCGGTGGGTGGGGAAGAGGCGGACGGCGCCGTCGAAGCCCCCCAGGAGCTGGGAGCCGTCAGGGGCGAAGGCCAGCGAGTGGGGGGCCACCGGCTCCTCCTGACCCCCCCCCTCGTCACTTGGGGGTCCCCTCGGCTCCCCCCACGCCCCCCCAGATCCCTGAGTGCCCCTTTCGTCTCCCTCCCCCCCACCCAGATCCCTCGGGTACCCCCCCCTCAAAATGTTGGGGTCCCCTGGATGACACCTCGGTCCCCTGTGTCACCCCCGTGCCCCCCCCAGGACTCCTGGGTGCCCCCCCCGACTTCTGGGTGCCCTCCCACCCCACTCCTGGGTGCCCCCCCGGACACCTAGTCCCCCCCCCAACTCCTGGGTGCCCCCCACCCCGCTCCTGGGTGTCGCTCCCGACACCTAGCCCCCCCCCCCCCCCAACTCCTGGGCCCCCCCCCACCAGGTGGCTGTAGGCGCGGAAGGAGCCGCGCAGGGTCCCGTCGAAGGCGTCCCAGAGGTGCACGGGGTTGTCCCGGCTGCTGGATGCCACCCTGCCCAGTACAGACCAGAAACATCCCAGTAACCTCCCAGTGCTCCCAGGAACATCCCTCCCCCTGCAGCTCCCTCCCTCCCCAGTGTCTCCCAATAACACCCAGTGACCACCCCAAGCCCTTCCCGGGATCCCCCTCTAAAACCCCAGGCTCTCCCCATTCCTGCCAGTAAGAACCAGTGAGCTCCCAGTAATCCCCAAGCTGCCTCCCCAGTGTTTCCCAGTAACACTCAGTAACAACCAGTGCCGCCAGTACCCACCCCAGTCCCTCCCAGTGTCCCCCAGCCCCCTCCCAGTGCCCTCCATTCCCTCCCAGCGCCCTCGTAGTGCCCCCAGTCCCCCTCCCAGTGCCTCTCAGTACCCTCTTAGCGCTCCCAGTCTCCCTCCCAGTACCTCCCAGTACCCTCTTAATGCTCTCAGTCTCCCTCCCAGCCCCCTCCCAGTCCCCCCAGTCCCTCCCAGTGTCCTCACAGGCAGGTGGGGGGCTGACTCGAGTCCATCAGGGGGAACCAGGTGAAGTCGTAGATGGTGTCGCCCTCCGGCACCCGCAGCGCTGGCACCTGCACCCGTGGTCACCCCCAGGCACCCCATGGGTGACCCATAGTGACCCCCGGCTGCCCCACAGCCACCCCCAGCCCCCCAAAACCCCCCAAGACCTCCGCACAGACCCCCTTGTGCCCCACAGTGACCCTACAGGCCCCCCTGAATACCCCCAAGACTCTCATAGCAACCCTCGGCTGCCCCATGGGTGCCCCATAGCCACCCTCAAGCACCCTATGGGTGCCCCATAGCCACCCCCGGCCCCCCGCACCCCCCCAACACCTCCATAGAGACCCCCAAGACCCCCATCTGCCCCATGGGTGCCCCATAGAAGCCCATAGTGACCCCCAGCTGCCCCATAGCCACCCCCAAGCACCCTACAGGTGCCCTATGGCCACCCCTGTCCCCCCAAAACCCCTCAACACCTCCATAGAGACCCCCAAATGTCCCATAGTGACCCCCCAGGCCCCCCCAAATACCTCCAAGACCCCCATAGAGACTCCCAGGCACCCCATGGGTGCCCCACAGCAACCCCTGGCTGCCCCATAGCCACCCCCAAGCACCCTATGGGTGCCCCATAGCCACCCCCGGCCCCCCAACCCCCTCCCCAACACCTCCATAGACACGCCCATGTGCCCCATAACACCCCCCAGGCCCCCCCAAATACCCCCAAGACCCCCAAAGCGACCCCCAGCTGCCCCATAGCCAGCCCACAGCCACCCAACACTCCCCCCCCCCATCACCCACAAGCTGGGGAAGGGGCAGCCCCGGGGGGGGTCCCGGGGGGGGCGGGAGGTCGAAGATCCGCAGGGTGTTGTCGTCGCTGCAGGTCAGGATGCAGGAGCCGTCGGGGGCCCTGGGGGGGGGGACACACGACACCCAGGCATCCGAGTTAGGGTGGGGGGGCATGGTCAGGCACGGGACCCCCCCACCCCTTCCCAAGGGGACCCAGGTGTCAGGGACACCCAACCCCCCCCCCCAACAAGGGACTCAGCCAACTGGGACCCCCAACGCCCCCCCATAGTGAACCCAGATATCTGGGACCCCCACCCCCTCCCCTCAAAACCCGCAGAGGGACCCAGGTGTCTTGGGAGGGGTGTGAAGGGAGGGGGAAGGAAAAGGGGGGTGGGGGGGAAAGGGGGAGAGGTGGGGGGCGGGAAGGGGGGGTCAGTTGGGGGGGTAGGAAAGAGGGGGAGGTCGTTTTGGGGGGGTCTTTCTCTCACCACTTGCAGCCCCGCAGGAAGTTGTGGGGCCGGTGGGCGAACTCCTCCCGCGCCCCCCACACCGGCCGGGGGGGGCGGCCCAGCTCGTAGGGGGGCAGCCTGGGGTGAAACGGGGGGGGTCAGGGACCCCCGACAACCCCTCCCTCCCCCCCCGACCCCAAGTGTCCGGTCACTCACTCCAAGGCCTCCAGGTCCTGCGGGGGGGGCTCCGCGTCGGGGGGGGGCTCGGAGGGGGGAGGGGCCCCCTGGGGGGCTGGGGGGGGAGGGGGGAGGTCAGCACTGGGGGGGAGGGGAACGACCCCCCCCAATTCGTCCGCCCCCCCCCCATTCGCACCTTCCACCATGGGCGCCGCCATGACAGCGCTCAAGCTCCACCCCTTCCCGGCCTGCACCGCGCGAGGAGAGGGGCGGAGACGGAGGCGGGATCTCGGTGTTCCGCTCTGGGGGCGGGGCGGGGGCGGGGCGTGCAGGGGCCCGGGCTCCGCCCCCAGAGTGGAGCCGGTCGTCCCGGGCTCCCCCCGCACCCCGGTAGCGTGGCCGAGCGGTCTAAGGCGCTGGATTTAGGCTCCAGTCCCCGCGGGGACGTGGGTTCGAATCCCACCGCTGCCAGCGGGCCCCCATTTCCCCCTCCCCAAATTTTTTGGTACCCACAGTCTTCTCCCGCACCCAGCACCCATGGTGCCACGCCAGGCAGGTTCTGGGGGTGTGGGGGGGTTATCCGGTCGCCTATGGGGGGGAATGGGGGTTACTTGGGTCCACTATGGGAGAACCCCAAATACCTGGGTTCCTTATGACAAGGGGGGGGGGGGCAGACACCTGGGTGCCCCCCCCCGACTCCCCTCCCCCAATCACACACGGAGCCAGAACTGAAAATCAGTAAAATTTTTATTTCCCCCCAAAAATGAAATTCCAGCCGGTTCCCTTCCCGAAAGTACATGAAAACACCAAAATAAAGGCAGAGGGGAGGGGCAAAGGACCCCCCCCCCCCAAAACCACCACCAGAAAGTGCCCCATCTCCCCCCCCCCCAAGTTTACCCCCCCCTTGTCCACCCCCCATCCTCATTAACTAACAACACCCATAAATTACACCTTACCAAGAGCCACCATCACCATCAAGGGCAGGTAACATGTCCCCAACACCCCAAAACAGGGGGGAGTCTTCCCCTGCCTGCCCCTCCCCACCCCAACTTGGGGGTCACCCCCCAATTTAAGGGGTCACCTCCAAATTAGAGATTCCCACCCACTCCCCCAACTTGGGGGTCAACCCAACTTAGGGGTTGCCCCCAAACTTAAGGGTCAGTCCCCCAATTTGGGGGTCAGCCCCCAAATTTAGAGATCACCCCCCACAACTTAAGGGTCGCCCTCCAACTTAGGGGTCACCCCCTAAGTTGAGGGTCACCCCCAGCTTAAGTCAACCCCCGACTTAGGGGTCACCCCCCAACTTGTGGCTAATACCCCAATTTAAGGGTCAACCCCAACTTAGGGGTCACCCCCAAAACTTAGGTGTCAGCCCCCAACTTTGGGGCTCACTCCCCAACTTGGGGGTCAGCCGCCCCCCAATTTGAGGGGGGGGGTAACACCTAATTTGGGGGTCACCCCCACAGCCTGCGGGGGTTTTTAGGGGTCCCTCTCCCCGGCTCAGTTGTCCTCGTCGCTGTCGTCGGGGCTGATGGCCGGGCTGGTGAGGCTGTAGGTGGGTGACGTGGGGCTGTAGCCGGGCGATGTGGGGCTGTAGGTGGATCCCTTGGGGCTGGTGGGGCTGTAGGTGGGCGACGTGGGGCTGTACTTGGGGCTGGTGGGGCTGTAAGTCGGGGAGGTGGGGCTGTATTTGGGGCTGGTGGGGGTGTAGACGGGAGAGGTGGGGCTGTAGGTGGGGGAGGTGGGGCTGTACTTGGGGGTTGTGGGGCTGTAGGTGGGAGATGTGGGGCTGTATTTGGGGCTGGTGGGGCTGTACTTGGGGGAGGTGGGGCTGTACTTGGGGCTGGTGGGGGTGTACTCAGGGGAGCTGGGGCTGTAGCTGGGGCTGGTCGGGGTGTACTTGGGGGAGGTGGGGCTGTAGCTGGGGCTGCTGGGGCTGTAACTGGGGCTGCTGGGGGTGTAGGTGGGCGACTGGGGGGTGTAGCGGGGGCTGGAGGGCGAGTAACTGGGAGAGGTGGGGCTGTAACTCGGGGAAGTAGGGCTGTAACTGGGGGAGGTGGGGCTGTAGTTGGGGGAGGTCGGGGTGTAGTTGGGGCTGGTGGGGCTGTAACTGGGAGAAGTGGGGCTGTAACTGGGAGAAGTTGGGGTATAGTTGGGGCTGGTGGGGCTGTAGTTGGGGCTGGTGGGGCTGTAACTGGGAGAAGTAGGGCTGTAACTGGGAGAGGTTGGGCTGTAGCTGGGGGAAGTCGGGCTGTAACTCGGAGATGTCGGACTGTAACTGGGTGAGGTGGGGCTGTAACTGGGTGATGTCGGGCTGTAACTGGGCGAGGTGGGGCTGTAACTGGGTGACGTCGGGCTGTAACTGGGAGAGGTCGGACTGTAACTGGGGGAAGTCGGGCTGTAGCTGGGTGATGTTGGGCTGTAGCTGGGCGAGGTCGGGCTGTAGCTGGGTGAGGTCGGGCTGTAGCTGGGTGATGTTGGGCTGTAGCTGGGTGACGTCGGGCTGTAGTTGGGCGATGTCGGGCTGTAGCTGGGCGACGTCGGGCTGTAGCTGGGCGACGTCGGGCTGTAGCTGGGGCTCTGTGGGGTGTAGCCCCCAGGTGAGCGCGGCTCGTAGGCAGGTGATGTCGGGCTGTAGCTGGGTGACATGGCGCCGCCTGCAGAGAGAACATAGCAGGGTGACAGGAGGCCCCCCAGACAGGTGTTGTGGGGTGCTATCGGGTGTTGTAGGGGTATTGTGTGGCACTGTGGGCTGTTGTGGGGCGTTGTGGGGGTTGTTGTAGGGTATTCGGGGTGTTGTGGGGGGTGTTGTAAGCACTGGGGGTGTTATATAGGGTGTTGTGAGGTTCTGCGCAGGCACTGTAGGGTGTTGGGAGTGTTGTGGGGGTGTTTGGGGGGCAGTGGGGTGTTGTCCAGGGTTATAGTATCTTGTGGGGCATTGTAGGGTGTTGGGGGAGTGTTTTGGGGGTGCTGGGGTGTTGTGCGGTGGGTTGTGGGGGTGTTGTCAGGTGATGTTGGGTTTTGTAGGGGATTGGAGGGTGTTGGGGGCATGTGGTGCTGGTGGTGTGGGGATGTTGCAGCATGTTGTCAGGGCGTTGGGGTGTTGTAGGGGTGTGGAGAGGGGATTGAAGAGCACTGTAGGGTGTTGTGGAGTTGGGGGGTGTTGTGGGGCATGGCATAGGGTATTGTGTTGTTGGGGTGTTGTGGAGGGGTTGTGGGGGCATTGTAGGGGTGTTGTGGGGGTCCTGTAGAGTGTTGTAGGGTATTTTGGGGCATTGGGAAGTGTTTTGGGGTGTTGTACTCACCTGGGGAGGGGATGTAGGGGCTGGAGGGCCCCGGGGAGCCGGGAGAGCCAGGGGTGGGCGACCACGCTGGGGAGTAGCCGGGGCTGAAGCCACTGGCATCGGAGGCGGCGCTGGGGGAGAAGCCGGCACCCCCCGGGGTCATGCCGCTACCTGGGGGAGGGGGTGGTGTGTCAAAAATGGGCGGTCAGGACCCCCAAAACTGCCCTAGAGACCCCAAATCTACCACAAGGACACCCCCCCTTCCGTTTGCCTCCAGGATCCCAAATCCACCTCGGGTGCGCCCCAGTCTGCCCCAGGGACCCCAGTATGCCCCCCCCACCTGCTCCTGGGACCCCAAAACTGCCCCTAGGACGCCAAATCTGATCCCAGACTGCCCCAGGGACCACCAATTTTCCCTCCAGTCTACCCCAGGGACCCCGTTCTGTCCCAAAGCCCCCCCAGCACTCTCCCAGTCCACCTCAGTCCCTCTTAACAGCCCCCCCAAACTCTCTAACCCATCTCAGAGTCCCCCAAAACACCCCAGCCCCCCAACAGCCCCCTAGTCTACCCCAGGGACCCCAAATCTGCTCCGAGGACCCCTAGTTTGCCCCCCAGTCTACCCCAATGACCCCCCCCAGTCTGCCCCATGCCACCCCAATCCCACCCCCAGCCAACCCATCAACCCCCATTGTACTCCAGAACTCCCCCCAACTCCTCTAACCCACCCCAACAGCCCCCCAAAACACCCCCAAGCCGCCCCAATCTGGCCCCCCAGTTTGTCCCAGTACCACCCCCCCCGCCCCACTCACCTACACTGGGGGACCAGGCCCCGTAGGCGGGGGTGGCACCCTGGTTCCACGGTGTCATGGCGGGGGACATCCCCCCCATGGGGCTGGGGGCCGACCCGAAGAACATCCCTGTGGCTGTGGAGAGAGGAGGGGGGCACGTTAGGAGGGACTGACGTGTCTAGGGGGGGACCCAAGCGTCCAGGGCTGGGTGGTGGCCACGAGCCCCATGATGTCTTCATGCCACCACTTTTGCGGTGTGTCCCCCTCGTCCCTCACGGGACGCAGGCGTCTGGGTCGTCGAGAGACCCCGGTACCCCCCACCCCATCTCCTCCCGCCACGGTGGGGGACCCAGGACTTACGCCCCCCGACGCCCAGCCCCGGGAGGGCGCTGGGGATCTCCATTCCGTGTTTGCATTTCTCAGCGTCGAGGAGGAGATCGAAGCAGCCGGTGCCGGCGGGCGCCAGTTGACCCAACATGATGTTCTCCGACACCCCCTTCATGGGGTCGCTCTCCCCGTGAGCCGCTGCCTCCATCAGAACGTCCACCTGTGTGACGGAGTGGGGAACACACCCCCAAATTCAGGTTGAGGGGTAGACCCTCCCAAACTTCTTCCCATTACCCCAAAGCCCAACTTCCAGCCCCCCATCAAACCCCTTCAATACCCCCAAACTCGGCTCCAATACCCTCCAAAACCCCACTTCCATGCTGCAAACCCCTCCGACACCCCCTAAAACCCTCATCCCAGCTCCCCAAACCCCATTTTCAGCCCCTCCAATACCCCAAAACCCCTCCAACACGCCCCAGAACTCATTCCCAGTCCCTCAAACCCCAACACCCCAAAAATCCCCCTCCCAGCCCCATTTCCAGCTCCCCAAAGCCCTCCAACACCCCCTAAACCCCCATTTCCAGTCCCCCAAACCCTCCAGAACGCCCAAATCCCCCTCCCAGCCCCTCAACTACCCCCAAAACCTCCCACCCAGCCCCCCCAAACCCTTCCAACACCCTCAAACCCCTCTCCCAGCCCCACTTCCAGCCCCTCCAAGCCCTTCTAATGCCCCCCCAACCCACTCTCCCAGCCCCCCCCCCCCCAAGTCCCCCTTGTCCACCCACCGTCTCCTCGAAGGAGCACTTCATGAGGGGCCCAGTGTCCTGGCGGTTGACGCCGTGACGGGTGATGGCCATCAGGTGCCCACGGGAGGTCATGGTGTCACAGAGCAGGGCCAGGTGACGGTAGTTGACGTAGGAACCATCAAAGGAGATGACGTGGTAGAGCTCCCGCTCCAGCGCCTTCCGCACCGCCTCGATCCCCAGCACCTGCGGGACAGGCAGATGACAACAGCTGTTGGGGACCCAGGTGTCTGGGCGACCCAGGAGCCAGGCCATCCGGGAAGCCCACCACCCAAAGACCCAGGTGTCCAGGAACCCCACTACCTTGGGAACCCAGAAACCCTGGAGACAGCACCATCTTGGAACTCTACCACCCAGGGACCCAGGGGTCCGGGCACCCAACCCAACTCACGGTGAAGATCTCGACGATATCATTGGAGGTGGTGCGGACGGGGTCCACGTCCTTTTCGCTCAGCACCCGCATGAGGCTGACGCCGTCAGTCTCCAGGATCCACTCCTGAAGAGCCTTGAACTCCCCATCCTCTGTGATGATGATTTTCTTTTTGTTGTCCGTCTGTGGTAGGTGCATGTACACCTGGGGGGGGAAGGGAAGAGGGGGTTAGCGGCACCCATGGGTGCTTCTTGGGTGGCTGGGGGGACGGCCTGGGCAGCCATGGACCTACAAAAGCATCTACAAGTATCACCATGGGCATCCTGGGCCTCGTAACATGCACATGGAGAACACCATGTGCTTCTCAGGACCCACCAGGAACCTGGGCACCCACATAAGCACCCACGGGTGCTACCCAGCTGCCTGGAAGGGACACCCTGACCACCTGTAAGGACACTCTAGGCACGCAGACACCTTCACACATGTCCATGAGTATCAGCATGGGTATCCTGGACCTCCTAAAGGTCACCATGGAGAACTTCCAGGATCCACCAGGAGCCCTGGCACATACATAAACACCCATGGGTGCTGCCTGGGCACCTGGGGAGACGCTCCAGGCAGCCATGGACCCTCTTAGGCACCTACAGGTATCATTGTGGGTGTCCTTGACCTCCTAAAGGTCTCCACAGAGACCTCCACGTGCTCCTCAGGACCCACCAGGAACCCTGGCACCCCCATGAGCACCCATGGGTGCCCCCCTGTCCCCCCCACCTTGCTGATCTGCTCGATGCCCTGGAGCGTCATGTCCGTCAGCATGTTGGACTCAATACAGCGCAAGAAGACGTCGTCATCCATTTTGTCCACCACCTCCTCCTCCTGGGGACACCGAGAGAGAGAGGGGGGTGACACCCAGCCCAGGTCATGTCCCCACCACCACCCATGGGTGCCACCGTCCCCGTCCCCACCTCCTGCATCTTGTTCTCATCGCTGTTCATGATGCGGATCCGCAGCACCAGCTTCTCCGCATTGTCATCATTGAAGATGCAGTTGAGGTCATCCCCAAAGCCTAGGGTGGGACACGGGATACAGGGGTGGCACCCCAGTCACCTCCCCACCCTGCCAGCCACCCAAAGGCCCTCCATGCTCACCCAGGACCCCCCAAAGCTCCCCAGGACACCCCAAAGGCCCTCATACTCACCCAGGATCCCCTGAAGGTCAGCATGGAGCATAGTGGGTTATCTAGGACCCCCAAGACTTCCTTAGTGCCCTCCGTGCTCACTAAGGACCCCCCAAAAGCTCCCCAGATGCCCTCAAGGGTCACCCTGGACCCCCCAAAGACCCTCCATGCTCACTCAGATCCCCCAAAAGGTCCCCCAGATGCCCTCCATGCTCACCCAGGACCCCCCAAAGACCCCCCCAGCGTGCCCCCTGGACCCACCAGCATTGATCTTCTCAGCGATTTGCTCCATGGTGAGCTTGCGGTCAGTCATGTGCTTGCGGTCGAGCTCGATGCGGAGCAGCCAGGGTGAGATGCGGCTGACGTCAAAGTCAGGCATCTCGTAATAGACGTTGACCCACTCCTGGTCCTCGGCCACCACCGTGCCCTGAGGGTTGGGGTCATAGTAGATGGCGGTGTTGGCCGTCACCTTCCGCAGCGTGGTGTGCTCCAGGCGGCACAGGATGTCCTGGGCGGGGCGACACGGTGTCAATGCAGGGACAGCGTGGGTATATGGGAGATAGCATGGGGATCCCGGAATGGAGGACGTGGGGATGGAGAACACGTGGACGGTGTGGAGGACGTGGGAGATGACATAGAGACTCAGGGACGGAGGACACAGCGATGGCATGGAGGACAGGGATGTGGGAGATGACATGGGGATCCAGGGATGGAGAACATGGGGATGACATGGAGGACACGGGGTTGTGGGAGATGGTATGGGGACCACCACAGGGCCATGAGATCATGAAGTCATGGGGCCACCACAGCACTGTGGAGGGACAGTGGTGAGATGAAGCCATGGGGACACAGAGGGGACACAAAGGCATGGGGCCACCATGGGAAGATGAAGCCATGGGACTGCCCCGGGGCTGTGTGGACACCCTGGGGCTGTGGGGCCACCACGGGGCCACCCCAGGACAGGACCTCCACCCAACACAGGACAAGGGAACCACAGGACCCAGGTTCCTGCTGCTCCCCCCATCCATGACGTCCCAGGTCCCCATCCCCATCATGTCCCCCATCCCCACAGTGTCCCAACCTTGGCCCGCTCGGCATCGCGGGCGCTCTGGCCCAGCAGGAAGACGGTGAGTGAGGGTGTCTTGGGCTTCTTGGAGATGTTGATGAGCTCCTTCAAGCGGGGGACGCCCAGGGTGACGTTCTTGGCTGAGACCCCGGCGTAGTGGAAGGTGTTGAGGGTCATCTGGGTGGCTGGCTCTCCCAGCGACTGGGCTGCCAGTGCCCCCACCATCTCCCCAGGGTGGGCCTGAGAGGCGGAAAAGGGGTGTCAGGGGGGCCCGAAAAATGTCCCAAAGCTGGATCCAAAGCCCTCCTAGATGTGGCTCCAAAAATGTCCCAAATCTGGACTCAAAATTGCCCCAAATCTGGACCAAAGAATTTCCCAAAACTGGTCCTAAACCCCCAGATCTGACCCCACCATCTCCCCAGGGAGACATGGGGTCTCGGGGGGCCCCAAAACCATCCCAGGTCTGGACCAAAACCCCTCCTAGATAGGACATCAAGAATATCATTAACCTAGACTGAAAATTGCCTCATATCTGCCCCCAAACCCCCATATCTGCCCCCTAAAACCCTCAGATGTCCCCCAAAATGCCTGGATCTGCCCCCAGACCCCTAAATTTGCCCCCCTCCCCACTCACAATGGCCTGATTGAACTTGGACTCAATCTCCCCCAGCAGTCAAAGGCACCCCAGGACCCCTCAGATCTGCCCCCTAAACCCCCTGATCTGACCTCCAGAGCACTCCAAAACCCCCAAAGCTGACCCTAAAGCTCCAGATCTGCTCCCTAAACCCCAAGATCTGACCCCTAAATCCCCTGATCAGACTCCCCAAGTCCCCCATCTGTTCCCTAAACCCCTAGATCTGACCCCAAACCATGAGATCTCCTCCCTAAACCTCCTGAACTTCACCCCCAGAGCCCTGGATCTGCCCCTGGCCCCACTCACGATCGCCTGGTTGAACTTGGACTCGATCTCCCCCAGCAGCCAGTCAAAGGCCTCCCCACTGAGCCGGAACTCTTCCACCATGCGGCGGCTGCAGAGGGTGGAGCGGAGGTGGATGTTGAAGAGCAGCGTGGCGTTTTCCTGTGCCTGCCGGCTCAGCGGGTCGTCCCCGTTCACGATCACCAGCTTACGGCTCAGCTCCTTCACCCCTGATAAAAATGAGGAGGTTAAGGGGGGGCTGCAAGGGGGGCAGAAGGTTCCTGGGGGACCTCAAGTCCCACAGCATCTTCGTGGGGGTTCTCAAGTCCCCCCAGAACCTTCTTGGAAGTCCTGCATATTCCTCCAACACCTTCCAGGGACACATCAAGTCCCACAACACCTTCCTGGGGGACATCGGAGTCCTCCAAGTCCCCCAGCACTTTCCTGGGGGTTACTGGGGTCCTCCAAGTCCCCTGATACCTTTGTGAGGGTCCTCAAGTCCCCCAGAACCTTCTTGGGGTTCCTCAAGTCCCCTGGAACCTTCCTGGGGATCATGCAAGTCCCATGAGTCTCCCAGCACCTTCCTAGGGATCACTGGAGTCCTTAAGTCCCCCGCTATCTACCTGGGCGTTGTTGGGGTCCTCCACGTCCCCCAGTACCTTCCTGGGGGTCCTCAAGTCCCCCAGCACTTTCCTGGGGACCATGGAGGGTCCTCAAAGTCCCCCAAGACCTTCTTAAAGGGGTGACAGGGGTCCCTAGATCCTCTGACACCCTCCTGGTGATACTGGGGCTTCCCCCAGCTCACCCAACACATCCTTCTGGGCTCTGGATCCTGCTCAATTTCCACCCCCCCCAACTTACCCTCCACCACCTTGACAGGGTGCAGGTCAGAGGGGAGGCGCGAGTTGATGTGGAAAATTTTTTGGGCGTTCCAGATCATCCGCAGCAGGTTACAGGGGAGCACAACCTGGGTGGGTGGGGAGAAACAGGGGGTCAGCACCCCAAGGGCTGTGGTGGGTGAACATGCTCAAAAAATGGGTACTTTGGGTGTTTACCCAAATTTGGGCCACTGAGAGTGCCAAAACCCTAAAAAGGGGGGGCCCAGAAGCAGGCGCAGCACCCCAAAAAGGGCACCTACAAGACAAGGGGTATTCAGGGCTTCCTGCTACACCCCAAAAAGGGGGTCAGCACCCCAAAATGGGGAGCTGTAAAGAAAAGACAATTCACAGCTTCTTGCTACACCCCAAAAAGGGGGCCAGGAAGGGGGGCAGCACCCCAAAAAGGGCACTCACAAAGGAAGAGAAGTTCACTGCTTCCTACTACATCACAAAAAGGGGGACCAGAGTGGGGACAACACCCCAAACCAGGAGTGATGACTGGTTGCACACCCAGCATCCCCAAACAGGGGTGGTGGCACCACCAGGGACGTCCCCATGGGGGTTCAGAGCCCCCCCAGAGTGCCGGATCAGGGTATGCGTGCTCTTGGTGGGTTTGGGGGGGTTCACCTTGCTGTCACCAGTGGGGAAGATGACCCGCAGGACCTCACGGTCCTCCCGCATCTTCTCGAACTCCCGCTCGAGCTCGTTCTGGATGTGGGCGTTGGAGAGGATGTCCTTGACCAGCTCCTCCTGCAGCGTCCGCCGCAGCGCCCGCTCGTTGGTGTAATCGAACTTGAACCTGGGGGTGAGGACACACATGGTAGATAGCGGGGGGGGCAGGGACACCAGGGATGAGGAGACGCCGGCACGAGGGGCTCGGATGTGGAGAAGACGCTTGTGCAGGGAGGAGCAGGCTGGGGACATGAGCATGGGTTCACCTTGGTGAGGAGCCGTTTGACATCACCAAAACACGACCCATGTTGGGGAGAAGCAGCTTTGGTGAGGAGCAGCTTGGGGACATCAACATGAGGTCCCACTTTGGGGAGGAGCAGGTTGGGGATGTCGGAATACACCCAGCTCTACAGAGGAGCAACTTGGGGACACCAATAGGTGCCCAGCTTTGGTGAGGAGCAGCCTGGGGACACCAACAGGTGCCCAGCTCTGTGTAGAAGCAGCTTGAGGACACTAATATGCTCCCATCTGTGGGCAGCAGCTTAGGGGCACCATCATGGGCCCCATTTTGCGAAGGAACAGCTTGGGAGACCCCAAAATGTGCCGAATTTGGGGAGGAGCACCTTGGGGACATGAAAATGGGTCCAGCTTTGGGAAGTAGTAGCTTGGGGACCCCAGGATGTGCTCTGCTCTGGGGAGGAGCAGCTTGGGGACATCAAAACAAAGCCCACCCTGGGGAGAAGCAGCTTGGGGACACAAACATGGCCCCAGTTTGGGGAGAACAGCTTGGAGACTCCAAAATAAGCCCCAATTTGGAGAGGAGCAGTCTGGGGACATCAGTGTGGGTCCACCTTCAGGAAGAAGCAGCTTGGGGACTCCAAAATGGGTCCAGCTCTTGGAAGGAACAGCTCAGGCACCCCCCCAAGATGGGCTCAGCTCTAGAACAGCAAGCTGCTGGCTCCCCCTCCAGGACTGCAACCCGCTCTGGGACATTCCCCCCACCAAAAAAAAAAAAAAAAAAAAAAAAGCATTCCGCCACAGGCAGGTGGCCCCTCACTTCTTCTCGAAAGCCTTGTTGGAGGGCTTGAGGGTGGCCAGGTTCTGGAACTCGACGCTCTCGCCCGCCAGCCCGTCCTCCCCATAGCGCAGCTGCACCACCTGGTTGATGGAGTTACGGACCGTCGCATCGTACTTCACCATCACCGACTCCATTGACTTGATCAGCCGCCGCTGGATGTACCCTACGAGGGGGATGAGGGGAGGCATGTTGTCACCCCTGGGTGGGGGAATTGGGTGTACTGAAGGACTTTAGGAGGTCCCCAGGAGGCATCTGAGGAGGGTTTGGGGGTCCCTGGGGAGCTCCAGAGAGGAAACGCGGGGGCACAAGGATCCCTGGGGTAAGTCTGAGAGTCCCTGGGGGGCATAGATGGGGCCACAGGGGGATCTGGGGAGGGGTTGGGGGTCTTGAAGGGCTTCAGAAGGCCCCAAGAGGCATCCAGGGAAGGTTTGGAGGTCCCTGCGTGGCTCCAGGGAGGAAAGGTGGGGACACAGGGAACCCTGGGAAAGGTCTGAAAGTCCCTGGGGGACATCTGGGAGGCAGAGACAGGGCCACAGGGGAATCTGAGGAGGGTTTGGGGGTCCTGGAGGACTTTGGGAGGCATCTGGGAGTCCCTGAGTGGCTCCAGGGAGGAAAGGTGGGGTCACACGGATCCCTGGGGAGAAGTCTGAGAGTCCCTGGGGGGCATAGATGGGGCCCCAGGAGGATCTGGGGAGGGGTTGGGGGTCCTGGAGGGCTTCAGGAGACCCCAAGAAGCTTCTGTGGACAGTTTAGGGGGCCCCAAGTGGCTCCAGAGACGAAAGGTGGGGACACTGGGATCCTTGGGGGCATGTGGAGGGCATAAACGGGGCCACAGGGGGATCTGGGGATCCTGGAGAGCTTTGGGGGCATCTGGAGAGGGCTTAGGGGTCCCTGGGGAGGAAAGGTGGGGACACAGGGACCACCGGAGGTCAGAGAGGCCCTGGGGGCTATAGACTGGGCCACAGGGGACTGGTGGTGAGCATCTGGGGGTCCTGGAGGGCTTCAGGGTCATCTGGGGCCCCATGGGTGGCTCCAAGGAGGAAAGGTGGGGACACCAGAATCCCTGGGGGACATTGATATGGCCACAAGGGGCTATGGTGAGGGTTTGGGGGTCCTGGAGAGCTTTGGGGAGCATCTGGGGAGGGTTTGGGGGTCCCTGGGGCCTCCAGAGAGGAAAGTTGGGGGCACAGTGATCCCTGAGGAAGGTCTGAGAGTCTCTGATGGGCATCGGGGGGGGGGGGGGGGGGGGGGGGGATGGGACAGGACACGACACACAGAAGGGGTCCCAAGGGCTCTGGGGAAGGGTTGGTGGTCCTGAAGAACTTTGGGGGACCCCAGGAGGCATCAGGGAAGGTTCTGGGGTCTGAGGGTTACAAGGGACCCCCCATGACAAGGTACAGGTGCACACGGGGAGCTCCAGGGAGGGTTTGAGCACTTGGGGAGGACGCTACGAGTCCCTGCGGCACTTGGTGGCCCCCATGAAGATAGGTTCATCACAATGGGGGTAACATGGAGAAGACAAGGGACCCTGGGGGTGGGATTTTGTGGGGCGGGGGGCTGACCGGTCTCAGCCGTCTTGACAGCGGTGTCGATGAGACCCTCACGGCCACCCATGGCGTGGAAGAAGAACTCAGTAGGGGTGAGGCCAGCCAGGTAGGAGTTCTCCACGAAGCCCCGGCTCTCAGGGCCATAATCATCCTTGATGAAGTGGGGCAGCGTGCGGTGCTTGAAGCCGAAGGGGATCCGCTTACCCTCCACGTTCTGCTGCCCCACCACTGCAATCACCTGCCGGGGGGGCAGTTGGGGGGGACATTGTAGTTGGAGGCAGTAGGGGTACAGCAGGGGCACTCCCAGACCTCAGGAAGACCACCGAAACCCATAGGGAACATCCCGAGGGCCTGTAGGTATCCCCAAGGTACATCGGTGATGTTCATCTTGGAGGCCAACCTCACCATGGACCACCATGATGATCCATGGGGATGACCACCATGATGATCCATGGGGATGACCACCATGATGATCCATGGGGATCCCTGATGCCCACAGGGAACACTCCAAGGGCCTGTAGGGATCCCCAGTGTAACTGGAAGATGTCCACCATGGTGACCAACATCACCATGATGATCCATAGGGTCCCCATGGATCCCACAGGGACCCCTCAAGACCCCACAGTAATCAACTTGGTCTACCCAGACCCCATAGGAATCCCTGATCCCTGCAGGGAACATCCCAAGGGCTTGCAGGGATTCCCAACATAGCTCGGAGACATTCATCTTGGAGGCCAACATCACCATGGACCACCATGCTGACTTGCAGGGTCTCCCGGAACCCCTCAAGACCCCACAGTGGTCAACTTGGTCCCCCCAGACTCCATAGGAATCCCTGATCCCCATAGGGAATGCCCCAAGGGCCTGTAGGGATCCAAAATGTAGCTGGGAGGTGTTCATCCCGAAGGCCAACACCACCATGGACCACCATGAGGACCCACAGGGGACCCCCAGATCCCATAGGGACCCTCCAGACCCCACAGTGATCAACCATGGTCCCACCAGACCCCTAAGAATCCTAGATCCCTGCAGGGAACATCCCAAGGGCCTGTAGGGATCCCTAATGTACCTGGGAGATGTTTATCTTGGAACCCTTGGCACCCATGGACCCCTGTGAGGACCCCACAGAGATCCCCTAAATCCCACACAGACCCTCCTGGCACACTCCAAGCTCCATAGGGGCTCCCCAAGACCCCTCAGAGCCCCTAAATACCCGGAAGATGTTCATCTTGGAGCTCTTGGTGCCCAACACCACCACAGACCCCCCAGGAGGACCCTGAGGAGGTCCACTAAACCCCACAGGGACCCTCCCAAACCCCAAAGAGATCCTTCTGGCAGCCACCAGGCCCCATAGCGGCCCTCCAAGACCCCATAGAGCCCCCAAATACCTGCCAGATGTTCTTTTTGGAGCTCAAGGTGCCCACCACCACCACGAACCCTCAAGAGGACCCCATAGAGGTCTACAAAACCCAACAGGAACCCTCCCAAACCCCACAGAGCTCCTCCTGGCACCCCTTGGAGCTCATAGGGTGCCCCCCAAGACCTCATAGTGTCCCCCAGTACCTGGGAGATGTTGATCTTGGAGCCTTTGGCGCCTGACACCACCATGGACTTGAAGTTGTTGTACTCAGAGAGGGACTTCTGGGCAGAGGAACCAGTCTTGTCACGGGCATCGTTGAGGATGCGGTTCACCTGGTTCTCAAAGGTCTGCCGCAGTGTGTTGCCCGGGGTGGGCTCCAACTCGTTGTTGTGGGCCTTCTCAATGACCTGCCACCCCACCAAGGACCCCCGCCAGAGTGTCACTGGGGCACCCCAAAACCCTGAGAACATCCCAGGATGTCTCAAGGGGGGCTGGAAGTGATGAAAACCACCCGTGGAGGGTCCCAAAGTGTCCTAGGGGGACTGGGGATGTGCTAAATCTGTGGGGAGTACCCTAAAACCCTCCTGGCATTGTTGGGGATGCTCCAAAGCCCCAAAGAGCACCCCAAAATGTCCTAGGGAAACTGTGGATGCTCCAAAAACCCAGAGAGCATCCCAAAATCTCCCAGGATCCCTGATGATGATCCAAAACCTCAGGAAGGACCCCCAAATCTCCTAGGGAAACTGGGGACACTCCAAAACCCCAGAGTGTGCCCCAAAATCTCCTGAAGAAACTGTGGATGCTCCAAAACCCAAGAGAACACCCCAAGATGTCCCAGGATCTCTGGTGATGATCCAAAACCCCAGGGAGCACCCCAAAACCTCATAGGAGAGAACCAGGGATGCTCCAAAACCCCAGGGAGTACCCCAAAGTGTTCCTGATATCACTGGGGGTGCTCTAAAACTGCAGGGAGCACCCCAAAATGTCCCAGGATTGTTGAGGATGCTCCAAAAACCTAGGGAGAACCTTATACCACGCTCCCTCGATCCCACAGCATCACTGAGGCACCCCAAAACCCTGTAGAAACACAAGGGGGCCCAAAACTTTGGGAAGCACCCCAAAATCCCCTTGGAAGTATGCCCCAACTCACTGGGACTCACTGGCATCACCAAGGCAGACCCCAAGCACTGTGAAGCACCCCAAATTCACCCTGTCAGCCCCCAGATCCCACAGCCCCCCGCCAAAGGAACCCCAAATTCCAACCAGGAGATCCCACATCATTCAGGCCCCCCCAAAACTACAGGGAACCTCCCAAAACCCACAACCCACCTCTATGACATCCTGCTTGGCTTTCTTAATGGTGTTCTGGATGTCCTGGTAGGTCTTTGCATCAGCGATGGAGTCTCCAATGCCGATAGTGTGGCCTGGAAGTGGGAAACAGGGGCGGTCAGGTGGGTGTTCCCCACTCTATATCCTGTCCCCCACGCAGGGTGCCCCTCACCCCAAAGCAACCCTCTACAATATTCTCCTGACCCCAGGGGAGATACCTGGGTCCATATATCAGAAAAGGGGGTCCAAAGGTCCCCCATGGACAACAAGGTCCTCATAGTGCCAAAAAAGGGGGTCCAAGACCCCCCCCAGTACACCTGCATCCCTGCTGTCCCCAAAAGAGGGGGTCCAAGGGCCCCCCCAAGACACTTGGGTCCCTGTTGTCCTGAAGAATGGAGTCCAAGAGCCCCCAAGGACACCCAGGTCCCCTCTGCCCCACAAAAATGGGGTCTGAGAAGGTCCCTAGAAGACTAGACCCCCATTTTGTGCCGTCAAGTGGGGTCCATGCACCCCCTCCCCCTTCCCCAGATGCCTGGGTCCACACTGACCCTCAATGAGGAGCCAGTTGTTGATGACAGTTTGGATATTGCTGTAGAAGAGGCGGGTAGTGTCGTGTCCCATTTCCAGGTAGGAAATATGGACCAAGGAACCCGCTGAGGTGCCCAACGACTTCTTGCAGAGGATGCCCATGATCAGTTCCCCGTTCTCCACGACCACCTACAAAGAAGGGGTGTCAGCACTCCCCAGTCTCCGGAGACACCCCTTCATGGTTCACCCAACCACCCTTGAGGAGTCCTCCAGCTAGCCCAAGGCACCCATCAACTGCCCCAGCATGCCCCCAGACACCCCGAGGGTCCTCCGTACCCACTGCACCCAGCCCAAGGCTCCCCCCAGTGTGGGACCCCTCCTAGGCACCCCCAAGTCCCACCAAGCCCCCCCCAGAGCACCCCCAAGCCACCCTCAAGTCCCACCAAGCCCCCCCAAGAGCACCCTCATATCCCACCAAGCCACCCTACAGCACCTTCAAAGTCTCACCAAGCCCCCCAGACCACCCTCAAGTCCCACCAAAGCCCCCCCAAACCACCTTTACATCTTACCAAGCCCTCTCAGATCACCCTCAAGTCCCACCAAGCCACCTCAGAGCACCCATCATCCACCCAGGGGCCACCCAACCACCCATAAAGTACTCCGTACCCTCTTCTCCCACCCACTTCACCCCTTACGACCACCCCAGGGATGCCCCCCAGACATCCCCCGGCCCCCCACCTTTGTGTCCCCAGGGGAGATATGCTTGTAGGGCCCGCTGTCCTCATCATCGGGGTGGGTGCTGTGGGTGCGGATGCAGTTGATATGTCCAGGGATGATGAGGGAGAAGATCTGTTTGCCCGTCCAGAGGGGACGGGGTTTCAAGATGGCAGGTTGGGGCACCTTCCCGTCCCATGTCGAGAGGAACATCAGCAGGTTCATCACCTCCCCCTGCGAGTCAGGGACACCCCGTCAGCACCCCAAAAACAGCCACAGCACAGAGATACCCCCCAAAATCTCCTGCAAGCCAGGAATACCCCAAATCCTCCTACCACAACTCAAAAATGCCCTCAAATACCCCAAAAAACTTCCTGCTGATCAAGGAGACCCCATAAGGACACCCCAAATCCTTCCATCACAGCCCAAAGATGCTCCAAAAGCTCCCCCAAACCCTCCTGTAGCCCAAGGACACCCCAAAAGCACCCCAAATCCCATGTCACAGCCCGAGAACATCCTCCCACCCCCTAAAACACCTCTGCAAGCCCAGGGACACCCCATCAGCACACCTACAGTCTGGGGATGCTCCTGTAGCCCATGGACACCCATTTTGTGGGTGACAGGCACCCTAGGAGCACCCCAAAACCCTCCTACAGTCCAAGAACCCCCCCCAAACCCCACAAAAGCCTGATACGGACCCCAAATCTTGGTCTGTGCCTGCCAGCCCCCCCCAACTCACACGCTCAAGGAAGACATCACGCTTGGTGAACTTGCGGACGGCAGTGAGGGTGTCCTGGACGATGCCCATGACAGGACGGTTGGATTGGGGGGTGACGATCATTCGGGGGACCATGGCCAACTCCTGGATCTCGGCTCGCGTCTCCAGGGACTGCGGGAGGTGGAGGTTCATCTCGTCCCCATCGAAATCCGCGTTGTAGGGGGTGGTGACGCTGCGGGGACAGCGGTTATAGGTTATGGGGCACCCACACAGGTTTGGGGGCAGCAAGGGTCTGCAGCAGGGCAGGTTTGGGGTGACGGGGGCAGTTTGGGGATGCAGGGAGTACCTGAGATTGAGGCGGAAGGTGGACCAGGGCAGGATGCGGACACGGTGGCCCATCATGGACATCTTGTGTAGGGTGGGCTGGCGGTTGAAGATGACGATGTCCCCGTCACACATGTGTCTCTCTACCTGCAGATGCAGCCGAGGGTCAGTCTGGGCCTGGCCCTGCACCCCCAAAACTGGGGCAGGGACCTCAAAAGCAGGGCACACCCCAAAAGCAGGGGTTCACCCCAAAAAACATCATCTCCACAGACCCTAAAACTCAGGTTTTGTCCCCAAATACCCACGGCTCTTTGTGAACCCCAAGGGGCTGACCCCAAAAAGCTGAAGCTCTTTGGGGACCTGTCCTGGTTTCAGCTGGGATGGAGTTAATTGTCTTCCTAGTAGCTGGTACAGTGCTGTGCTTTTGAATTAGGTATGACAAAAATGTTGATAACACTGATGTTTTCAGTTGCTGCTAAGTAATGTTTAGTCTAAAGCCAAGGATTTTTCAGCTCCTCATGCCCAGCCAGCAAGAAGGCTGGAGGCGCACAAGAAGTTAGAAGGGGACACAGCCAGGACAGCTGACCCAAAGTGCCCAAAGCAGTATTCCATACCATGTGATGTCATGCTCAGTATATAAACTGGGGGGAATGGGGGTTGGGGGATCACTGCTCAGCGACTAACAGGGCAGCCATTGGTATGTCGTGAGCAACTGCATTGTGCATCATTTGTATATTCCAACCCTTTTATTATTACTGTTGCCATTTTATTAGCATTATCATTATTAATTTTTTGTTTTCTGTTCTATTAAACCATTCTTGTCGCAACCCACGATTTTTACTTCTTTTCTAGATTTTCTCCCCCATCCCACTGGGTGGGGGGAAGTGAGTGATGCTTAGTTGCTGGCTGGGGTTAAACCACAACAGGACCCCAAAACCAAGGGCTGAACCCGCAAAATGTCAGGGCTTTTCAGGCACCCTAAAATCAGGTACTGTACTCTGACACCCCACAGTCTTCAGGGATCCTAAAACCCACTGTTTGTCCCAAATACCCCCAGCTCTTCATGAACCCCAAAATCAAGCACTGATCCCCAAATATTTGAAGCTCTTCAGGGACCAGGGGCTGACCCCAAAAAACCAAGACTCTTCAGGAACCCTAAACCCCATTTTTATTCCCCAAACACCCCCAGTTCTTTCTGAACCCCCAAACCAGGCAGTGACTCCTAAAATCTAGAGCTCTTTGTGAACCCCAAAAGCAGCAACTGGCCCCCAAATACTCAGAACTCTTCATGAACCCCAAAATCAGGCTATGACACCCCCCCCAACTCCTCAGAGACCAAAAAAACAAGGACTGAGCCCCAAAACACCACCACTCTTCAGGGAACCCAGCCATGCAGACCCTGGAGGAGCTGTTTTGGGATGCATCCCTCCCAATTTGGGGGTGAAGCCCACCTTGTAGCCGATCTGGAGGTGGAGGTCACTGGGTTTGGGGTGGAAGCGCAGGTCAATGCGGTCCCCGTTGTCCCGGATGATGTACTTGGCCCCGGGGTATTGGCTGTTTCCCCGGCGCACCAGCTCCTGCAGCCTGGAAGGGGGGGAGGACATTTGGGGTTCAGGGGGGGTTCATGTCACCCTAGGTCACCCCACTGTCCCCAAACCCACATCTCACACTCTCCCTGTGGGTGTCGGGTGCCCCCCATGTCCTTCCCACACTCTCCTTGGGGCTCAAAATGTGCCCTCCACCAATGCCATTTGTACCGCCTCCAGGCACCTGTACCCCCCAACATCTCCCACACCCTCTCTGCATTCCCCCAATGTCCCCCACACACCTCTTTGTTCCTGTGTCCCCCCACGTGTCCCCATATACCCAAAGTCCCCCATTCCTCCTCCATGTGTCCCCAAAGTCCCCACTCCCCCTCCATGTCCCCATGTGCCCCTCAACACCCCTCCCACCCTTTCCACATCGCCCTTTAATGCCCCCCAATGTCCCCACATACCATCTTCACACTTCCTACACCCCCTCCAACCTCCCCATATATCCCCCTTAACATCCCCCCTACGCCCTTCCAAAACTCCCCACGTGTCCCCCCCCGACCTGTCGATGTTGAAGGGGGTGACGATTTCGGCGAAGGTCATGTTGGCGGCGATGGAGCGGGGGACGCCCACTTGATCGATGGCCAGGTTGGGGTCAGGGGTGATGACGGTGCGGGCAGAAAAATCCACCCGCTTCCCCATCAGGTTCCCCCGCACCCGACCCTCCTTCCCCTTCAACCGCTGCTTCAGGGACTTCAGGGGACGCCCCGACTTCTGCATCGCCTGGGGGGGGCAATAAAAACAAAGGGGGGGGGTCAGGAGAGGGGCATCAAACACTTGGGGTGGACCCCAACTTCTGCACAGCCTGGGGGAGCAAAAAAGGGGGTTTGGGGGAGGCTTGACCCCCCAAAACCCCCCAAAGATTCGGCATCAGCCAAAGGAGGGGGGTACAGAGGTGGGGTTTAGGGGGGCACCAGCTCCTGCCACAGCCTGGGAGGGGGTCAGGGGGCTCCCAGCATGCTTTGCTCCTGCCTGTACTTCCAGCACACCCTGCCCATGCTCCCCCCACGCCCTGCCTGCACTCTGCCCCTGCCTGCACTCTGTCCTTTCCCCTGCTCCCAGCACACACCCCACCTCTGCCTGTGCTGCCTACGTGCCCTGCTCCTGCCTGCACTATGCCCTGCCTGTGCTGCCTGCACCCCCTGCCCACACATCCCCCCCCCCCCGCCTCACCCGTGGCAGGCCGGGCAGCTCGTTGTCCACCATGGTGGCCACGTGGAACTGGAGGAGTTTGACATCCTCGGCAATGACGTGGGCGGCCGCCCCGTTCTGCTCATTACGGCGTAGCTGGTTGTTGATCTTCACAATGTCGGCCAGTTTGTGGGTCAGGTCATCCTGGGGGGGAACACCAAAAATTAACATGGCAAAGGGTCAGGGGGAGCCCTGCAGTGCAGGCAGCACCCCCAAAATGCATCAGGGAAGCTCCAAAATGAAGCATGGATGCCCATTATCTGGAAACACCAAGAGATACCCCAAAAAGCTCTAGCTGATCCCTCAAAACTGAATCAGGGACCCTCCAACAACTGGGGACACCCCAAAAGGCAAGGGAGACCCCCCAAAATACAGCAGGGACCCCAAAAACAGGGTATACCCCAGAAAGCACCAGAGAACACCTCAAAAGGCACTATGGGATCCCCCAAAATGAACTGGGGACCCTGGTGTGGGGTGACCCCCCCAAACATACTGAGACCCCCCCCCGAAGTCCATCAAGGATCCCAGAGTCCAGGGATCACCCTAAATCACATCGTGGACACCCCTCAAACCATATCAGGGGCCCTGGAGTCTCCCCAAAAACCCTCCCAGGGACCCCGAACCCCCCCAGACACCCCAATACACCTCTCCAAGACCTTCATGACAGTGGGGTGCACAGGGGCAGGGGGATTTGCTGGCAGCTTCCCGCCTCAGGGACCCCCAATGTCACCCCAAAACTTCCCCAGAGACCCCAATTTCTCCCCAAGACCCCCCCAAGGTGTCTGGGACCCCCCCAAAAAGTGGACCCCAGCATCCAGGCCCCACCCTTTTGCAGGCAGAACCCTGGGTGCACCCCAGTATGATCATGTAGGAGGGATGGCACAGGCAGCCCTCCCAACCCAGGGACCCCAATATCTCCCTGGGGACCTCAATACCACCCCAGGAACACCCAAAAAGCAGACCCCAGTATCCGGGCCCCACCTGATTACGAGCAGAACCCTGCATGACGACAGCGGGGCGCACAGAGAGGGGGGGTACAGGCAGAACAGTGCAGACCATCCACTCAGGGCGGGCAAATTTGGGATCCATGCCCAAAACGAAGCATTCCTCATCCGAGATGCGCTTGAAGATCTCGTGCACCCGCTCAGGACTGAGCAGGATCTTCTTTTCCTGCGAATCCTCATTGACGTGCTTCCACTCGGCATAGAGCTCCAAACCCGAGCGACGGATGCGGGGCTGGTATCGCCCGCACCCTCCGTGGCCCTGGACAGGAGAGACAGGGGATTAGTGGGGTCATGGGGGCATTAATGGAGAGATGGGAGCATTAACAGGGGCATTAATGAGGAGTTGGACCCAGGGCTGGTACCACCCACACCCTCCGTGGCCCCAGATGGGGGGGTTAATGGGGAGATGGGGGCATTAACGGGGTCACAGAGGCATTAATGGGGGTGTTAGTGGGGAAATAGCAGCATTAAAAGGGGAGATAGAGGCATTAACGGGCTCATGGAGATCTTAATGGGGAAATATGAGCATTAAGGAGAGAAATGGGGGCATTAATGGGGGTGTTAATGGAAAAGTAAAAGCATTAATAGGATCACAGGGGCATTAACATGGATGTTAATGGGGAGATGGACCGTTAAGGGCACCACAGGGGCATTAACAAGGGCATTAATAGGAAGATAGGAGCATTAAGGGGGGAGATGGGGCATTAACCGAGTCACGAGGGTGTTAGTGGGGAGACAGGGGCATTAAAGGGGAGATGAAGGTATTAACAGGGTCACGGGAGCATTAACAAGGTTGCTAATTGCAACATAAGAGTATTAAGAGGGAAGATGGGGCATTAACAAGATCACGGGGGTATTAACGAGGGTGTTAATGGGTAGATAGTGGCATAAAAGGGGGACATGAGAGCATTAACGAACATGTTAATGGGGAAATAGGAGCATTAACGGTGTCAAAGAGCATAAACGAGGGTGTTAACAGGGAGATATAAGCATTAAGGGGGGGAAATGGAGCATTAACAAGGGTGTTAATGAGATAGGGGCATTAGGGGGGGAGATGGGTGCATTACTGAGGGCATTAACAAGGACCCAGGGGCATTAATGGGGCTGTTAATGAGGACACAGGAGCACTAATGGGGGGCTGGTACTGCCTGCACCCCCCATGGCCCTGCTGGGGCATTAACAGGGACCCAGGCACATTAACGGGGCATTACTGAAGACATGGGGGCATTAATAGAGGACCTAAACTTGTTAACAAGTATTAACAGGGGATATAGGGGCATTACAGGGACACAGAGGCATTAACGGGGGGCACAAGGGTGCCACCACCCCCACAACCCAACTTGGGGGGACCACAAGCCACTAACAGGGACAGATCCCACCCCAACGCCGTCCCCCCAGCCACCTCTGAGGGGACATTCGGGTCCAGCCTCTCATAACCTGAGAGGGGATTTTGGGGTGCAAGGGGTGTCCCCACCTTCTCCTTGGTGAGGTCCTCATCACCCTCAGGCTGCTCCACCCCAAATTTGTGGTCCATCTCTTCGCCCCCCTCGCAGATGTTCTTCCCCTTGCAGAGGTCGTAGACGTGCGTCAGCCGCTTCTTGGGTTGCCCCTTCGATTTCCCCAAAATATCCTTGATTTTGGGGTTGTTCTGCTCAAAAAAAAAGATAATTTGGGGGTCACAAGGTTATTTTGGGGGTCACAAGGGGCTAGGTGCCATCCCAACATAGTCACCCACCATCTCCAGGGACCACCCAGCAGATGACAACCCTGCGTCCCCCCAACTCTGTCACCTCCTCTTGGTGTGTCCCCCAAGTCCATCACCTTCTCTTGGTTTGTCCCCCCAACCTTGTCACCTCCTCTTGGTGCCCCCCCATCCCAGCAAGCCCCAAACTGGTCCCAGTGCCCAACTGGGAGATACAACTGGTAAATACAACCCAACATGGTGAGACATGGATGATGTCACCACAGGGCTTTTTCTGGGGGACAAGCACATGAGGGATGAACGCTGCCACCATCCCCAATTTGGGGGCACCACGGTGACCCCCCTCACGGTGGTTTTTCTTTTGGGGTGGGGGGTGGTGGGGGGGGTGTCTCACCGAGTCCACCAGCAGTTTGGAACAGAAGAAGCAGACACAACGCAGGATCTTCATGGTCTTGCCCAAAAAGCCCACGTGGAAAACAGGCTTGGCCAGCTCAATGTGACCAAAGTGGCCTGGGCACTCTGTCATGTTACCTGGAGGGGGGACACACCCCGTTATTTTGGGGGGTCCTGGGATTTGGGGACAACCTCCCCCAGGGTTTTGTGAGAGCAGGTGGGTTTTGGCAGTGGGTCCCACCAGAAGCGTGACCAGGAGTTGGAGTTGAGGTGAGGCCGGAGTGGGTGTTGGGGGAAATGAGGTGCTGAAAGGAGATCGCCCCCAAAAAGGGGATCCCCCCAAAAAGAAGCCCCCCCAAAGAAAAGGCAGCCCCCAGAAAAGACAAGACCTCCCCAAAAGAGAAGGACCCCTGCAAGTTGTCCAGGAGTCGGCCTAAATTGAGGAAAGGTGGTCCTGCAACTTGAGGTAGGTGGTAAAAGTGGGGGACTGTTGGGAATCACTCCCTTTTCCAGCCATAACATATAACCCAGAAGATCCCCCCCCAAAATGGGGCTCCCCAAAAAAAAGGAGGATCCCCCCCAAAATGTCCCAGAGTGGACGTGTATGGAGATGGGGTGCTCCTGTGCAGGACTAAGAAAATTGGGGGGGAATGGGGTGCTCCAGGGTATCACCCCCTTTTTCCTCCCATAACACTGAGAAGCCCCCCCAAATGATTCTCTACACACAAGCACCCCCAAATCCCACCCCTTTCCCCAGGAACACACCCGTTTCCCCATGAGGTTTTGGCGGGGGGGGCCCACTCACCGGCACAGGTCTGGCAGCGCCCCGTCCTCTCAATGACACCCTGACGGGGGTCCATGAGCCCCCCGAGTTTGGGGCGCCCCCCCTCCGTCGTTTCAGGGTACTTGATGCCCCCCTCAGTCACCGACATCCGTTTCTGGTGGGGGAAGAGAAGGGGTGTGAGGGGAAACTGAGGCACACGGGGAGCCCCCAGCCCCCCCGATTTGTCTCCTAAGCACCCCAAGGGATAGCCTCAGCACACTAAGACTTCCAAATACATGGGGGCACACCAAGTCATCCCCCTGGGTTGACCACAACCCACCTCCCAAGCACCCTGATACTCTCCCTGCCCCCCCCAAAGGATCCCCTGACAACCCCAGTCACCCCTGGGGACTCCAATACCCCTTCAGGGCCCCCCATGGCACCTTCATGTCCCTTCAGAGGCTCCCTGGACACTTTCAGGGATCCTAGCAGCCTTCAAAACCGCAACACCCCTCCAGAGGTGTCCTGGGGACCTCCAGGGACTCCAAGACCCCTTCAGGGTACCCCAGAAACTCCAATAAATCCCCAAGGTGTACCAACACCCCTTCATGGGCCCCCACTGCCCCAGCAGAGCACCCAGTGACCCCTATGCTCTTCTGGAGTCCCCCTCAGCACCCCAATGCTCCTCCAGGAACCCAGTACCCTTCCAGAGGCCTCCTGGGCACCCCTAGGGACCCCAGTGTCCCTCAAGCACACCCTCAACCACTCCTAGGGACCCCAATTCCCTTTCAAGGCACCCCTGGTCATCCCAATACCCCTCCAATGCACTTTAATGCTCTTCCAGAAGCTCCCTGGACAGCCCCAGGACCCCAATGTTCCTCCAGGGCACCCCTGGGCATCCCCAGAGACAACGAGGCCCCTTCAGAGGCCTCCCAGGTACCCCCAAGAACCCCCACAGTCCTGCAGTGGCCTCTGGGTCCCTCCAGACCGCCAGTGCCATTCCAAGGCACTCTCAGGGACTCCAAGACCCCTCCAAAGCCCCCAATGCCCCTCCCAAGACACCCTAGGAAAGTCAACTCCCCTCCAAAGGCACCCTGACCATCCCCGGGGACCCCAAGGCCCCTCCACGGCACCCCGGGCATGCCCAGGAACCCCAGTTTTCCTCCTGGGCATCCCCAAGGACCCCAAGGGCCCTCCAGTGCACCCCACGCATGCCCAGGGGCCCCAATATTCCTCCAGGGCATCCCTAGACATCCCCAGGGACACCAAGGCCCCTCCAGAGGCCTCCCGGGTACCCTCAAGAACCCCAACAGTTCTCCAGAAGGCCCTGAGTCCCTCCAGAGACCTAGTGGACACCGCCAGTGCCATTCCAAGGCACTCTCAGGGACTCCGAGACCTCTCCAAAGCCCCAATACTCCTCCAAGACACCCTAGGAAACTCAACTCCCCTTCAAAGTACCCTGACCATCCCCAAAGACCCCAAGGACCCTCCAAGGCACACCTGGGCATGCCCAGGCACCCCAGTGTTTCTCCATGGCACCCCTGGGCATGCCCAGGGTCCCCACTGTCCTTCAGAGGCCTCCTGGGTACCCCCAGGAACCCCAACAGTCCTCCAGAGACCTAGTGCACGACCCCAGTGCCATTCCAGGGCACCCTCAGGGATTCCAAAACCCCTCCAGAGCCCCCAATACCCCTCCAAAACACATTAGGAAACTCCCTTCCCCTCCAAAGGCACCCTGACCGCTCCCCGGGACCCCAAGACACCCCAACGTTCCCTCCTCCCTCTCCCTCACAGCGCCGCCCCCAGCCTCCGGGGGGCGCTACACTCCGTCAGACACCGCCCGCCCCCGGGGCCTCTCTATCCCCCCCTCTCGGTGCCCCGGCGCCATTTCCCCGCTGCCGTTCTTCGACCCCCCGTTCCCCCCCTTCACTTCCCGTCCCTCTGCCACCGTTCCCCCCTTTCCCCCCACCCCGCCTCCCTTTCCCCCGGTACCATCTCATCGGGGCTGAGGATGCCGAACTGGACTCGTTTGATAGTGCGTAATGGGCAAGCGCTGTCGCCCGAAGGCGGCCCACCGTGCATGGCGCCGGTCGAACCGCGGCCTCACGCCGCCTTCGCTACTTAAAACAAAACAAAACAAAACAAACAAAAAAACCCAAAACACCCCCCCCCCACCTCAGGGGCCCTCACGGAAAACCCCCACGGGGGGGGGAAAAAAAGCCGGCCACCCCCCCGCCCCGCTGCCTCTCCCCTTTTCGCTCCCTTCGCTCCGCGCTCCCCGGCGCGACTGAGGTGTCGGCGGCCCCCGCGCGTCCTTATATAGACTCGCCCCCTGCACGGGGCGGACCGCGGACAGCGGCAGGGGCGGGAAGGGGGGCGTGGTCGGAGCGTACCAAGCGGCGGAGGGGTAAAGGGGGGGTGGTAGGGACGCGCGGAGCGGGGCGGGGGGGATGGTGGGATAGAGGGGGTGGGAAGGGGAGGGGGAAGCCGACCCCGTTAGCGCTCCTTGGGGAAGCGGCGGAGGGAGGGGGCGATTGCTCTGTGGAACATCGAAGGGACGAACCTCCGGCGGTCTCCCCCCACCTACCGCGGTGGGATCGGTTTATGAATAATTTATGAAGCGGTGCGGCGGAAAGCCCCGCCCCCAACGCCCGAGCCCTCCGAGTCCCGCCTCCAAGCGCCGAGCGCTGCCGGAAGCGGCCGGAAATTGCCGAAGCCACCGGAGATTTCCGAAGCGTCGCCGGAAGCAACCGGAGATTGCCGAAGCGCTCCTCCGAGACCGCGGCCTGCGCTGCCGCGGTCTTGCCCGCTCGCCCGGCCCGCCCCGCCTGCTCCCTGGCCCCGCCACCGCCGCTGGGAAAGGCCGCGGCTTGGGCCTACTCCCGGGCGGCGGAGGAGGTGCGAGCCCGGGGTGGTGACAGCGGCCTCAGGGACGGCGGGAAAGGGTCTGGGGGAGGCGGGGAGGGGTCGTGGATGGTGGGAGAGGCTGCGGGGAGGGGCGGGCGTTGGGACGGGGGGAGCAGGAAGGGTTTGGGGACCATTAGGGACGGGGAAGGGGGAACCGGGGGAGCAGGAGGATTTGGGGGCGGGAAGAGGCAAGAAAAGGGAGTTTTGGGGGGAGCAGGAGGGTTGGGGGGGCAGTTCGGGGCAGGGAAGGCATATTTAGGGGAGCAGGAGGTTTTGGGGGTAGGGAGGCTTGTTTTGGGGGAGCAGGACGTTTTGGGGGACAAGGAGGGGGTGTTGGAGGGTTTGGGGGCAGGAAGGTTATTTTGGGGGAGCAGGAGGATTTGGGGGCAAGAAAAGGGGGTTTGGGGGAGCAGGAGGGTTTGGGGGGTGCAGGAAGGTTTGGGAGACAGGGAAGGGGTATTTTGGGGGGCAGCTGAAGGCAGGGAGGGGGTATTCTGGGGGTCAGTTAGGTAGAGAGGGGGTATGGGGGGGCAGAGGGGGGTATTTTGGTGGAGCAGGAGGGTTTGGGGGGTCAGGGAGGGGGTATTTCAGCCCCCTGTCACTAGCAGGGTCTCCGTGTCACCAGTGGGGTCCGCGTCACTCCATTCCCTGTCACTGGGGGGGTGTCCCCCCAGCATTGGTGGCGTCTCCAACCTGGTGGGATCTTGTCACCATCACCAGTGGGGTCCCTGTGTCCTGGGGTCCACAACCTGGGAAATTGTGGGGTACAATGGGACCTGGGGGTGGGTACAACAGCACCCTACAGCTGGCAACACGACTGGGGACGTTGGGGGACACAAGAACTTGTCACAGAGGCGTGATGGGGGGGCACACCTGGGACGATGGTACAGCAGCGCACAGGCAGTGAGGTTACACAGTGAGGGACATGCTCGTCCCTGGGGCGTGCAGGCACACGGTGCCGCTTGTGTGGCACAGCCTGATGTACAGCAACACCGTGTGTGACACAACGCAACCCCGTGACACCGTGCAACAGCATGATGCACAACACAACCGGCAATGCCATGCAACGTAGCTTGACATGCGACACAACCTGCAACAGCGTGCAGCACGCCCTGACACACAACACAACCCACAACACCACACAATATAGCCTGACGTGCAGCACAACCCACAACTCTGTGCAGCACAGTCTGATGCACAATGTGACACACAACCCGCAACACTGTGCAACACAACCTGCAACGCTGTGATGCACAGCCTGATGCACAACACAGCCCAACATGCCGTGCAGCACAGCCCAACGCACACACAGCCGACAATGGTGTGCAGCATAGCCTGACATGCAACACAACTTGCCGCACAGCATGACCTGCAACACCATGCACCATAGCGGGACACACGACACAAGCCACAACCCCGCAAAGCACAACCTGCTGTACAGTACAGCCTGCAACCCTGCGCGGCACAATCTAACATACAGCAACACACAACACCAGGCAGCAGCGCAGCCTGACACACAATGCAATCCACAACACCCTGCAGCACAACCTGATGTACAACACAACCCCCAAGACTCTGCAACACAACCTAACGTGCGGCACAACACAGCATGCAACACTGTGTGGCACAGCCTGACATACAACACAACCTGCAACACCGTCCAGTGCAACCTGACACACAACACAACCCATGACACTGAGCACCACAGCCTGACACACAACGCAACCCCATGCAGCACAGCCTGATGCACAACACAGCATGCAACACTGTGCAACACAACTTGATGTGCAACACAACCCGCAACACCGTACAGCACAGCCTGACACACAACACAAGCCATGACACTGTGCACTACAGCCTGACACACCACACAACCCTCGACGCTGTGCAGCACAGCCTGGCATACAACACAGCCTGCAACAGCAAGCAGAACAGTCTGATGTACAATATAGCCCACTACACTGTGCAGCACAGCCTGACGCGCACCACAACCCGCCACTCAACAACGACCCACAACACTGTGCAGCACAACATGATGTACATCACGACCCGCAACACCATCCAGCGCAGCTTGACATACAGCACAACCTGCTGCGTGACACAACCTGTGACCATGTTCCACAACCAACCATGCAACACAACCTGCACGTGCAATACAACCCACTGCACAACACAACCCGCAACACCGTGTGGCACAGCCTGACGTGCAACACAGCCTACAACACCACGCAGACCAGACTGACGTACAATACAGTCCACAACACCGTGCAGCACAATGTAGCTGGCAATACGGTGACAATGCGACACAACATGACGCAACTTGCCACACGGTGCAATGCTGGGAACATGGCGCTACAACTGAGGCCCCAACACACACACACACGCGCTGAGCTGTGGTCTGTGGTACGCCCAGCCATGTACGTTGTGTCAGTGGTTGTGTTCCCTGTGTGTGCTGTTGTGTCCCCAGTTGTGTCCCGTTGTATCCCCAGTTGTGTCCACACTTGCGTCCGGTCATACCTCAGTCGTGTCCCCCGTTGTGTGCTGTTGTACCCCGGCTGTGTCCGTGGTTGTGTGCCACTGTACCGCCAGCTGTGTCCCCCGGTTGTGTCCCCGGTTGTGTGCTGCTGTACCCCCCGTTGTGTCCCATGGTCGCACCCCAAGTTGTATGTTGCCATACCCAGAGTTGTGTCCCCCGGTTGTGCCCCGAGTTGTGTTCTGCTGTACCCCCGGTTGTGTCCCCCAGTTGTGTCCCCCAATCGTGCCCCCTGTTGTGTCCCACCAACACCCCCATCTGTGTCCCTGGTTGTGCCCCTGGTTGTGTGCTGCTGTACCCCCAGTTGTGTCCCCTGGTTGTGTCCCCATTTGTGTCCCACCGTACCCCCAACTGTGTCCCACTGTACCCCCACCCTGGCTGTGTCCTCCGGTTGTGTCCCCCATCTGTGTCCCTGCTTCTGTCCCCCACTTGTGCCCCACTGTGCCCCTGGTTGTGCCCCCCCGACTCCCCACCTGCGTCCCCTAGTTGTGTGCTGCCGTACCCCCACTCCGACTGTGCCCCCCGGTTGTGTCCCACCATCCCTCCGACTGTGTCCCCCAGTTGTGCCCCCCAGTTGTGTCCCACCGTCCCCCCCCCTTGTGCTGCTTGACTGTACCCCCGGTTGTGCCCCCGGTTGTGTCCCCCTCGCCGTCCCCCCATCCACGTCCCCTTGTCTCCCCGTTCCTCCGCCGTCACCCCCAACGGGGGGGACGCACACCCGGTTTCCCCGTCGTCCCCCCCCGTGTCCCCCCCGTGTCCCCCGTGGCGTGGGGCGGGGGGGGGCTCCCTCCCACCCGGGGCCCAACGGCGCCGCCTCCATCTTGTGCCGCCGCCGCCGCCGCCGCCGCCGTCGCGACATCAACCGGCCCCGGGACAGGCCCCGGTAACGACCCCCCCGGCACCGGGACCCCTGGGGGGAACCGGGACACTCCCCGGGATCGGGACCCCCCCCCGACACCCACCCCTGGGGGACACTGGGACCCCCCACTCCGTATCGGGCCTGTCACGGGATCGGGACACCCCCCCCCCCCACCCCAGTACCAACACCCCCCGGTGAACAGGGGGGTCCTTACCGGGCTGATGACCCCCTCAGCCCCCCCCATTGCCCTGGGTACCCGCCCACCCCCAAAATGCCCCCGCCGGGACCCCCAAAGTGCCCTGGGATCCCCCAAAGTGCCCCGCCCCCCTGCAACACCCTCCCATGCCCCCCCCGCACCCCCAAAATGTCCCTACCCCCACCCCGGGCCCCCACCCTGGACCCCCCCAAATGGCACTCACCCCCAAGACCCCCCTGCTCACCCCCCCAAGGGCTGCTGGGATGGGGGGAGTCTGAACCCGGGGGTTTCGGGGGGATTTCGGGGGGCAGCCGGGTACGGTTGTGCGTGTGTGACTGTTGGGGGGCTGGGGGGGGTGCGGCTGCGTGTTTGTGCAGGCGGTTGCGTGTCGGTGTGCGGGCGGGTGTGGGGTGTGTGTCCGTGTGTCGGTGTGCGGGGTGGGTGTCCGTGTGCGGTTGTGTGCATCAAGTGCCCGTGTGCGATTGTGCATCTGCGTGTGGTTGCGGGGGGGTTGTTTGTCCGTGTGCGGTTGTGCGTCCGTGGGTGGTTGTGTGTGTCAAGTGTCTGTGTGCAGTTGTGCATCCATGTGCCGTCGCGAGTGCGTCATGTCCGTGCGTGGTTGTGCATCTGTGTGTGATTGTGTCAAGCGTCCGTGTGTGGTTGTGTGTGTCAAGTGTCCATGTGCAGTTGTGCATCTGCATGGCATCATGTGTGGGTCGTGTGTCCATGTGTGGTTGTGTGTTGTGTCCGTGTGTTGTATCTGTGTGCGGTTGTGCATCCGCGTGTCGCTGTGTCAAGTGTCCATGTGTGGTTGTACATCCATGTGTGATTGTGAGCGTTGAGTATCTGTGTGCAGTTGTGCACCCATGTGTGGTTGTGAGTGTGTTGTGTCCGTGTGCAGTTGTGCATCTGTGCGTGCTTGTGTGTCGTGTCCGAGTGTGGTTGTGTGTGTCAAATATCTGTATGTGGTTGTGCGTCCATGTGCGGTTGTGCGTCCACATGTGATTGTGAGTGTCACATGCCCATGTGCGGTTGTGTGTCCGCGTGTGTTGTGTGTTGTGTCACATTGTGCACGCGTGTGAGGGGTGTCAGGGTGAGGGTGTGAGTGCCGGTTGTACCATTGCATGTGTGTCAGTCTACTGGCACAGGCATGAGACACGCTTGTGCGATGGTTGTGCGCTGTGTGTGCATGCAGGGTGCATTCACGTGCTTGTCGGTGTGCAGGTGCAGGTGCTGTGCGCCTGTAGCGTGTGTGCGCACATGTGTGTGCAGGGTGTGAGCACGGTCTGTGTGTGTGCGTGGTGGTCGTGCGTGTGTGCACATGTGTGCAGACATGACACACGTTTGCTCTGTGCAGGGTGTTTGTGTGCGCTGTGGGTGTTGTGTGCATTGTGTATGTGCATGCACGGTGTGTATGTGCAGGTTGTGTATATGCATGTGCTCTGCGCGTGTGTACTGCGGGTGTTGTGTGTGTTGTGTACATGCATGGACTGTGCTGGGGGCGTGCACATGCCGTGGGTGTTGTGTACGTGCTGTTGTGTGCAGTGCGGGTGTTGTGTGCGTCATATATGTGTGTGCTCTCTGTGGGTGTGCTGTGGGTGTTGCGCGTGTTGTGTACATGCATGCACTGTGTGTGTGCGCAGTGTGGGTGTTGTGCACATTGTATATGTCCGTGCACTATGGCTGTTGTGTGTAGCACAGGCGTTGTGCACGTGCATGCACGGAGTGTGCATGCAGTGTGGGTGTTGTGTATGTGCACAGACTGTGCGCTCCGGGTGTTTGTGCACAGCGTGGGTGTTGTGTGCTCTATGTGCGTATGTGTACTCTGTGCATGAGTGTGCAGTGCAGGTGTTGCGTGTGTTGTGTACGTGTGTGCAGTACGGGTGTTGTGTGCGTTGTGTATATGCACGCACTATGTATGTGTGTGCAGTGCAGGTTGCATGCGTGTGCGTGTGTTGCGTGTGTGCATGCCGTAGGTGTTGTGTGTGTCGTGTATGTGCATGGACCATGCATGCTGCAGTTGTTGTGTGTGTTGTGTATGTGCTGGTGTGTCCAGTGCAGGTGTTGCGTGTGTCATATATGTGCACGTACTCTGTGCATGTGTGTGCTGTGGTTATTGCATGCACTCTGTGTGTGTGCAACACAGGTGTTGTGTGTGTTGTGTATGCGCATGCACAGTGTGTGTGAGCGGTACAGGTGTTGTGTATGTCCACGCCACGTGCTGTGGCTGTTGCGTGTTCAGTGCAGGTGTTGCGTGTGTGCTGTGGGTGTTGCGTATGTGCACAGACTGTGTGCTGGGGGTGTTCGTGCACAGCGTGGGTGTTGCATGCACTCTGTGTGCGCGCGCGCTGGGGCTGTTGTGCGCGTTGTGTATGTCCACGGGCTGCGTACTGGGGGTGTTTGTGCATTCTGTAAGTGCACGCACTCTGTATGTGTGTGTAGCTCAGGTGTTGCACATGTGGCATGTGTGCACCGCCTGGGCACAGCGTGCACACACCAGACATGTTGTGTGTGTTGTGTACATGCGTGGACTGCACACGTGGCAGTTGTTGTGTGCGTTGCGTACGTGCTGGTGTGCGCAGTGTGGGTGTTACCCGTGCTGTGTACGTGCACGTACTCCGTGTGTGTGTGTGCGCGGCACAGGTGTTGCACACGCTGCAGGTGTGCACGGACCGTGCATGGCGTGCACACGCTGTAGGTGTTGCCTGTACGTTGTGTACACACTGTTGCGTGCGGCGCAAGTGTTGTGTGCGTTGTCTACATGCATGCACGGGGCGGGTGTGTGCAGCGTGGGTGTTGTGCACATTGTACACACGCGTGCGCCGTGTGTGTGCGCGCTGTGGGTGTTGTGTACGTTGTACCCGTGTGTATTCTACGGCTGGTGTGTGCAGTGCAGGGGTGTGCGTGCATGAGCCGGGGCTGCCGTGCGTGTTGCGGAGGCGCGCGCAGCGCGGGTGTTGCACGCGTTGCGCGCGCGCGGCCTGTGCATGATGCGCCTGTGCATACCCCCGCCGCGTCGCACACGTTACACGCACGCACCCGCCGTGCCGTGCACCGCCTGTCCCCCCACCGGGTGGGTGTGTGGGTGTCCGTACGTCCCCCCCTGCCTGTTGCACCCCCCCTTTTCCGCCTGTACACGTATGCGACTGTAGCCTGCGTCACCCCGACCTGCGGGCCGAGGGGTGTCCCCAGCCCCTGGCGCACACTCGGGGAGCGCGGTGACACGTCCGTCACCCGTGTCCGCCTGTGTGCGTCACCCACCTGACCCCACCCTCGCACCCCCCTCCCCCCCCCAGCCTCCTCCACTGCTGCCTGTTCCTTTAACAACACCCGACGCAAGGGCTTGTGGTAGGAAGGGGGCCTCGTGACATCACTCCCAGCCCAGCCAATGAGCATCCAGGTGAGCGCTGACGTCTGCATTCCCCGCTATCCCATTGGCCCACGGGGGGTGTGACATGGGGCGGGGTCCCCCTTTTTCTCTGCTCCCTCATTGGCTGCAGGTGAAAGGTCTTTCCCCTGGCAGGACCTTGGGGGGGAGGGGGGGGTTGTTGGGTGGGGGGAGGGGTGTTGGGGGGGTTGTTTCCATGGCAACAGTTGGGTGACATCTTCCCCCCCCCCCATCACCACGGTGTCCTCCATCACCGGGGATGCCACCGCCTGTTGCCTCTCGGTGACGGTGACGTCCCCGTCATCGCCGGATGGAGGTTGTCAGGCGTCTCCGGTGGTACTTTGGCGGGGGGGGCTGGGGGGTGGGGGTAAGAAAAGGCGGGGAGGTGTTGGTCCCCCGCTGGTGACACTTGGGGTCCCCTCCCCGCTGACCCCCGGGGTGGGTGGGGAAGGGGGACAAGGGGTGTCCGGGTGTTTCCTCGCGGGGTTGTTCCGGTTGACGGAGGGTTTCCGGGGTGGGGGGTGGAGGGGGTGTGCATGGGGGAGGGGGTGTGCATGGGTAAGGGGGGGGGTGTGGGGGGGGGTGGAGGGGGCGTGTGCATGGGGGGGTCCCCTCCACCTGTGCCCCCCCCCGTCCCTGTAGGCCTCCAGCTGTAGCCGCTGCGTCAGGTTGTTCCCCTCCCCCTTGACCCCACCCCCGCTGTCATCGGTTGTATCCAGGGTGTCCCCTCCCCTGCCCCGTGTCACCTCCTGTCCGACTGTACCCCCACCCCCGCTGCGGCCCCTCCCAACGACCCACTTGGCACACCCCCCCCCCCCCCCCCCCGTCAGGCGGTGCCTCCCCCAGCCCCACAACTGTACATCCCCCCCCCTCCCAGTTGCATCTGCCTGTGCGGGAAACATACAGCTTCGTGACATCACTCTGATGACATCACACCATAGCTGACATGCACCCCCTTGATGACATCACATCCACACATCCCAGGAGAGTTTTACCCGGCTGTACCCATCACCATGGGGCACAGTCAGCTTCCCCGCTCCCAGTGACATCACAGTTGTCTCCCTTGCGGTGATAATGGCATCATACTGTACGTCATGTCCCCAGTCCCAACCTCCACGACATTCCCATGACGTCACGTGTCCCATGTCAAGTGATACCCAGAGACACACACCCCTGCTGCCATTTTGTCACCTGCTGCTATTTTGTCACCCATTGCCATTTTGTCGCCCACCACCATTTTGTCACCCGTTGCCATTTCATCACCCGCTACCATTTTGTCACCCGCTACCATTTTGTCACCCACTGCCACTTCGTCACCTGCCACCATTTTGTCACTCTCTATTTTGCCACCCCCTGACACTTTGTCATCCTCTTCCACTTTGTTGCTCGCTACCATTTTGTCACCAGCTGTCATTGTGTCACCCACATGCACACACGTTGTACCACCAGACTGTGACCCCCTTGTTGCCTCCAACTGTAGCTTCCCCCTCCACGATGACCGACTGTTGCTGGCACAGCTGGAGACAGGAGCCAGGACTGAAGTGCCCCTGCCTGTCCCTGCCTCACTGCAGCCACGGGTGGCTGGTGCGGTGATTGCGTGCTGTAGTCGTGTCACACCTTGCACACCTGTGGTTGTGATGTGATGTGGTTGGGACACCTCTGGGAACCACAGGCAGCCTGCTGGGTGTACCAGGAGACACTTCTCTGCCTGTACCTGCCTTGCTTTATCACCCCTCCGACTGTAGCCAGGCTATACCGCTCTGCCTGTACCTGCCTTGCCTTATCACTCCTCCGACTGTAGCCAGGCTACACCGCTCTGCCTTTACTGGCCTTGCTTTATCGCCCCTCCGACTGTAGCCAGGCTACACCGCTCTGCCTGTACCAGCCTTGCTTTATCACCCCTCTGACTGTAGCCAGGCTACACCTCCTTCCCATCTCTGCCTGGCAGGGATCCTGACTCTGTCGTCCGCCTGTTGCTGCCTGACAACAGTCATACGGCCGGGTGTTTCCCAAGCACCCCATCTCCCCTACCCATCCTCCATCCCGGGGACCCCCCCGTCTGGGTGTTCCTGCCTGTGCCCCCCCTCCTCAGCACCCTGGGTACCCCCGTGTCTGGGTGTACTGACCCCGCTCCATTCCCCCCCCTCCCAGGAGGCCCTGCCGGCTGTGACCCCCCACCGAGGACCCCCGGAGCAGCAACACCTAGTCCATGAGGCCTCCGCTCACAGGTAGGTGCTGTTGCCGTGGCAACCCTGCCTGGACAACCCCCGCATCTCCATGGTGACCTGCCTGATCTAGAACCCCTCCCATCGCCACGGCAACCCGTGGGATCTAGAACCCCCTGCCACCGTGACAACGGGTTGGATCCTGCCCCACGGTGCTGTGCAGCAATGCTGGGGGTGGCAGATCCTGCCCCATGGTGATGTGGAGTGATGCTATGGGGCTGGATCCTGCCCCACGGTGCTGTGGGGTGATGCTGGGGGGCCAAATCCTGCCACATGGTGCTGTGGTGTGATGCTGGGGGTGGCAGATCCTGCCCCACAGTGCAGTGAGGAGATGCTGGGGGGCCAGATCCTGCCCACGGTGCTGTGGGGAGATGCTGTGGGGCTGGATCCTTCCCCACGGTGCCATGGGGTGATGCTGGGGGGCCAGATCCTGCCCCGCAGTGCCATGGGGTGATGCTGGGGAGCCAGATCCTGCCCCACAGTGCTGTGGGACGATGCTGGGGGGGCCAGATCCTGCCCCAGGGTGCCTTGGGGTGCTGCTGTGGGGCCATGGGGTGCGGGGACCGGATCCCAGGGTGCCATGGGGCACAGGGGCCAAATCCTGCAGGGAATCGGGGCGACGGGAGGCCGGATCCGGCGTCGCCGTGGGGCGTGGGGGGCCGGATCCTGGCCCAGGCGGCGACGCTGGCCCCGGTCCCGGGTGGGCGATCGGCCAAGGCGGCTTCGGCTCCTCCGACGAGCTGGGGCCTGGAGGGGGGGGCCGGGGGGGGGGGGGAAGGATCCGGCCGCTGCGCACATCCGGGATCTCCCGGGATCCGGGGGGGGCCGCACCCTGCACCAGGTAGAGCCAGGCCCCCCCCAACCCCCTTCCCCCCCCCACTGGATCCCTGGGGATCCCAAGGGCCGGGGGTGGATCCTGGAGGGAGGGGGCAGCTGGGCTGAGAGGGATCCCATGGGATGGGGGGGGAGATCCCTGCCTGGATGGGATCTGGGATCTGCCAGGATCTGTGGGGCTGGAACTGAGCTGGGCTGGAGCTGGGATCTCCTGGGAACTGTGGGGCTGGATCCCAACTGGGATGGGTCTGAGATGTGCCAGGATCCATGGTGCTGGATCCCAGCTGGGATGGAGCTGGGATCTGCCAGGATCTGGGGTGTGGGATCCCAACTGGGATGGAGCTGGGGTGTCCTGGGATCCGTGGGACTGGAGCTGAGCTGGGATGGAGCTGGGATCTGCCAGGATCTGTGGGGCTGGATACTGGTGGAGTTGGAGGTGGGATCTCCTGGGATCCATGGGCCTGGAGCTAAGCTGGGATGGGTCTGGAGTCTCCTGGGATCTGCAGGGCTGGGGCTGAGCCGTGATAGATCTGGGATCTCCCAGGATCCGTGGGGCTGGGCATTGGTTGGGCTGGATCCTGGATCACCTGGGGTCTGTGGGGCTGGAGCTGAACTGGGGTGGAGTTGGGATCTCCTGGGATCTGTGGGGCTGGATCCCAGCTGCAATGGAACTGGGATCTTCCAGGATCCGTGGGGCTGGAGCTGAGCTGGGATGCAGCTGGGATCTCTGGTGATCTGTGGGGCTGGATCTCAGCTGGGATGGAGCTGGGATGGAGCTGGGATCTCCCAGAATTCATGGGGATGGATATAAGTGGGGCTGGAGCTGGGATGTCCTGGGATCTGGGAGGCCGGATGGTCCCGGGGGTGGATTTGGGATCCCCGGGGCCCCGGGGGTCTGGTTGTTGCCTGCAAAGGAGCTGGGATCTGCCGGGATCCATGGGGCTGGATCTCAGCCGTGGCAGAGTTGGGATCTCCGGGGGGGATCTTGATCTTGGGGGGATCCCATGACCCCTGGGGGATCCCATGAACTTGGGGGGGATCTTGTGATCCTGGGGGGGATCTCTTGGGAGGATCCCATGAACTTGGGGGGATCCCATGATTGGGAGGGGATCCCTTGAACCTTGGGGGGGGTCCCATGATCTTGGGGGGATCCCTTGACCCCGGGAGCCATCCCAGACCCCCAGAGGTGCTGTGGGGCAGAGCAGGGAATGCTGGGAAAGGTGGGGGGGTGGTCTGGGGAGGGTCATTAAGAGGGATCCAGTAATGAGCTGGGGGGGGGGAGGATCCTGGGGGCGGGGGGCAGGAGAGGGGTCCTAGGGGGTAGGGGGGGCAGGTTGGGGGGCAGCATGGGGGGCTAGTGGGGTTGGGGGGGGCAGACTCTGGGCTGGCTGTGGGTCATGCTGTGGGGCAGCCCTAGGGATGGAGGTACCGTGGGTCACACCGTGGGGCAGCCCCACTGCCATAGGTCATGCTGTGGGTCACGCTATGGGGCAGCCCCAGGGATGGAGGTGCCATGGGTCGGGCCACGGTTCAATTCATGGGGCAGGCCGTGGGTCACACTGTGGGTCGGCTGTCGTGCCGTTCATCACGCCGTGGGTCACGCCACGGGTGACACCGTGGGTCGGGCTGTGGGTGACACCGTGGGTCACGCTACGGGGCAGCCCCTGCCTTGCGGGTGGCGCTGTGGGTCGTGCTGTGGGTCAGGGGGTGACGCCGTGGGTCACGCCACGGGTGACGCTGTGGGTTGCACCGTGGGTCAGGCCACGGCTGACCCCGTGGGTCGTGCCGTGGGTCAGGCTGCAGGGGTCACCGTGGGGCGTGCTGTGGGGCAGCCTCAGGCTTGCGGGCGGTGCTGGGGGGTGATGCTGTGTGCGGCGCCGTGGGTCGCGCCGTGGGTCGCAGCCGCGGCGGCTCCCGCAGCCATTTTAGCCGCCGGCCGAGGAGGCCCCGACGCAAAATGGCTCCTTGGTGCCGCGGGGGGGGCGGGGGCCAGGGCGCGCCGTGGGGCTGGGACGCTGTGGGGCAGGGACCCTCAGCCCCACGGCACAGGGGGGACCCTGCCCCGTGGCGTGGGGATGCCCTGCCCCACGGCACAGGGACACCCCCCCCCCGCAGCCCCATGGCATGGGGACACCCTGACCCACAGCGTGGGGGGCACCGGGTAGTCAGCGGGGGTGGGTGTCAGTGGATGTGTGGGGCTGGGGGAGCCCAATCCATGGGGCTGGGGGACCCTACTCTGTGGGGCTGGGGGGGGGGCATGTGTGGGGCTGAGGGAGCGTGATATGTGGGTCTGGGGGACCCACGAGCTGTGGGGCTGGGGGGTTCCCATGCTGTGGGGCTGGGGACCCAGAGCTGTGGGGCTGAGGGATCCCTAAATTTGGGGGCTGGGGGACCCCAATCCATGGGGCTAGGGGCCGCCGTTGTGTGGGGCTGATGGAACCCTAAACTGTGGGGCTGGAGGACCCTGATCTGTGGGGCTGGGGGACCCTGATATGTGGGGCTGCGTGTGAGGATGCTGTGGGGCCGGGGACCCCCATGCAGTGGGGCTGGCTGGGCCACGGGGGCCCCCCAAGGACCCACAGAAGGGACCCCATGGAGGGCACTCAGGTGTCCAAGTGTCCCCAAATAGGGGACCCAGGCGTCCAGTCAGCTCCATAGAAGGGACGCCAGCAGCCGAGAGACCCCATGGAGAGGACCCAGGCATTCAGGTGACCCCCAAAACAGGGGACCCAGGCATCTGGGCCCCCCCAAATAGTGGACCCAGGCATCTGGGCGACCCCAAATAGGGGTCCCAGGGGTCTGGCCAGCCCCATAGAAAGGACTCAGGCATCCGGCCACCCCATAGAAGGGACCTCGGTGCCCAAGTGACCCCATGGAGAGGACCCAGGCATCCGGGCCCCCTGAAATAGGGGACCCAGGCGTCCGGGTGACCCCGAAGAGAGGACCCAGCTGTCCAAATGTCCCCAAATAGGGGGCCCAGGCATCCGGGTCCCCCATCCCCACTGACTCCCCATATCCCACAGGTGGGCGCCGCGGGGATGGCTCCGGTCGTGGAGGTGTCGGACGCCGGGCATTGCCGTTCGTTACTGGTGGAGCTAAACGAGCAACGGTTGAGGGGCCAATTCTGTGACGTCACCATCATCGCCGAGGACACCAAATTCCGAGCCCATAAAAACGTCTTGGCCGCATCCAGCCCCTTCTTCAAACAAGCTTTGGCCGAAGAACCCACCTGCCCAACCCCTGCCCAAGTTTTGGAGCTTCCCGGTGTCCAAGCCGGCGTCTTCTCCGACGTCCTCAACTTCATCTACAACTCCCGCTTGGCCGTCCCGTCGCAGGCAGCTGCCCGCGAGTTGGGCGCCGTTGGCCGACGGTTGGGTATCTCTTGCCTCCAAGGGTTGGAAGTGGGGACCCCCAAGGAGATGAACGGATCTTGGACCCCCCCTGTGACGGGGGATCCCCGCTCACCCGCCGCCCCGGTTGATTTAACCTGCCCGCCACGGTCGAGCGATACGCCGGCGGTTGCCGAACCGGTGACGGCGTCGCCGTCATCGGCATCGTCGTCATCATTGCGTTGCGGGTTGTGCGGTCGAGGGTTCAGCACGGCGGCGGCGTTGGGATTACATGCCAAACTTCACCGTGGGCGCCGGGGTTTGGCGTGCCGGCATTGCGGCAAGAGCTTCATCCACGTCAAGAGGTTGCAAACCCATGAGGTCCTCTGCAAGGACGGCCATCGCGACGGTGACGCTGTCACCACCAACACCGCCACGCCGACACCGAAACAAGGCAAGAAGGCATTGCTGTTGCGTCACCGGGCGTTGGAGTTGATCCCTGAGCAGGAACCGGTGGTGAAGGTGGTGGACGGGCACGTGGTCTACCTGTGTGGTGTTTGCCAACGCTCCTACATGACGCTCTCCAGCCTGAAGCGTCACGCTAACGTCCACTCTTGGCGACGCAAGTACCCTTGCCGTTATTGCGACAAGGTCTTCGCTTTGGCCGAATATCGCACCAAACACGAGGTCTGGCACACCGGTGAACGCCGCTACCAGTGTATCTTCTGTTGGGAGACCTTCGTCACCTACTACAACCTCAAGACCCACCAGAAAGCCTTTCACGGCATCAACCCAGGGCTCATCTCCTCCGAGAAGACGCCCAACGGCGGCTACAAGCCCAAACTCAACGCCCTCAAGCTCTACCGGCTCTTGCCCATGCGGGCGCACAAGCGACCCTACAAGACCTACAGTCAAGGCTTGGTGACTGATGGGATCCTCTTGCCAACGGCCAATCCGGTAGAGCCATCGGCGACCGTCGGCGCTTTCCCATCGCCAAGACCCGAACCAGCATCGGTCATTGCCTACGGGCGACCATCAGCATCGGTCATCGTTCATAGCGGGGCGGCAGCCGCTTCCGTTATCGCCTATAATGGGAGGGCGGGGGAGGCAGCAGCGGTGCCAGCAGTGCCGGCGGCACCGGCGGCGGCGCCAGCGGCCCGGCCGATGAAGAAACAGGTGCTGCGGGATTACATTGAGGCGCAGCGAGCGGCTGGGGAGGCGCCAGTGGGTGATAGTGGGACAGCACCGACAACCCAACCGTCACCCGCCGCCGCCGGCACCGGTTCCACCACCACCGCCAGCCGTACCATGACCTACGTGGCCAAACCGGCTTACGTGGGGACGGCGGGGGAGAGCCGGGCGGCGCCGCTTTGCCAAATCACCGTCCGTATTGGCGAGGAAGCCATTGTCAAGCGGCGCATCTCCGAGACCGACCTCCGGTTGGAGACCACCGGCACCGGCACCGGCACCACCGCCTCCCCGACTGCTCACCGTCGCGCCGCCGCCACTGCCGCCTGTTCCCACCGGAGCGGTGACGATGACAGCGATGCCGAGGACCGTCTTTGGCGCCCATATTACACCTACAAACCCAAACGGAAGACAACCGGCGGCGGTACAACCGGCGGCGGTACAACCGGCAGCACAACCGGCTCCGTCAAGGCAAAGAAATCCCGTTGGCGCCGCAAGTTGCGCTCGTTACGGTGGTCGACGGGTGACGGTGACGAAGGTGACGGTGACGCACAGTCGGGGGACGGGCACCGGCGGCGGGATTGGCAACACCCGTGCCGGGTGTGCGGGAAAACTTTCACGGCTTTGAGGAAATTACGGAAACACCAACGGGGACACGAGGGGACGTCCGGCGGGGGAGGGGGGGTGGGTACGACCGGTCCCCCCACCCCCCGCGTGGGACGGCGGCCATCTTTGCGCTTCGCCTGTAGTCGCTGCGCCAAGGTCTGTAAGACGGCGGCGGCGCTCAGCCGGCACGCCAAACGGCATCAGGCGGAGTCGCTGCCGCCATCGCCCGCGTCGCCGCCGCCGCCAACTGTCATCGCCTACACCCCGCCGGCGGTGGCGGGGGTGAAGGAGGAAGGGGGAGGGGAAAAAGGGGGTGTCACCCCTCCCCCGCCGCTGGGTGATGACATCGCCGTTCCCCCCCCGATTCCCAGTGACGGGGTCGACACGGTGACGGGTGGCGAGGGGGTGTCACCGTCGCCGGGTCCCAGCGGGGGTTACCCGGTTCAGGAACAACCTTTGGCTCTACTGAGGCGGGGGGGGGACCCCGAAATTGGGGGAGGGGGAGGAGGGGGAGGGGGGCAAAGGGGGGGACCCCCCCGACCCCCCCCTCCTCCCCCCAGCTTCCCCCTCCCCTACGGCCCCCGGCTGGTGGCCGCGTACCCCTACCCCTTCCCCCTCCCCCTGGCCCTCAACGTGGTGCTCCCCGAAAACGAGGGTTTTTTGGGGGGGGGAGGGGGGGGTGTCCCCCCTCCCCTCCCCCCCTCCGTACCCCCCACTTTTGGCTTCCCCGGAGGGGGAGGGGAGCGACCCCGGAAAGCGGGGGGGGGGACTTGAGGAGGGGGGTGGGGGGGGGGGGGGTGGAGGGGTCCTGCCCCAGAGAGGGGGGTGGGGGGCCCCAGAGGTGGGGGGGCCCCATAGCATGTGGGGGGGCCCTATAGGAGGTTTAGGGCCCCATAGGAAATGGGGGGCCCCTGCCCCATAGGAAGTGGGAGTGGGCATAGCATGGGGGGGCCCATAGGAGGTGGGGGGCCCCAATAGGAGATGGGGGGGGCCCATAGCATGTGGGGGGGCCCCATAGGAGGTTGAGGGCCCCATAGGAAATGGGGGGCGCCCATAGGAGTTGGGGGGGGGCCCTATAGCATGGGGGGGGCCCTATAGCATGGGGGGGGGCCCTATAGGAGATGGGGGACCCTGCCCCATAGGGGGAGATGGGGGGGGCCCATAGCATGGAGGGAGGAGCATAAGAGGTTGGGGGGGCCCATAGGAGATGGGGGGGTCCCCAGGTGAGTAGGGGGGCTCCAGCCCTATAGGGGAAGTGGGGGGCCCCATAGGAAATAGTGGGGGTCCCCCCTGCCCCATAGGGGAAATTGGGGGGGGGTCTTCTGCCCCGTAGGAGATGGGGGGGGCCCATGGGGGAGGTTGGGGATCTCTCTCCCATAGGGGACACTGGTGGGCACCCCCCCTTGGGACTTGGGGGGCAGAGGGACCACCCCCCCCATAATGCCATAGGCTGGGGGGCAGGATCTGGGGGTGCCACAGGGACCAGTATGGGAATAGGGGGGGCACTGGGTATACTGGGGAGGCTCCCAGTCACCTCAAACTGAGGGGGAATGGGACAGGGTCTGGGCCCCCCCCCCAGTATAGGGACCCCCCCAGTATAGGGAAAACCCCCAGTATAGGCCCCCCCCCTCAGTATAGCAGACACCCCCCAGTATAGGGGACCCCTCCAGTATAGAGGACCCCCCCAGTATAGGGGAACCCCCATTATAGGCCCCCCCCGAGTATAGGGGACCTCCAATATACTTGGACCCCCCCCAGTATAGAGAAACCCCCCAGTATAGGGCCCCCCCCCAGTATATTGGGGCCCTCCAGTATAGTGGAGCCCCCCCAAAATAGTGGGGAACCTCCCCCAGTATAGGGGGCCCCCCATTTCCCCCCCCGCAGAATTTTGCACCCCCAAACGGGCCCCCCCCACTATAAGGGGCCCCCCCCAATAAATCAGGGCCCCTCCCCCAATAAACCGGGGTCCCCCCCACTATCCCGGGGCCCCCCCCCAAAACCCGACACCCCCCCCCCACTTACCCCCCCGCCCTTGGCACCTTACGGCATCGCAGTGACATTCCAGCGTGTCTCCCCCCCCCCAAATCCCACCCCCGGCGTGCGAGGGGCATGCGAGGGGCGTGCGAAGCCCCGCGTCTTCCTGTGGGTTGGGGTGGGGGGGCATCCTCGTGCAAGGCCCAGGCGTGCAAGGAGCGTCCTCGTGCAACGCACAAGCACGCGTGGCGGATCCTCGTGCAAGGCACACCCGAGAGTGGCCTAGCCTTGTGCGGCGCGTGGGCGCGCGAGGACCACGCTCGTGCGCCGCACAGCGGTGCAAGGTGTGTCCTCGTGCAACGCACGGGCAGGCAAGGCAGATCCCCGTGCGATGTGTGGTTGCGCAAAGACCATCCTTGTGCAACGCACGGCTTGTGGGAGGAGCGCCCTTGTGCGGTGCACGGGCAGGCAAGGTCGATCCTCGTGTGACGCCTGTCCTCGTGCAAAGAACATCCTTGTGCGCCGCACGACTGCGCAAGGTGGATCCTCATGCGTTGCACGGCCAGGCGCCGCCCGCCGTCTTCTCTGTCGCACGGCCCCGCCGCCCCTCCCGCACACCCCCCGTGCGAGCCCCGCCCTCGTGCCTCACACAAGCGTGCACGGCCAGCACCGCCCTCCTCGGGCCACGCCTGTGCCACGCCCCATCCCCGTGCAAGGCCCCGCCCCTGCCCCGTGCAAGGCCCGTCTTTATGCAATGCGCCCCCGTGCAAGGTCCAGCCTCGTGCAACGCACGCCCGCGCCAGGCCCCTCTCACGCCCCCCCTCCTCGTGCAAGGCCACCCCCACGCTACGCCCGGCCGTGCGAGGCCATCGCCCCCCCCTTGCTGCGTGTGCGAGGGATGGCCTCGTGCGAGGCTCCACTTTGCACGGGGGTTGTTCTTGTGCAACACCCCTCCTTGTGCAAGGGTGGGCCTCGTGCGAAGCACATCCTTGTGCAAGGCCTCTCCTCGTGCAAGGACCATCCTCAGGTGAGGACCATCCTTGCACGGGGCCTGTCCTTGCACAAGGCCCATCCTTGTGCAAGACTCGTCCTCGTGCAAGGACCGTCCTTGCATGAGGCCGATCCTCGTGTGAACCCGGTCCTCGCGTTAGGCCCATCCTCACGCAAAGCCCACGCTTGAGCGAGCGTTGTCCTCGTGCAAGACCCAGCCTCGTGCAAGGGGGGTCCTTGCGCAAAGCCCACCCTCGTGCAAGATGCACCCTTGCACGAGACCCAGCCTTGTGTGAGGACCGTCCTCGTGCGAGGACCCTTCTCGCACGAGGCCGACCCTCGTGCGAGGCTCCCCCCCCTTCCCCGTGCGAGCCCCCTCGTGCACACAACCCCCCCCGGCCGCGGCCCCCTCCTCCCGTTTGCACTTTCGTGGCCGCGTTTGCTACTGACTGTCCCCCTCCCCCACCCCTGCCACTCCCCCACTTGTCTCCCCCTCCCCCACGCGTGTTCCCCCCCCCCCATGTCCCCGTCCCCGACCGCACTTTAGGGGGGACCCGCCCGAAAAAAAAAGGCAAAACCAAGCAAAAAAGGGGAAGAGTGAAAAAAATGGAGATAAAAATAAGGGGGGGGGGAAGGGAGGGGAGTGGGGGGACCCTGGGGACAGTGGGGACACCGGGGGGGGGGGAGGCATGAAGGGGGGGGCTCCATGGGGGACGTCCCCATGGGGTGTCACCAACGGGGTGGCTTCAAGGAGGTGGCCCCAATGGGGTGGCCTCCATGGGGGAAGCCCCCATGGGGTGGCCTCAGTGAGGCTTGTCCCCATTGGGATGTCCCCAATGGAGGACGTCCCCAGTGGAGGATGTCCCCATGGGGTGTCCTCAGTGGGGTGGCAACTAATGGGGGACGTCCGCAGCGAGGTGACCTCAAGAGGGGATGTCCCCAGTGGGGTGTCCCCAGCGGAGCGCCTCACAGGGGAGGGGTCCCTCAGGGGTGTCCCCGATGGGTTGTCCCCAAAGGGATGGCCCCACTGGGGAGGGGTCCCCTTGAGTGTCCCCGTGGGGGATGTCCCCCTCTGAGGTGGCCCCACTGGGGAGGGGGTCCCCAGGGTGGTGTCCCCAGTGGGGAGGGGTCCCCGGGGGTGTGGCGGGGCGCCCCACAGCGGGGTGTCCCCGCGGTGTCCCCGCGGCGGCGGTCGGTGGCGGCGGTGACAAATGTCCACTATTTATCTGCATCAGTGAGTGTTAGAGACGCCAATAAACACCGTAGAGCTGAGCTGGCCTGAGCGGGGACACGGGGGGGACATGGGGGACATGGGAGGACATGGGGACAGTGGTGACATGGGGACACGGGATGACATGGGGGACATTGGGGACACTGGACATGTGGGGGGACATGGGGACATTGGAGACATGGGGGGCACAGGGTGACATGAGGACATTGGAGACATGGGGACACGGGGTGACATGGGGACATTGGGGACATTGGAGATGGGGAGAAGGGGACACGGGGGGACATGGGGGAGATGGGGACATGGGAGGTTTGGGGACGTGGAGGACATTGGAGACGGGGGACACGGGGGGACATGGGGGACCATGATGGGGATGTGGGTGACATGGGGGACACTGGGGACAAGGGGATGAGACATGGGGGGGACACTGGGGACATGTGGGGTGACATGGGGGAACGTGGGTGGGCACATGGGGGACACAGGGCGGTGTTGGGGACATTGGGGGGGACATGGGGGGGTGCGGGGTCACGGGGGACATGGAGGGGGGCACAGGGTGGCCTTGGGGACACTGGGGGATGGCGGCACCATGGAGATGGGGGGGACAACACACTGGGGGTGACACGGGGGGGTGTCCCCAAAACCAAACCGCCCACACGGAGCAGCAACAACCACAGTTTATTGTACACCGGGGAGGGGGGGGTGGGGACACCTGGGTCCCCACAGAATGGAGGGGGGGGCCCCCTTTTTTGGGGGGGGGCAAAGGGTCTCCCTGAGTCATGGGGGGAGGGGGCATGAGGTGAGTTTTGGGGGACCCCCACCCCAGGGAAGGGTCATTTGGGGGGCGGACTGGGGTGTCCCCCTCCCCAGGGTGGCACCGAGCTGAGGGGGGGGCCCTGAGGTCTGAGGTGGGGGGAGTCCTTCAACTGGGGGGGGAGAGCTCGTGTTTTGGGGTGTCCCCAGGGCCCCCCCCAACTTTTGGGCTGTCTCCCCTTCCCAGGGGGAGGGGGATTTGGGGGGAGGTCATAGGGTTTTGGGGTGTTCCTGAGGGGTGGCCTCAATTTTGGGGGGTTCAGTACAGGGCTACCCCCGGGGGGGGCAGTTTGGGGGTCCCCTATTTGGGGGTGCAGCCTAGGGATTCCCCAGGGGGTACTCCACTTTTGCCCCCCCAGTCCAGGTACCCAGGGGGGACACCCCCACTTTTGGGCCCCCTCTATACCCCATGGGGGACACGACCCCCATACCTAATGCCCCAGAGGGGACCCCCATTTTGGACTGCCTCATTTTGGGGGTCCCCTCCTTCCAGATACCCCACAGGGCCCCCCCATTCCATATACCCTGGGGGGGGGACACCCCCAATTCTAGAGTCCCCCATACCTCATGGGAGGGACCCCTCCCCAACATTTGAACCCCTCTTCTGGATACCCCAAGGTGGGGGGGAACCCCACTTTTGGGCTGCCCCATTTGGGGGGCCAACACAGGGGTCCCCCCCAGTCCAGATACCCCAGAGAGGGGACCCCCAATTTTAGCCCCCCATACCCCAAAGTGGGGGACTCCCACTTTTGGGGTCCCCCATTCCAGATAACCCAAGGGAGGGAACCCCCACTTTTGAGCCCCCTCCTGTACCCTAAGGTGGGGAACCCCCACTTTTGATCCCCCCCCATTCCATATACTCTACGGGGGTCTCCACTTTTGAGCCCGCCCCATACCCCAGGGGGAGGACCCCACAACGTTTGAGCCCCCCCCATACCCCAAGGTAGTGTACCCCCACTTTTATCCCCCCCCAAATTTGGGGTGCCCCTCCACCCCATCACAGCAAACAGCAAGTACCGGACCGTACCCCCCCCCCAGGCGCACTAGCCGGATCCAAATCGGGGGGTAAGGTCCCAGGGGGTCCCCAAATATTCAATTCCTCGAAGACCCCCGTCTCGATCAGCTCCTCCTGCCAGGGGATGGGGACGGTCCCCGAGGCGAAGGTGTCAAACAACGCCGCGTCCCCCTCGTCCAACTCCACCCCCCGCACCGAGGAGAAGGCCCCCACGTCCCCCAGATCCTTGGCGTACACCCGACGGGGGTCCGGGACGAAAGGGGGGGGCACCAGACCTGGGAGGGAGGGGGTGTGCAATGAAGTGGGAGAAGCCCCCTCCCCAGTATCACTTGATGGCTATCCCATAATTCCTGGTACCCACCCCAGTAATTCCTGGTACCCCCCCAATAATTCTTGGTACCCCCCCGGTTCCCCCCAGTAGCCCCCCCATCACCTCAGGTTCCCCCCATAATCCCAGGGACCCATTTCTGGAGCACCCAAAGGTCATCGCAGACCCTGTTGTCGGACACCCAACACCCATTGGGACCCAATTCCATGAGCACCCAACGCCCGTTGGAGATGCCATCGTTGGACACCCAGCATCCACTGGGCACCCCGATTCTGGGGCACCCAACGCTCAACGGAGACCCATTTCCATGAGCACCCAACACCCCTTGGGACCTAATTCTTGGGCACCCAATGCCCATTGGAGACCCATTGCTGGGACATCCAGTGCCCATTGTATTCCCCATTTCTTGAGCACCCAACACCAGTTGGGAGCCAGTTCTGGGAGACCCCACAGTCATTGAAGACCCCATTGCTGGAGCACCCAACATCCATTGGGACCCACTTCCATGAGCACCTGATGTCCACTGGAGACCTATTTTTGAAGCACCCAACACCCATTGTAGACCCCATTTCTAGACACCAAATGACCATTGGGACCCATTTCTAGGACTCCCAACACCCATCGTAGACCCCATTGCTGGAGCACCCAACACCCATTGGGACCCTCTTCCATGAACACCCAACGCCCATTGAAGACTCATTTTTGAAGCACCCAACGCCCATTGTAGGTCCCACTTCTAGACACCCAACGACCATTGGGACTCATTTCTTGACCACCCAATGCCCACCAGCACCCCATTCCCACACCCCCCCCCACCCACTGACCCCCTGTTTTGTCCCCGTGGGGGTTACCTGCCTCGAGGCGCCCCCAGTTGATGGCGGCGAAGAGGGGGTGCGCCTTGAGTTGGGAGCAGTCGTTGTCCCGGAAGCCGAGGCGGGCGCTGGAGTCCTTGGCCAGCAGACCCTCACAGGCGGCCCGTGCCGCCGCGCTGAACCGGTCTGAGTAGCTGACGGGGTCGTGTAGGATGCGCCGTGTCACCTCCTTGTTCTCCACCTGTGGGGATGGGGGGGGTCCTGGGTGGTTCTAGGTGGTCCTGGGGGTTCTTGAGGGTTCCTGGTAGCCCTGGGATGTTACTTGGGGAGTTTCTGGAGGTTCCTGGCGTTCCTTGAGGGGTTCCGAGGGCTACTGGAAGCCCTGGGATGTTACTTGGGGAGTTTTAGGGAGTTCCTGGTGGTTTCTAGGAGGTTCCTGGGGGGGTCCTGGAGGTTCCTGGAAGCTCTGGGATGTTACCTGGGGAGTTTCTGATGGTCCTTGAGGGGTTCTGGTGGTCCTTGAGAGGTTTGGGGGGCTACTGGTAGCCCTGGGATGTTACTTAGGGAGTTTCTGGTGGGTCCTGGGGGTCCTGGGGGGTTCTGGGTGTTCCTGGAAGCCCTGGGATGTTACTTGTGGGGTTCCTGGTGGTCTTTGAGGATTTCTGGTGGTTCCTGAGGGGTTCTGAGGGCTACTGGTAGCCCTGGGATGTTACTTAGGAAGTTTCTGGTGGGTCCTGGGGGGTTCCTGGGGGTCCTGGGGGTTCCTGAAAGCTCTGGGATGTTACCTGGGGAATTCTGGAGGGTTCTGGTGGTTCCTGAGGGGTTCTGGGAGTTACTGGAAGCACTGGGGTGTTACATGGGGAGTTCCTGGGGATTCCTGGGATTATTGGGAATTACTGGGCACCTTCTCCCCCCGCCTGCGGAAGGGTCCCTTGGCCTCCAGCATCTCGTAGAGGGTCACCCCCAGCGTGAAGTAGTCGACGGCCCAGTCGTACTCCTCGTCCCGCAGCACCTCCGGTGCCATGAACCCTGCGGGACCCAGGCGTCCAGGGGACCCAGGTGTCCGGGGGGGGGGTCCCAGAGGACCAGGGGGGACCCAGGCGACCAGGGGGGACCCAGGCATCCAGGAGAGGAGCAGGGATGAGGGACCCACACCCTCCTGCCACCCAATGTCCCCCTCCCTCCCCATGTGTCCCACCCCCCCCCCCCCCATACGTGGGGTCCCCATGTCCCCCCATGTCTCTGTGCCACCTCCTGTGTCCCTCCTGGTCTCCAAGGTCCATGTCCCCCCCATACCCAGGGTCCCCCCCCATGTCCCCATGTCTCTTGACTCTCCCATGTCCCCCCGTGTCCCCTACCTGGGGTCCCAGCGTATCCGCGGGTTTTGTTCTGTCCCTCCTTGAGCTCCACGGCCAAACCCATGTCGGACAGACGAACATGGCCTGCCCACAGCAGTAACCACCAGTAACCACCAGTAACACCTCCCCAGGAACCCATGCCAGTCCCCCTGCCTGCACCAGTATCACCAGTAACACCCCCAGGAACCCTCCCAGTCCCCTGCCTGCACCACATCCCCCAATGTCCCCATGTCCACCAACATCCCCAATGTCCCCCATGTTCCCCCAATGTCCCCACATCCCCTAATGTCCCTGATGTCCCCTCAACCCCAATGTCCCTGAAGTCCCTGATGTCCCCCACCTCCCCATGCCCCCCATCCCCTAATGTCCCCATATCCCCCAATGTCCCCGATGTCCCCACATGCCCCAATATCCCCAGCGTCCCATCCCCCCCACCCCGTCTCAACGTCACCGGCATCATCGAGGAGGACGTTCTCGGGCTTGAGGTCACGGTAGACGATGCGGTGCTGGTGCAGGTGCTCCAGCCCCAGCAGGATCTGGGCGGTGTAAAACACAGCCCGTGGCTCGGGGAACCCGGGGTTGTCCTCGTCCACGTTGTACACGTGGTACCTGACATGCCAAGAACACGGTAAGCACACGTCAAGCACACGCCAGCACTTGGGGACATGCTGGGGACACGGCTTGGGGAACTAGGGTTGATCTCATCCACATTACATGTGTGGTACCTCCACATGCTAAGGACATACTAAGGACACACCAGCACCGGGGGACATGGTATGGAGAACCCAGGGTTGCCCTTGTCCTCATTGCATGCATATGGCACATGCTAAGGACATGCCAGACATGGTAGGCGTCTCTAGCAGCAACATGCGTGGCACATGCCAAGCACACGCTTACCGCAGGTCGCCGCCGTTCATGATTGTCATGACGAGGCAGAGGTCGGTCTTGGTCTGGAAGGCGCAGGCCAGCGAGACGATGAAGCGACTGTGCACCCGCGCCAGGATCCGCTTTTCCACCAGTGCCGCCTACACATGCCAAGCACACGCCAAGGGCACGCAGCTTGCGACGGTCCAGCCCACGGCCAAAGACACACCAAGGACATGCAGGTGGCACACACCAAGGGAAACACGGGTGGCACATGCCAAGGACATGCAGGTGGCACTTGCCAAGGATATGTGGGTGGTGCACACCAAGCACATGCCAAGGAGACGTGCCACATGCCAAACACATATGGGTGGCACACGCCAAGCACACCCAGACTGTGCACTCCATGCTACGCACACACATGTCCCTCTTGGCTGCGGGAGCCCGCCTGAAACGGGGTGGCCTAAAGCATGTTGTTCACCTGCACATGCCAAGCGCATGCCAAGCACACATGAAGGTACACGCCAAGCACAAGCCAAGCACACGTGTGTCCCCATGGGCTGTGGATCTCTTAGCATCCTTGGATGGTCTAAAGCACCTTCCCCACCTGCGTGCCCCATGCACACATCAAGCACATGCCAAAATACGGACAGGCAGAGATAATCAGGAAGATGCCAAAGGAGGCAGGAAGGAACATAGAGGCCAAAAAGGGGGGAAAAAAAGAAGGAAAAGAGGGATGAGGGGAGGTGGAGGGGACAGAGGGGTAGACAGAGGAACAGGTGAGGGGACAGAGGGATGGCTGAGGGGACAGACGGCCATCACCCCCCACTCTATGTCCCACGGGGCTCCCCACCTCGTAGCCCTGGCGCTTCTTGAGACGCTTCTTGTTGAGGCGCTTGTTGGCGTACATCTTGCCGGTGGTGCGGCGCTGGCAGGCGCAGACCTCACCGAAGCCCCCCTTACCCAGCACCCTGAAGTCGACAAAGGCTTCGGCGCTCACCGCCTGCCCCTCCAGCCACTTGAACTGCACGAAGCGCCCAAACTCCGGTGACGCTCGGTACGGGGTCCAGGCCACCGCCTCCAGGTGGGCCAGCAACTCCCGTCGCGCTTGCCCAAAGTCCTCAGCGGAGGTGGTGGTGCCTGTAGGGGGAGAAGGTGGCATGGCCGCTCCTGGGGGGATGTTGTAGCACCCATCAGGAGGCAGTATGGTTGCTCTCGGGGGTGTCATGGCCGCCAACACTATAATGGACACCATTGGGAGTGTCACGGCCACGAACAGGGGCATCATGGCTGCTAAGAGTGGTGTTGAGACCACCATTGGGGGTATCATGGCCAACTTTGGGGGTGTCATGGCCGCCAATGGAGGTGTCATGGTGGTCATCACTGTCATGGCCACCAACAGGGGCATCATGGCCACTATTTGGGGTGTCATGGCCACCGATAGGGGTGTCAAGACAGCTGTTGGGGTATCACGGGCAGCTTTTGGGGTGTCATGGCTGCCAATGGAGGTGTCATGGTGGTCATCACTGTCATGGCTACCAACAGGGGCATCATGGCTACCAACAGGGGTGTTAAGACCACCATTGGGGATATCATGAACTTCGTTGGCAGTATCATGGCCTCCACTGGGGTATCATGACCTCTGTTGGAAGTGTCATGGCCACTATTGGAAGTATCATGGCCACCACTGGGGCTGCCGTGGCCACCCTCACTATCTTGGCCAGCATTGGAGGTATCATGGCCTCCACTGGAGGTATCATGGCTTCCATTGTCAGTATCATGGCCTCCAGTGGAGGTATCATGGCTGCCGTCACTACCATGGCCACCGCTAGAGGTGTCATGGCTTCCATTAGAGGTGTCATGGCCTCCATTAGAGGTGTCATGGCCACTGTTGGAGGTATCATGGCTGCCATCACTATCATGGCCACTGCTGGAGATGTCATGGCTGCCATTAGAGGTGTCATGGCTGTTTTTGGAGGTGTCATGGCTGCCATCATTATCATGGCCTCCACTGGAGGTCTCATGGCCACCATTGGAGGTCTCATTGCCACCATCACTATCATGGCCACCACTGGCGGCCTCATGGCCACTGTCACTATCATGGGCACCACCAGAGGTCTCATGGCCTCCACTGGAGGTATCATGGCCACCGCTGGAGGTCTCATGGCCACAGTCAGTATCATGGCCTCCACTGGAGGTCTCATGGCCACCACTGGGGGGGGTCTCACAGCCGCCATCACTATCATGGCCTCCACCGGAGGTGTCATGGCCACCGCTGAAGGTCTCATGGCCACCATTGGTGGTGTCATGGTTGGCATCACTATTACGGCCTCCACCATCACTATCATGGCCTCCACTGGAGGTGTCATGGCCACCATTGGAAGTCTCACAGCCACTGCTGGAGGTTTCATGGCTGCCATCGCTATTACGGCCTCCACCATCACTATCATGGCCTCCGCTGGAGGTGTCATGGCCTCCACCGGAGGTGTCATGGCCACTGCTGAAGGTCTCATGGCCACCATTGGTGGTGTCATGGCCGCCATCACTGTCATGGCCGCCGCTGTGGGCGGAGCCTCACCTGTGGGCGTGGCGGTGGCGGCGGCGCTGAGGAAGCTGCAGTGCTGGGCCCCGCCCGGGGTGAAGAAGCGCTTCCTCAGGGCGGCGGCCGCCCCGCTTCGCTCCGCCTCCTCGCACCGCTCGTAGGCCTCCAGCTCCGCCCACAGCGCCCCCGCCGCGGCCAATCCCGGCGCCCCTTCCAGGAACCGCTGGAACAGCAACTTCCCGATTGGCTGCTCCACGCACTGCCACCGGAAGGAAGTGTCCTCCCCGGCACCGCCGCCCCCGGCCGCGACGCCATTTTGTGCCCCTCCGCCGCCATTTTGCGCTCCGCCGCCGCCGCCACCTTGAGCCCCGTGGGTGCCGCCGGGCGGGTGCCCCCCGCCCAAGCGGGCGCGCAGGGCCTCGCACTGGGTGATGTGGGGCAGGCGGAGGCGGGCGCGTTGCCGGCGGTCCCGTCCCGACGCTCCCGGACCGCCGCGGGCCGACACGTAGGCCGAATTGGCCACCACCGTCTCCAGGCCGCCGATGTCCATGGCTGTGGGGAGCGGGGGGGGGTGAGCCCTCGTGCGACGCACGGGGGGGGTTGAGGGGGAAGGGGGGTGGGGGGAGTCCTCGTGCGACACACACGGGGGGGGGTCTGTGGGGTGGGAGCGAGCCCTCGTGTGACGCACGGGAGACTGGGGAGGTTGAGAGCTGAGCCCTCGTGCGAAGCACGAGGATGGGGATCTGCCCCCCCCCCGGGGATTAACCCCGCCCCGGGCAAGGTCACAGCTCTTAAAGGGCCGGCGCGCTATAATTAGCGGGTAAGCAGCTCAGCGGTGCTCGTGCCTAAGCCGCTTTCACGGCCCCTCGCACAAGAGCCCCCCCCCATATCCCACAATGCACTGGGCCCATAGGGCATGATGGGAAGGGTGGTCCATCTCCCCCAGGCTGAGGACCGTGCTGCTGCAAAGGATTCTGGGAGACACCCCCCCCCCCAATGTGGCGGCTCCCACTGTACTTTGCAGCAAAGGATGCTGGGAAGGAGGGGGTGGGAGGGGGAGGAGCATGGGAGGAGAGGGACCCAGGCACCCAGGAGACCCCCCCCAGGGGACCCAGGTGTCGGGACCCCCCCCCACAAGGGGACCCAGGTGTCGGGATCCCCCCCCACAAGGGGACCCAGGTGTCAGGACCCCCCCCAGGGGACCCAGGCATCGAGGACCCCCCCCCCCAAGGGGACCCAGGCATCAGGGACCCCCCACCCCCAGGGGATCCAGGCATCAGGAACCCCCCACCCCAGGGGACCCAGGCATCAGGGGACCCCCACCCCCAGGAGACTCAGGTGTCAGGGACCCCCCACCGAGGGGACCCAGGTGTCAGGACCCCCCACCGACTCCCAGGGCACCCAGATGTCCAGGAGACCCCTCACCCCTTGACCCCCCCCGAGGACCCAGGCATCGGGACCCCCCACCCCCAGGGCCCCCAGGCCCCAGTACCCCCCTCACCCCTGGGACCCCCCCCCTCGGGACCCCCCCCCCCCCAGTACCCTCCCACCCCTGGGACCCCCCACCTCGGGACCCCCCCCCCAGTACCCTCCCACCCCTGGGACCCCCCAGCCCGGGACCCCCCCACCGTCCAGCCTCACCTGCGCAGCTCCCCTTTGCCCGCAGCGGTTCCCGGTGGCCCCGGGGTGGGATTAGCCCCGCCCGGGGATTAACCAAATCCCCCGGGGGCGGTCGGGACCGGAGGGGGGGGACGGGGGACACGACCCCCCCCCTCACCCCAACCCCCCCACCATTGACCCCAAGGGACCCAGGCAGCCGGGAGTCCCCCCCCTCCTCCCCAATTTACCATGGGGGGGACGACACCCCCCACCACGGACTCCAAGGGACCCGGGAGTCCCCCCCCTCCCCAATTTCCCGGGGGGGACGGCATCCGGCCCCCCCTCTGTCCCCGGGGGGGCCGGGGGGGTGTTGGCTGCCGCTGCCCGGCGGGGACGAGCCGTTACCGGGGAGCTGGGAGCGCTCGGCCGGGCACGCCGGGGCCCTGTGTCCCCCCCGGACGCCTGGGTGCCCCCCCCTCCCTTGGGGGGGGGGGTGTCTCAGGAGGGACCCGGGCAGCCGGTTATCGTCCCCCCCCCCCTCAACTCCTGGGTGGGGGCTGGCAGTGATATTTCCCAGTCTGGCTGGACCAGTCTGACCAGCCTGGGACTGGGGGAACTGGGAGCGGGGCAGGGGCGGCTGCATTCCTCGGGGGGGGGGCCATAGCGCTCGGACGCCCGGGGAGGGGGGGCCTTCTCCCCACATCCTTGACCCCGGGTGACCTTCCCTTCTAGGCCACGCCCCCTCTTTGGCCACGCCCCTTCATTAATAATCAGGCGAGGAGAGAGAAACCCGGGTGGTCGGAGAGCACCCAGTTCCCATCCCCAGTGCTCCCAGTAACCGCCCCCCAGTGCTTCCCAGTAACCTCCCAGCGCTTCCCAGTAACCCCCTCCGTGCTGCCAGTTACCCTTCAGGGCTCCCACTTATACCCCAGGAACCCCCTAGTGCTCCCAGTAAAGCTCCCCAGTGCCCCCAGTAACACGCCCCCCAAAACTCCCAGTAACCCCCCCGCCCCCAGCAATATCCCAGCACTCCTAGTTACCCCCCCCCCGAGTTCCCAGTTATCCCCAAGGCTCCCAGTAACCCCCCTCGAGGGCTCCCAGTTACCCCGCAAGTCTCCACATTCCTCCCCCAGTGCTCCCAGTTACCCCCCCCAATATTCCCAATATCCCCCAGTATCCTTCCAGCTCCCCCCTGCCCACGTTGCTCTGGGCGCCCCTCCCTGCGTCAGTCCTTTAAGAGCCCCCCCTCAAACCCCCTGTCCCCAAATCTCTCAATGGGGGACGGTGGGAATAGCTGCGGGACGCTCCGCCCCCTCATTAGCATAGCGGCGGGGCGAGGGGAATTCAGAATGTTCTGTTCGCCTGGGGGGCGTGGCAAGACGCGGGGGGCGTGGTGCGGCGGCTTTAGAAGGCGCTATTAGCATAAGGGGCGTGGCGCGGCGGCTTTTAGGGGGCGTGGCGAGCTGCCGGGGGGCGGAGCTCCGAGTCTATATAAGGCGATAAGGCGGTGGCAGCGGGGAGTCGCGGGTTCGAGTCCCGGCGCGGGCGGAGCGGAGCGATACCGGGAGCGACACCGGAGGAGTAGCGGGGGCCGGGGGGGGGGGATCGCGGCGGAGCCCCCCACATGGCTCGGGACAAGGAAAAGCGAAGCTGCGGGCAGAGGTTGGCCGAGTGGCGGGCCTTCGTGTGGGACCCGCGGAGCCGCCAGTTCCTGGGCAGAACAGGCACCAGTTGGGGTAAGTCTGGGGGCAAAGGGGGGGGTTGCTGGGAACATCCCCCCCACCCCCAGTTTGGGGGGGTAAAATGGGGGGAAGCATCCCTGGGGTGCGGTGGGAGGTTGCAGAGTAGTCCCTCTATAGGGGTGCACTTGGGGGGACCCCGCAATAGCATGTAACTGAGGGTGCCCCCCATATGGGTGCAACTGGGGGGGTATTGGGACACCCCCCCCCCCCCATAGAGGTGCAAAGGGAAGGGGTTGCATGGGGACGCCCTGTATGGGTTCAGTGGAGATGGGGGGGTTGCATAGGGGACCCCCCCATATGGGTGCAACAGGAGGGTGAGTTGCATAGGGACCCCCGCATACAGATGCAATTGGGGGGGGGCTTACATAGGGGCCCCCAATATGGATGCGTTATGATGAGGTTGCATAGGGACCCCCCCCAGATGCAATTGGGGGGGGTCCATAAGGACGCCCCGTTTGGGTGCAGTGGGGGGGGGGGTTGCATAGCTAACCCCCAGTACGGGTGCAGCGGGAGGGGACTATATATAGTCCACTATATATACATGTGGCCCCCCGGGGTGCAACAGGAGGGAGTTGTATAGGGACCCCCCCATATGAGTGCAATGGGAGGGGGTTATATTAGGCCCCCACATATGGGTGCAATGCGGGGGGATTACATAGGGACCCCCCCATATGGATGCAATTGGGGGGGGCTGCCTAGAGACAACCTCCCCAAGAAAGGACATTTGCTTCGACCCCCCCGTATGTGTGCAACTTGTGGGGGGGTGTTGCATAGGGACCCCCCCTCATTGGGTTGCAATTGGGGGATCCCCACTTTTAAGGCTGGTTTTTTGGGGGGGAGAGATATTTACACAAGGACCCCATATGGGTGCAATGAAAGGGGGCTGCATAGAGAGCCCCCCCTTTTGGGGGTGCAAGGGGAGATGGGCCTACAGGCCCCCCCAAACGAGGCTGTAATTGGGGGGGGGCAGATTGGGGTCCCAAGGGGGGCCGTTTGGGGGGGGCAGGGGGTGGGTTGTGCCCCCCCCATCTGTCGCGCTGTGGCTACAAAAGTAGGTCATGGTCGGAGTTGGGGGATGGGAGCGACGGGGACCCCCCCCGGGGGGGGAGATGACCAGATGGACACCCCCCACCCATGTCCAGGGACCCCCCCAATTTGCAGACAGACAGATGGGGACCCCCATGGCCCAGGGACACCCCCGCCTTTGCAGGGACAGATGGCTCTGAAGGGGATTTAGGGGTTGGGGGGGGCTTAGGGGTCTGGGGGGAATTTGGGGGGGTCCGCGGGCATTTGGAGTGCAGTGGGGGCACTTGAGGGGTGCAGAAGGGATGTCGGGGGGCATTTGGGGGTGTCCGGAAGGTTGCGGGGGGGGGGGGAGGCAGGAGTGAGTCTGATATTGGGGGTAATGGAGGGGATTTGGGGACTGATGCAGGGGGTGGGTTTGGGGGATCCAGGGGACGGTTTGGGGGGGCTCAGGGTTGGTTTGGAGGGTATTTTGGGGAGGGTGTCAGTGCAATTTTGGGGAGGGACATGTGGAGTTTGTGGGGGCGTTTTGGGGGTGTTTGTGCTTCTGGGGGTGGTTTGGGGGGTTATTTGATATTATTGGGGCAATTTCATGGGTATTTGGGGGCTCTGAGAGCAGATTGGGGGCGTCAGGGGAGTTTGGGGGGTATTTGATGTCATTGGAGCACTTTTGGGGGGTCTCTAGGGCTCGGGGCAGTTTGGGGGGGTATTTGAAGTGTACAGGGCAATTTTTCAGGGTATTTGGTGTCATTGGGGCAATTTCTTGGGTATTTGGGGGGCTCTGTGGCAGTTTTGGGGGTATTTAGAGGGTTCAGGGCAGTTTGGGGGGTATTTGATGTCATCGGAGCACTTTTGGGGGTATTTGAGGTGTTGAGGGCAGTTTTGGGGGTTATTTGATGTCATTGGGGCAATTTTATGGGTATTTGGGGGGTACTTGGTGTTTCAGAGCAATTTGAGGGGGGCATTTGATGTCATCAGTGCAGTTTTGGGGGATCCTTAGGGCTCAAGGGGCAGTTTTGGGGGGTATTTGCAGGTGTTCAGGGCACTTTGGGGGGTATTTGATGATATTGAAGCAGTTTGGGGAGGTATTTGGGGCTCTGGGGGCAGTTTGGGGGGCATTTAGAGGCTTGAGGGCAGTTTTGGGGGGGCTATTTGATGTCATTGGGGTAGCTTTGGGGGGATTTGGGGCTCAACGGGCATTTTGGGGGCTGTTTGATGTTATCGGGGCAGTTTGGGTGAGTATTCCTTGTTCTGGGAGCAGTTTGGGGGTCATTTGATGTTATTGGTGAAATTTGGGGGGTCTTTGGGGCTCTGGGGGCACTTTGGGGGGTATTTGATGTTATTGAGGCACTTTTGGGGGGCTCTGGGGACAGATTTGGGGTGGCATTTAAAGGCTTCAGGGCAGTTTTAGGGGGTATTTGATGTCATCGGGGCAGTTTTGGGGGGGTATTTGTGTTGAGGGGGCACATAGGGGGATAATTACCCCCTGATTTTACCCGCCCCGCCTGATCCTGCTCTTTAAAGGTGTTTATTTTGGGGGTGATGGACAATTTTGGGGTGTGTTTAACCCCAAGGAGGGGCATTTGGGGGAGGGTATCTGACTCCAGGGGGGGTATTTGCCCCGGGGAGGGGGCACTTGGGGGGGTTTTTACCCCCTATTTTACCCCCAGGGCCTCATCCCACTCTTCTAAAGGGCCTTATTTTGGGGTTAGGGACAATTTTGGGGTTGTTTAACCCTGGGGGGGGGGGTGTCTTTGACCCCATGGGAGTATTTACCCCCAAGGGGGCACTTGGGGGGGTATTTACCCCCTATTTTACCCCCCCCAGGCCTGATCCTGCTCTTCTACCTGATCTTCTATGGGTTCCTGGCCGGGCTCTTTGCTCTCACCATGTGGGTGATGCTGCAGAGCGTCGACCCCCACGTCCCCAAGTACCAGGACCGGCTCGCCACCCCCGGTGCGCACGGAGGGGGGCCCTCGCACGAGGGTTTGTGCGAGGGATCCCTCGCATGAGGGACCTCGGGTGGGGACTGGTAATGGGGGGTGATGAAAGGGGGAGGGGGTGTGATGGGCGACCTCATCATCCCCAGTGTGCACTGGCCCCTTGCACGAGGGTTTGCACGAGGGACGCTTTGCACGAGGGACCTCAAATGGGGCCTCGTGGTGGGGAGTGTTGGAGGGGGGTGGTTGTGCAATGGGCAGCCTCACTGCCCCCAGTATGGCCCTCGCACGAGGGTTCACAAGGGCTTGCACGAGGGTCCTTACGTGGAACCTTGCACTGGGGGGCATTGCACAGGGGAGGGTGTGTAACGGGTGGCTTCCCTTGCCCCTAACACCCCCTTGCACGGGGGCTTGCACGAGGGCCCCCTGTTGCGTGTTGCACAGCTGTTGTGCATTGCATGGCTGTCACGTGTGAGGTGTGCAAGCCCAGTATAATCCTCGTGCAAGGGGGGGCTGTGCGATGCGCGGTCCTCGTGCACAGCCCATCTCTCCTTGTGTGCTCCTCATGCCAGGCATGCGCGAGACTCGTGCGAGCCTGTTGCGTTCCCAGGGTGCTCCTTTTGCACGCTGCCTGCTTGTGTGATAGGTGTGCAAGGAGCATGCGAAGCATGGGGGGGTGGGAGTGGTGTGCACGAGGCGCACAAGCCCTCGTGCGAGGCACGCGGCCCCCGTGCAAGCAGCATGCACGGGGTTTGCAAGGCGCGTCCTCGTGCGAGGCGTGTCCTCGTGCGCAGGGATGATGATCCGCCCGCGCACGGAGGGGCTGGATGTCACCTTCAACGTCACCAAGAGCCAGACCTGGAGTCACTACGTCCGCGCCCTGCACCAGTTCCTCGAGCGTGAGTGTACTGGGAGGGGACTGGGGCAAACTGGGAGGGACCTGGGAGGGGACCAGAAGGTGCTGGGACAGACTGAGGTGGCACTGGAATGGACTGGGTTGTACTGGGAGGGCCCTTGTCTGTAGTGGGAGGCACTGGGATGACCATGGTCCATACTAGGATGGTCCTAGTCCTTACTGGGAGGTACTGGACAGCACTGGGGTCACCCTAGTCCATACTGGGAGAGACAGGGGGGGCCTGAGTCCATACTGGGAGGCACTGGGCAGCACTGGGAGGGCCCAAATCCATACTGGGAGGCACTGGGCAGCACTGGGAGGGCCCAAATCCATACTGGGAAGCCCCTGGCTGACATCAGGAGGCATTGGGCAGGCTCTAGTCAGTACTGGGCGGGCACTGGGGGGCACTGGTGCCGGTGCCGGTGCGAGCGGGTGCTGGGCGCAGCGTACAACGACAGCGTGCAGGCCGCCCGCAACGCCGCCTGCGTCCCCGGCCGCTACAACGAGCAGCCGGACGACAGCGTCCCCAACTACCCCAAACGCGCCTGTCGCTTCAACCGCTCCCTGCTGGGACCCTGCGCCGGGCTGGCGCCCGCTGACGACTACGGCTACGGCGTCGGCCAGCCCTGCGTCCTCCTCAAGGTCAACCGGGTGAGCTGGGGGCACTGGGAGGCACTGGGAGCACTGGGACGGTGCCTGTGGCATTGCATTGCATAGCGCTGGAGTGCATTGCATTGGACTGGGAGGCACTGGGAATCACTGGGAGGCACTGGGAGCACTGGGGACAGTGCCTGCGGCATTGCATTGCATAGCACTGGAGTGCATTGCATGGGACTGGGGGGACTGGGAGCACTGGGACAGTGCCTGCAGCATTGCATTGTGGTGCTTGGCAATGCATTGAATGGCACTGGGAGCACTGGGAGCACTGGGACAGTGCCTGCAGCATTGCATTGTGGTGCTTGGCAATGCATTGAATGGCACTGGGAGTCACTGGGAACACTGGGACAGTGTCTGCAGCACTGTATTGTGGTGCTTGGCAATGCATTGAATGGCACTGGGAGGCACTGGGAGCACTGGGACAGTGCCTGCGGCATTGCACTCCATAGCACTGGAGTGCATTGCATTGGACTGGGAGGCACTGGGAGCACTGGAGGCCCCCGGTGTGTTGCTTACTGCAGGGCCTTGCTTTGTGCTGTACTGGGCTGTACTGGAAGCACTGGGAGGCCCCGTTAACCCTTTGCCTCCCGCAGGTCATCAACTTCTTCCCGGGGAAGAACAAGAGCATCAATGTGATCTGTGCCGCAAAGGTGACACCAGTGTCACCCCCCGTGTCACCTCCAGTGTTCCCCATGTGTCACCTCCAGTGTCTCCAGTGTTCCCCATTTCCCCCATGTCACCTCCAGTGTCTCCCCAGTGTGCCCTCATGTCACCTCCAGTGTCCCCAGTGTCACCTGTATTGTCCCTGTCCCCCTGTACTTCCCCGTGTGTCCCCTGTGTCACCTCCCGTGTCTCCCATGTGTCCCTGGGTCATCCCAGTGTCCCCAGGTCCCCCCATGACACCTCCAGTGTCCCCCCTGTGTCCCCTGTCACCTCCAGTGTCTCATCCCATCTCACCCCATATGTCTCCATGTCACCTCCAGTGTCCCCCCGTGTCCCCATGTCCTTCCAGTGTCCCCACATGTCCCCTGTGTCACCTCTAGTGTTCCTGTGTCCCCCCATATATCTCCATGTCTCCTCCAGTATGTCCCCAGTGTCCCCCTTTGTCACCACCAGTGTCCCCCATCTGTTCCCATGTCACCTATAGTGTCCCCCTTTGTCCCCCTGGTGTCATCTGTGTCCCCATGTCACCCCTTGTGCCCCATCTGTGTCCCCCCATGTCATCTTGGGTGTGTCCCCCAATGCCCCCCCCATCACATCAGTGTCCCCAAATGTCCTCAATGTCCCCCCTCACTCTCTCTTGTCTTTCCCCAGCGGCCCCGAGTGAAGGGTGACCTGGTAAGGGGGGGTGCCCCCCTGTAGCATCCCCCAAACCTGCTAGTTTTACCCCAAAATCTTGCTGGGTGCCCCAAAATAGGCTAGATTCACCCCAAAATGCTGCTGGGCGCCCCAAAATCTGCTAGTTTCACCCCAAAATCCTGCTGGATGTCCGAAAATAGATTCACCCCCAAAATCCTGCTAGATGCCCCAAAATCTGCTAGATTCACCCCAGAATCCCACTGGGTGCCAGAAAACACCCCAAATCCTGCTGGATACCCCAAAATGTGCTGGTTTCACCCCAAAACCTTGCTGCATGTCCCAAATTAGGTTAAAATCACCCCCAAATGCTGCTGGGTGCCCCAAAATCTGCTAGTTTCACCCCAAATCCTGCTGGGTGCTGCAAAAAAGGCTAGTTTCACCCCCAAAACCTGCTGGTTTTATCCCCAAATGTGCTAGATTCACCCAAAATCCTTCTAGGTGCTCCAAAATCTGCTGGTTTCACCCCAAAATCCTGCTACATGCCCCAAAATCTGCTGGATTCACCCCAAAGCCCTGCTTGGTGACAAAACCCACCCCAAATTCCTGCTGGGTGCCCCAAAATACCGCAAATCCCACTGAATGCCCCCAAATCTGGTAGCTTCACCCCAAAATCTTGCCAGGTGCCCCAAAATAGGTTAAATTCACCCACCAAATCCTTCTAGGAGTCCCCAAATCTGCTGATTTCACCCCCAAAATCCTGCTGGGTCCCCCCCAGTCCCTGCTGGGTGTCCCCAAAACTCACCGTGTCCCCAGCCTCACTGTGTCTCCTGATGTCCCCATCCTGTGTCCCCTGCTATGTCCCAGCTGTCCCCACTGTCTGTGTGCCACGTCCCCTGCTGTCCCCATGCCGTGTCTCCACTGTCCCCAGGTTGTCCCCATCCCATATCCTCTGTGTCCCCATGCTGTGTCACTGCTGTCCCTAATGTCCCTGCTGTCCTCGTCCCAGGTCCTTGCTGTCCCCAGTGTCCCCATGCCATGTCCCCAATGTCCCTGTCTTCTGTCCCCCATCCCCAATGTCCCCACCCCATGTCTCTGCAATGTCTCCATGCCATGTCCCCACTGTTCCCAACCTGTGACCCTGCTGTCCCCAATGTCCCCATGCCATGTCCCTACTGTCCCTATCATGCAACATTGCTGTCCCCAATGTCCCTGCTGTCCCCAGTGTCCCTGTCTTGTGTCCCCAATGTCCCCACGCCACATCCCTAGTGCTCCTGTCCCATGTCCCTGCTGTCCCAAACATCCCCACGCCATGTCCCTGCTGTCCCCATCACACAACATTGCTGTCCCCAATGTCCCCACGCCATGTCCCCACTGTCCCTAACCTGTGTCCCTGCTGTCTCCAATGTCCCCATGCCACGTCCCCACTGTCTCCACGCCATGTCCCCACTGTCCCCGTCCCGTGTCCCCCCCCGTGCCATTGACGTTCTCTCTTTCTCTGGCCGCGGGGCGCAGGGACAGACAGCTGCCAGTGTAAGGGGACTAGGGGGGGGGGGGGGCATTGGGCCAAACTGGGGGTACTGGGGTGGATGGGAGTGTGTGGCATGGGGGTCTGGGGGGGGGTTGGGGGGCATTGGGGGGCACCAAGGGGGGATTTGGGGGTGTTGGGGGAGGTCCCTGGGGTTGTATTTGGGGGGGGTCCTAGAGGGGATTTTGGGGGGGATGTTGGGAGGGGTCCCTGGGGGCAGATTTGGGGGGGGGTATGGGGGTGAGGGGCTGGAGAGGGTATTTGGGAAAGGGGGGAGTGTCTTTTGGGAGGGGGCATTTAAGGGCGGGTCCTGAAGGGGTAACTGGGGACACGGGGGGTTCTGGGGGGGTAGGAGGGTCCCAGGGGGTATCTGGGGAGGGGAGGTCTTTGGGGGGGTAGTTAAGGGGGGGGTCCTTGGAGGGGAGGGATATGTAAGGGGGTATGGGAGGGTATATAAGGGAGTATTTGGGGGGGGTAGGTGGGAGTCAACCCCCCCAATAGGGGACAGGTGGGAACATCCATGTCTGTCCCCCCCTCCAGCGGGAGGAAGACGCCGCCCTCCTGGGCCCCCTCCAGCTCTTCCCCCCCAATGGCTCCATCGATCTCATGTACTTCCCCTACTACGGCAAGAGAGTCCATGTGAGCCCAGTGCCTGGGTCCCGCCCGGGGGGGGTGGGTGGGGGGGTCCCTGGATGCCTGGGTCCCCTGGGAAGTGTGTGGGGGGGTCTAGGATGAACGTGTCCTCTTAAGGAGTGGGTTGGGGGTCTCCTGGATGCCTGGGTCCCTTAGGGTGGGTGGGGAGTGTCCAGATGGGAGGGTCACTCCTGGGGGGGGGGGGGGGAGTGCGCCTGAGTCCCCCCCGCTCCCCGGACACCTAGGTCCCTTTCACCGCAGGTGAACTACACGCAGCCGGTGGTGGCGGTGCAGTTCACCAACGCCACCGCCAACATGGAGCACCACATCGAGTGCCGGCTCAATGCCGCCGGCCTCCGCACCGACGACGAACGCGACAAGTTCGCTGGCCGCGTCGCCTTCCGCCTCCGTATCAATCGCGACTGACCTCCCCTGAGCCCCCAACCCCTCCCCCGTAGCCCCCCAATTCCCTCCCCCCCGCCACCTTCACCCCTTGAGTCGGGTCTAATCCCCCCCCTCCCCGACCCTCCAGATGCTCCTAATATAAGAATAATAAATGTACATAGATATTTTTTATATTATATATATATTAAACTGTGCAGTAGGGCCTTGGCTTCTCTCCTCCCTTCCCTCTCCCCCCAAATGCCCGCGTTTTGCCCCCAGATTTGCCTGTCCTTTGCATAGGAATGCCGATTTGGGGCTCGCTTTGGTGGCGGCTGGGTAGGGGTTTTTTAGGTGTTTTTTTTGGGGGTTTTGTAGGTAGGTTGGGTGATGTAGGGGGAGGCCAAGATGGCCGCCAGGCTGCCTGTCAAGATGGCTGCTGTTGGTTGCGTGGATAAGGAGCAAGATGGCTGCCCTGCAACAGGGTGGCTGTTGTTGAGCAGTGGTTGGGATCAAGATGGCTGCCATCGGTTGTATAGATCACAAGCAAGATGGCTGCCCTGCAACAAGGTGGCTGTTGTTGAGCAGTGGTTGGGATCAAGATGGCTGCCATTGGTTGTATAGATTGCAAGCAAGATGGCCGCTGTTGGTTGTGTGGCTAAGGAGCAAGATGGCTGCCCTGCAACAGGGTGGCTGTTGTTGAGCAGTGGTTGGGATCAAGATGGCTGCCAGGATGGCTGCTATCAGTTCTATAGGTCAAGAGTAAGATGGCTGCTGTGCCACGCGGCAAGGTGGCTGCTGTTGAGCATTGGTTGGGTTTAAGATGGCTGCCGGCCCACCGAGATGGCTGCCATTGGTTGTATAGGTCAAGAGCACGATGGCTGCTGTGCTGATTGGTATCATAATGGCTGCCATGGGTTCTGTACGTATCATGGCGGCTGCTGTTGAGTGTTGGCGGGTTCAAGATGGCCACCAGCCTGCCAAGATGGCTGCCATTGGGAGTGTAGATCGCGAGCAAGATGGCCGCCATCCTAAGGAACATGGTGGCTGCTGTCGCGCGTTGGTTGAGATCAAGATGGCTGCCATTGGTTGTGTAACTCAAGGGCAAGATGGCCACCAGACGAGGCAGTGCAGTGGCTGCTGCTGAGTGTCAGTTGCGATCAAGATGGCCACCGCTGACTGTGTAGATAAGGGCCAAGATGGCCACCAATACCGTGGCAGAGCAAGGCTGCCATTGGCTGAGCAGGCCAAGATGGCCGCCATTGTGTAATTGAAGGCCAAGATGGCCGCCAATGTGATGGCAGAGCAAGGCTGCTGTTGGCTGAGCCGGCCAAGATGGCTGCCGCTGCCACACCCACAGCACAAGATGGCGGTAATGGTACGCAATGGTAACCAGGCCTGGTGGCCATCTTGACTTATGCTGTTGCCAAGACAACCTGGTGGCCATCTTGAATCCTGCTGCCTGTAGAAGGGGCTGGCAGCCATCTTGGCTCGCCATCTTGAATCACGTTGCCTGTAGAAGGGGCTGGCGGCCATCTTGGCCCGCCATCTTGAATCCCGCTGCCTGCAGAAGGGGCTGGCGGCCATCTTGGCCCGCCGTCTTGAATCCCGCTGCCTGTAGAAGGGGCTGGCGGCCATCTTGACCTGCCATCTTACATTCCTTGGGCAACCTAGAGCTGTGGTGGGGTCAGCAGCCATCTTGGTCCCTACTCCAATCAGCCCTGCAGCCCTCTTGGCCCCTCTGTCCTTGGCAGCCATTTTGCACCGCTATTCTAAAGGCGGCTATCTTGGAAGCCATGCTGAAGCCCCTCCTGCTCCCCCTACTAACACGCCCCCCGCCCCCCCCCCCCGTGCTGAGTCCTCCCCCCACCCCAGCAGGGTGCCCCCCTCTTTTTGGTGGAGAATTGAGTGGTTTTTGGGTCCACGGGAGGCGATAATCTGGGGCGGGGGGGGAAGACCATCCCCTCAGTATTAAACCTTTGGTTTTTGGTGGAAATACCTGTTTCTGTGGATTCTTTGTTCCTGGGTCCCCTTGGGGGCGGGAGGGGTGGATGCCTGGGTCCTCTGGGGTGGCCCTGGATGCCTGGGTCCTCTTGGGGGGTGGTAATTAGGCCACGGGTGGGGGGTAGGGCTGCTAATGAGCCTGACCAGCTCGTTAGGAAGGAGATGCCAGGGCAGGGTGCCCGGACGCCTGGGTCTCTTCCACTGTGCCCCCCCCCCAGCCTTGGCAGAAGGGACCCAGGCGTCCGAGCCCAGTGGCCTCATTCATGATGCAGGATGGGGGGGCAGGGGGCGGAGCCACACCACTGACATCACTGGGGGGGTGGCGGGGGGGGAGAGACACCAAAATCCCCCCAATTTGCCCCAAATACCTCCAGTCCTTCCCCCAGCTGACAGACCCCAGCTAAGGACCCCCCCAATTAACACCCCAAATCCCCCTCCCTAATTTACCCCCCTAATTAAGAGCCCCCAATTAACATGTCCCAATTAAAAAGCCCACTAATTAATGCTCCCCTGTAACTTCCCCGATGCACTCATTTAAAGACCCCCCAATAGACCCCCCCCAATTAACATCTGCTTGATACCCCTCAATTAAGAGGTTCTAATTAAAAGCCCCCCATTAAGCCCCCCATTAAGATCCTCCAATAGACCCCCCAATTAACAATCTCCCAGTTAACAGCCCCTAATAGAGATCCTCTAATTAACACCTCTCAATTTAAAGCCCCTGAGGCCCCCAATTAACAACCCCCAATTACTACCTCTAATAGAGACCCCCAAATTAAAGCTCTTAATAACAACCCCCCAATTTACACCCTCAATTAACAGCCTGCTAATACAGAATCTCAATTAACCACCCCTAAATTAACAGCCCCAAAGTGAGACCCCCCAATTAACACCCCCAATTAACAGCCCCCCCAATTTACAGTCCCCCCAATAAATACCAACTGTCTCCAAATAGCACCCCCCAATTAAGAGCCCATAATTAACACCCCCAATATACACCCCCCAATTAAGAACTCCTAATTAAGACCCCCGATACTATATATATATATACACACACCCATCGCCACCCCAAATTAATACCTCCCAATGAACAAAGCTTTAATTAACCTCCATAGTCCCCCAAATTGCTCCCCCCCTCGAATTCACACCTTCATGAACACCCCAAATTAACACACCCCCCCCAGTAACACCCCCCCTTAATTAAACCCCCTATACCCACCCCAAATTAACATCCCTCTAATTACCTCCCCTTAATTACCCACCCAGACACCCCACTCCCCCCCCCCATGACCCACATCGCACCGGAGGGGGGGACAAATCCCCCCTGATCCCCCCTAATCCCAGCCAGATGGTGCCCCCCCCCCCCCAATGCCTGGGTCCCTTTTTTTGGGGGGGTGGGTGATGGGTCCCTTTGGGGGGGGGGGTTGTGTGTGGTCCCCAGATGCCTGGTTGTCCCCCCCCCAGATGCCTGGGTGTCGTGTCCCCCCCCGGCTGCATTTCAAGGTCAAATCAAGGGGACAGAGGAATTTTCCAGGCTGAGCCTTGGAAGGACCCAGGCAGTGGGGGGGGGGACTGCGGGGGGGGGGGGGGGGGAGGGGGGCAGGGGGGACCCAGGCATCCGGGAAGGCCCCCCCCCCCCCATTAAACACGCCCCCGCCCTATGTGGGGACCCCAAATGGGACCATTAATACCTGTCCCCCAACGACCCTCCCAGACTGGGATACCCCCCCTCCCATTTACCCCATACTGGGGGACACCCCCCTCCCCCAAACTGCCCCCTCCCCATATTAGTCTCCCCACCCCAAACTGGAACCTCCAGTTAACTCTCCTCCTCTTTGCCCCCCCCCCACCTTCCCAGTTACCCCATACTGGGGTTCTCCCCCCAAACTGGAACCCCAGTGCCCCCCCCTGCCCAGACTGGGGACACCCCCCCCCCAGTTACCCTATACTTGGACAATCATCCCCCCCCCAATTGGGACTTCTCCAGTTCCCCTACACTGGGAAGTCCCCCAAACTGGGACCCCAGTGGCTCCCCCCTCCTCAAACTGGTCTGCGGGGGGGGCGGTACAAAAATGACGTTTATTGTATAAAACCCCCCCTAAAAACACGCCAAGGGCGGAGCCAAGCAACAGGGGCAGAGCTAGGGAGCAGGACAAGGAGGCGTGGTCAAGGCTGTAAGGGCAGGGCTAGAATGCCAGAGGGCGTGGCTTAACCCAGGCAGTGGGAGTGGCTGGGAAGGGGGCGTGGCTAAGATGAGAAGGTGGGGTTAGGAGGCCAGGGTAGGGCAAGATGGGAGTGGCTTCACAGAGAGCAGGGCGGGGCAGGGTGGGCGTGGGCTCCAGAAAAAGGGGGCGTGGTCAGTCGGAGTCCACCGGCTCCCCCTTCAGCAGCAGCTTCTTCCCGCAGCGCGGCACCAGCCCCTCCCCCCGCGGGCGGCGACCCTTCACCCTGGGGGGGGGGGGGGAGAAGGGGGGGGGCGTCAGGGACCCTCATACCCCCCATGCACCAACTGCCACCAAAGGGGGACCCAGGCGTCCAGCAGCCTGACACCCACCCTCATACCCCCCCCCCCAAAAGGGACCCAGGCATTCAGGACCCCCTCCCACAAGGGAACCCAGGCATCCAGAAGCCTGACACCCACCCTCATATCCCCCCCCAAACAAGGGACCCAGGCATCTGGGACCCCCCCCCAGGGGACCCAGGCGTGCACCCGCCCCCCTCATCCCAAGGGGACCCAGGTGTCCGCCCCCCCACCCCTCACCCCCACCCTGGGGGGGTCCCATGTGTCCAGGACTCACGGCCGTGGCAGTGCCACCGCCCCCTCGGCCGCCTCCAGCGCTTCGTTGATCTCCTTCAGCATCTCGTAGCGGCGTCGTCCATGCACCTGTGTCCCCCCCCAGAAAAAAAAACAACTCAGGTGTCTGGGATGGCCCTGACCCCCCCCACCCAAGCTATAAGCCACCCAAGTGGTCCCTGGGACCCCCAAGTTGTACCCGAGACCCCTCAGCTGTCCCCTGGGATCCCAAATTGCCCCCCCAGGACCCCCAACTGAACCAGGGGACCCCAAATTTCTCCCTGGTACCCCCAAATTGCCCCCCCAGGACTCCCAACTGCCCCCAGACCCTCAATTGCTCCCTGGGACCCCCAAATTGCCCCCTGGGATTCCTAAACGCCCCCTGGGACCCCCAGCTGCCCAAAGGGATCCCCAAATTCCCTCCCTGAGACCCCCAACTGGCCCACGGGACCCCAAATTTCCCCCCAGGACTGACCTGCAGGCAGAAGACCTCGGGGTCGGGGTTCAGCACCCGCTTCTTGGAGCTCTCAGGGGCTTCAGCTGCGGGTGACAGGGCTGGGGGGGGGCGGGGAGGGAAGACTCAGGCATCCGGGGGGGGGCCCAGGTACCTTGAGGGGGGACCCCCACCCTAACCCCACTGTGGGACCCAAGTGTCCAGGGGGGCGTCAGGCATCTGGGAGGGACCCAGGGACCGCCGCCCCCCCCCCCCCTTCAAAGGACCCACGTGCTGAGGAACCACCAGGGACCCCCCCCAAGGACTCAGGTACCCAGAGAACCCCCAGGGACCCCCCCAAGGGACCAAGGTGTCTGGGGTGACCCAAGGGCCCCCCTCCCCAAAACCCTCAGCCGTCCAAGGGACCCCCATAGACCCCCCCAGCCCCCACATATCCAGGGGGGGACCCAGGAACATTCCCCCCCCGCCCCCAAAAGACCCAGTGACCCCCCCAAGGATGCAGGTGTCTTGGGGACTCCCAAGGACATTCCCTCCCCAAGGGACCCAAGCATCCAGGTAGCCCCCCCCCCCCCAAGAAAACCCCACATATCTGGGACCCCCCCTTGGCCCCACCCTCACCCCTCTTAGCCCCGCCCTTGGCCCCGCCCCTCTTGCGATAATTCTCCTCCTCGATCTTGCGGTCCCGGCCGGGGCAGGCGCAGACCCGCACCTCGAAGCAGCGACGCCCCAAAATCTGTCCTCTGGGGGGGGACGACGGACACACGACACACACCCAGGAGTCCGGTGGGGGACCCAGGTGTCCAGAAGCCCCCAGGGACCCCCCACCCAAAAACCCAGATGTCTGGGTGGGGACCCGCGCATCCAGGGACCCCCAGGGACCCCCCACCCAAGGACCCAGGAGTCTGGGGATCCCCAAAAACACCCCCCCACCCAAAGACCTGGGTGTCCAGGGATCCCCAGGAACCCCCCCCTTCACCCAAGGACCCAGGCGTCCAGGGACACCCCCCCACCCAAGAACCCAGGCATCCAGGGACCCCCCCCACCCCAGCAATACCCCCCCTATCCAGGGACCCAGGTATCCAGAAGGGTCCCAGAGAGCCCCCTCCCAAGGGACCCCGCTGTTCGGGGCAGGGGGGACCCAGACATCTGGGGTGGGAGGGGACCCAGGTATTTGGGGGGGGACGACACAGACACGACCCCAGTGTTTGGCTCACCCCGGCCCCTCCAGCGTGAGGATGGCCAAAATCGGGCGCCTGTTCATGCCCCCCATGCACGAGCTGTTGCACATGAAGTTGTAAAGAACCGTGGTACAGTCGGACCCCACCTGGGAGGGGAACGGTGACATGTCGTTACGGCGAAGGAGGGAACCCCAAACCCCCCCAGCACCTCAAAATCCACCCCTCAGCCCACCCCATGGGGCTATTTGTGGTCCCAGGGGAAGTTTTGGGGTCCCAGGGGAGGTATTGGGGTCCCTGGGGGGCATTTAGGGGGTGTCCTGGGGGAGTATTTTGGGGTCTAAAGAAATATTTAGGGCTCTGAAATGAAGTATTGGGGTCCCAAATGACATATTGGGGTCCATGCAAAGGTACTGGAGTCCATGGGGTGTATTTAGGGGGTGGCCTGGAGGAACATTTTGGGGTCTAGAAAACTATTTAGAGGCCCCAAGAAAAGTATTGGGGTCCCTGGGGGGCATTTAGGAAGAATCCTAGGCAAGTATTTTGGAGTCTAGAAGTATTTAACGGTCACAGAGCAACTATAGCTCCTGTAACAGGTATTGGGGTCCCTGGGGGGCATTTGGGGGGCTTTGGGGGAGCGTTTTGGGGTCTAGAAAAGTATTTAGGGGTCACAGAGCAAGTATTGGTGTCCCAGGGGACATACTGGGGTCCCTGGAAAGGCATTGGGACCCTGGGGGGCATTTAGGAGGGTCCTGAGAGAGTCTTTTGGGGCCTAGAAAAGTATTTAGGAGTCACAGAAGTATTTGGGTTTCACAGGAGGTATTGAGGTCTCAGAAGAAGTGTTTTGGCATCTAAAGAAATATTTAGGTGTCAGAAGCAAAGTATTGGGGTTCCAGGAAACGTATTAGCATCCGTGGGGTATATTTAGTGTGTGTGTGGGGGGGGTGTCCTGTGAAAGCGTTCTGGGGTCTACAGAAGTATTCAGGAGTCCCAAGAGAAGTACTGGGGTTCCTGGAGAGGTACTAGGGTCCCTGGGGGGCATTTGGGGGGTCCTGGGGGGATATTTGGAGGTCTCGGAGAGTATTTGGGGTCTGGGGGGGGGGATGCTAATACCAGCATTCAGTGATCTAGGAAGTAATCTGGGATCACTCAAATATATTTTAAATTCTCAGTAAAATATTTGGAAATCCCAACGGAGTATTTGGAGAGGCTGGGAGTGTATTTGGGATCCCTGAGCGGAATTTAGGTGTCTCAGGAGTCTTTTTAAGGCTACCCGGGGGGCATTTGGGACTCCTGGAGGGTATTTGGGGGTCCCAGGAGAAATATTTGGGGATCGAGGAGGATATTTAGGGATCCCGGGGAGATATTTGGGGGTGGTGGGGTAACTGGGGTGTATTTAGGGTTTCTGGTGGGTATTTAGTTGTGTTGAGAGATATTTAAGGGTATCTGGGTGGTATTTGAGATCCCTGACAAATATTTCATTGTCTTAAAAAAACATTTTGGCATACCTGGGAATATTTTGGGTCTCTGAAAAATATTTAGTTCTTTTGAGAAACACTTGGGACTACCTGAGGGTATTTAGGGTTCACGAGAAGTATTTACTTGTTTTGAATAATATTTGGCGGTACCTGGGCGATATTTAGTTGTCTTGGGAAATATTTGGGGGTACCTGGGGGTATTTGGGGTCCCTGGGCGGTATTTAAGGGTTCTAGGTGGGTATTTGGTGACCGTGGAATTTGGGGGGGGGTATTTGGGGGTCCTTGGGGGGTTATTGGGTGTGTGGGGGAGGATCAGGGGGCATCCCAGGAAGGATATTTGGGGTCCTGGAGAGGTATGGGGGTCGGGGGTTCTAGGGGTGGTGTTACCTCAGGGGGCTCGTAGGGCACAGTCACGCTGTGTCGCTTGGTGGTCTCATCATCGTGGTAACGAGCCTGGGGGTTCCCCTCCACCCGGATCAGGTGCTGCGCAGGGGCCAGGCCTGGGGAAGGGCGGGGGGAACGTGACACCCCAAGTCAGGCCCTGACCCTCAACACCCCCCTGCACCCCTATATCCCCCCTGCACCCCCATATTCCCAACCCCTTCCACCTCTCAGCCCCTCAATGACCCCCCCAGCCCCCCAATACCCCCCAATTCCCCCAAGACCCCCCCACTACTCCCAGCCCCCCACTCTCCCCAACCCCCCCAGCCCCCCAATTTCCCCAATGCCCCACCCAACTCCCCCCAAACCCCCAACAGACCCTCCAAACCCAATTCCCCCAAGCCTCCCACCCCCCCCAATACCTCACCTCCCCCTCCCCAAGCCCCCCAATCCCCCCGCCCATCCCCAAGGGGGGGTCCTCACCATCTCCAGGCCCCCCACATCTCTCGTGGTGGGGACAACGCCGCACCACCTCAGCCACGTGCTCCGATTTCTTATAGACGGCGACAGCGCGGAGCAAAGACCCGGGGGGGGGCGGGACCCCCACCCTCACCTGCACCGGGCAGGGTTTGGCCAGCCGGCAGTACAGCTTGTTCAGCTCCGGGGAGTACTGGAGGGGGACAGGACACGGTATGTGTGGGACCCCAACCTGGGACCCCCCACCCCCATACTGCCCAGATACATGGGACCCCAATCTTGGACCCTCTGGGTAGCGGGGGTCCCTTATTTAGACACACCCCCCCCCCCATATATCTAAACACCTCAGCGTCCTGTATAGAACACCCTCGATGCCTGAGACCCCGAGATCAGACCCCCCCATAGCACCCAAACACCTGAGCTCCCTATCTAGGACCCCCCCCCAACGCTTGGGACCCCCCATAGCACCCAAATACCTGGGTCTCCTATTTAGGACACACACCCCCCCCCCCCCCCCTAATGCTTGGGACCCCGAAATGAGACCCCTCGGATACCTGGGTCCCCAAACCACGACCCCCCCCCAGCATCCAGACACCGGGGTCCCCAGTATAGGACCCCCCTACCCCCGGGTGTCCCCCCCCCACCCCTGGGGTCCCATGTGTGTGTCCCCCCCCAACTCACGGTGCAGGTGACGGACTTGGCGGTCCCGGCCTCGATGAAGCCCAAACGGAAATTGTGGTGGCCCTCGTAGTCCTCAGTGGAGGGCACCACCGGGGAGGGGGGCACCGGCGGAGGGGGGTCTGCAGGGAGGGGGGGCACCGGCACCCCCCCAGGGGGGTCCGCGGGGGGGTCCAGGGGGTTCAGCTCCTGCTGGGGGGGGGGGGGGAAGGGGGGAGGTTAGGGCACCCCGAAGCCTGGGACCCCTTTTTTGGGGGGGGGGGGGGGGGTGTCTCAGGACACCTGGGTCCCCTTTTAGGGTCACCCAGACACATGGGTCCTTTTTTTTGGCAGGGTGTCTCAGGATACCTGGGTCCCTTTTCAGGGGGGTCTCAGGGTCCCTTTTGGGGGGGGGGAAGTCTCAGGACACCTGGGTCCCGTTTTGGTGTCACCCAGACACCTGGGTGCCCTTTTTGGGGGGGTGTCTCAGGACACCTGGGTCCCATTTTGGGGGGGTCTCAGGGTCCCTTTTGGTAGGGGGGGGTCTCAGGACACCTGGGTTCCATTTTGGTGTCACCCAGAGACCTGGGTGCCCTTCTTGGGGGGTGTCTCAGGACACCTGGGTCCCCTTTTGGGGTCACCCGGACACATGGGTCCCTTTTTGGGGGGGTCTCAGGAAACCTGGGTGCCGTTTTGGTGGTCACCCAAACGCCTGGATCCCTTTTTGGGGGGGGTCTCAGGCCACCTGGGTCCCCTTTTGGGGGTCACCGAGGCCCCCCCAGCACTTACCCACTCTGGCAGTTCCTCAGGAATCGAGTGGATGCTATCAGGGAGCCTGGCGGGGGGGGGGGGTGTTAAGGTCAGAGGTCACCAGGGTGACACACCCCCCCCCCAATTCCCCCCCCCAGACACCCGTGTCCCCCCACTCACATGTTCCAGAGGTCGAGGAAGCCCTCGCCCCCCAGCAGCGGCTCCAGCTCCTCCGCCATGATGGGGGGGGCCGGGGGGGGCGGCGGGGGGGGGCAGCACCGGACGCCTGGGTCCCCTCTTGGGTGGGGGGTGGCCTGTCCGGACACCTGGGTCCCCTGGAGGGGGGGGGGGGGGGGAGAACAAGGAGTTAGGGTGCCCTGGGTGCTTTTTGGGGGGGGGGACATGGACACCTGGGTGCTTTTGGGGGAGGGGGCTGTCACCTGGATGCCTGGGTCCCCTGGAGGGGGGGGGGGGTCACCGAGAAACCTGGGTGCCATTGGGGGGGGGTCACCTGGATGCCTGGGTTCTTTTTTGGGGGGGTCACCCAGATGCCTGGGTGCCATTTGGGGGGGGGGGGGGAACGACGACAACCAGAGACCTGGGTTCTTTTTGGGGGGGGGTATCACCCAGATGCCGGAGTCCTCTTTGGGGGGGGGTCACCTGGATGCCTGGGTCCCTTTTGGGTGGGTGGGGGGTCACCTGGACGCTTGGGTGCTCTTTGGGGGGGGGGGGGGGTCACCCGGACACCGGGGTCCCTGCAGGTCACTCGAGGGGGCGGAGCCCCCCGCCCCCCCCCGGGAAGTGAAATGAGACAAAACCAGACAGAACCTGGCAAAACCCGCCCCGCGGGGGGGGGGAGCGGAAGAGAGGCCGATCCGGCCGGTTCGGGCCGGTTTTGGGGGGGGCCACACCACCCCCATGGAGTGTCGTGTGTCCCCCCCCCCCCTCTTACAGAGGACCCAGGCGTCCTGGGGAACCCAAAATGGGACCCAGGCCTCTCCCCCCTCCCCCCAATTAAAGGACCCAGGAGTCCGCGACACCCCCCCGGGGGGGACACAGGCATCTGGGGACGCCCCCCCCCCCAAAAAAGAGGGACCCAGGCATTCAGGAGCCCCCCCCTCCCCCAAAAAAGAGGGATACGGGTATCCAGGAGCCCCCCCCCCCCCCAAGAAAAAGAGGGACTCAGGCGCCCCGCCCCCCGCCCAGCACCCAGATTTCTGGGTGACCTCCCCCCCCCTCACCCCACAGGTGGCCGGGACACCCCTTCCCCCCCAAAAAAGGGGGGAATCCCCCCTTTTTGGGGGGACACCCCCCACTCCCCGTTACCTCCAGCCGCTCCCGCCGCCGCACGCGCTGGGGAATCCCCCGTCCCGTCCTGTCCCGGCATGCCCCGCGCGGCCGGGGCGGGGATGAAGCCGCGCCGCCATCTTGGGTGAGGGCAGGAAAGACGGGAGGGGGCGGGGCCACGCCCCCTTCCCCCAGAGCAGCCCCTCCGGGCTGCCCTGGGGGAAGGGGGCGTGGTTCGGGCAGGAGGCCCCGCCCTGGGGGAAGGGGGCGGGGTTTATGGGCAGGAGCGCCCTTTGCACGGGGGGGGGTGGATTATTAACAGGGGCTCAGGACGCTGGGGACCCCCCCCCCCCGTCCCCCATAGGGGACCCAGGCGGCCGAGTGACCCCCGACCCCCCCAGGGGACTTTGTTCCCCCCCTCCCCGAGCTGCTCCGACGCTGAACCAGGTAGGGACCGGGCCTGGATGCCTGGGTCCCCCCTGTGGCACCCCCCCCCCCAAACTCCTGGGTCTCTTTTTTACAGGCTCCTGGTTCACGCTCCAAACCCCTGGGACCCCCCTCCGGAACACCTGGGGCCCCCCTGACCCCCTGGGACCCCTTGGTTGCCTGTGCCCCCTGGACTCCTGGACCCCCCCCGGACACCTGGGTGTCCCCCCAAGACTCCTGGGTCCCCCCCCCAGACACCTGGGTCCCCCCCCGGGTGCCTGGGTCCCACCCAGAACTTGTGGGTGCCCCCCACGGGCTCCTGGGAGCCCCCCCAGACACCTGCCCCCCCCAACTCCTGGGTCGTCCCCCCAGACTTCTGAGTGCCCCCCCCCAGCCACCTAGATCCCCCCCCAGAACTCCTGGGTGTCCCCCCCCCAACCTCTTCGGTCCCCCCCCAGACACCTGGGTCCCCCACCCAACTCTTGGGTCCCCCCCAGACACGTGGGTCTCCCCCCCCAAACTCCTGGGTCCCCCCCGAAGGCCTGGGTGCCCCCCACAAATTCCTGGGTCGCCCCCCCAAACTCCTGGGTCCCCCCCCAGCCAGCTGGGTCCCCCCCAGACCCCTGGGTGCCCTCCCCAGCCACCTGGGTGCCCCCCCCACATTCCTGGGTGCCCCCCCCCAGACTCCTGAGTGTCCCCCTCCCGGAGGGCTGGGTCCCCCCCCCGGCCAGCTGGGTCCCCCCCGGCCCCCCCCGGGGGGCTGGGGGGTGCTGGGGGGGGCCTTCCTGCAGGCAGCGCTGGTGGCCGGGGGGGTGCGGGCGCTGGGGCTCTGCCTCCGGCCGCTGGGGGGCGCCTTCGGGGCCAGGGCGGGGGCGGCGGCTTGGGTGGGCTCCGCCCCCTTGGCTGCCCTCCAGCTGGGGGGTGAGTGTGCGCTGGGGGGGCACTGGGGGCACTGGGAGGGCTGGGAGGGCCTCTATCTGTCCCTCTGGGGTCTCAGCGCACCAGTAGGGGGCACTGGGGGGGCACTGGGAGGGCTGGGAGGGCCTCTATCCTTTTCTCTGGGGTCCCAGCACACCAGTAAGGGGCACTGGGAGCACCGGGAGGGCTGGGAGGGCCTCTATCTGTCCCTCTGGGGTCTCAGTGCACCAGTAGGGGGCACTGGGAGCACTGGGATTGCCTCTGTCCATTTCTCTGGGGTCCCAGCACACCAGTAAGGGGCACTGGGAGGGCTGGGGTTGCCTCTATCTGTCCCTCTGGGGTCTCAGCGCACCAGTAGGGGGCACTGGGGGGCACTGGGAGCACTGGGATTGCCTCTGTCCATTTCTCTGGGGTCCCAGCACACCAGTAAGGGGCACTGGGAGCACTGGGAGGGCTGGGGTTGCCTCTATCTGTCCCTCTGGGGTCTCAGTGCACCAGTAGGGGGCATTGGGGGGGCACTGGGAGGGCTGGGAGGGCCTCTATCCATTTCTCTGGGGTCCCAGCACACCAGTAAGGGGCACTGGGAGGGCTGGGGTTGCCTCTATCTGTCCCTCTGGGGTCCCAGCGCACCAGTGGGGGGCACTGGGAGGGCTGGGAGGGCCTCTATCCATTTCTCTGGGGTCCCAGCACACCTGTAAGGGGCACTGGGAGGGCTGGGGTTGCCTCTATCTGTCCCTCTGGGGTCCCAGCGCACCAGTAGGGGGCACTGGGAGGGCTGGGATTGCCTCTATCCATCCCTCTGGGGTCCCAGCACACCAGTAGGGGGCACTGGGAGGGTTGGGATTGCCTCTATCCATCCCTCTGGGGTCCCATCACACCAGTGGGGGGCACTGGGAGCACTGGGATTGCCTCTATCCGTCCCTCTGGGGTCCCATTACACCAGTATGGGGCACTGGGGGGGCACTGGGATTGCTTCTGTTCTTCTTTCTGGGATCCCAGCACACCAGTAAGGGGCATTGGGGAGCACTGGAATCCCCCTACCTACCCCCCGAGGTCCTAAGCACACCACTAAGGAAGGTTGGGGACTACTGGGGAGCACTGGGATTGCCTTTAGCCATCCCTCTGGGGTCCCAATCACACCAGTAAGAAGGGTTGGAGGCTACTGGGGGGCACTGGGAACACTGGGATTGCCCCTATCCAGCCCTTGGGGGTCCCAATCCCACCAGGAAGGGGCCCTGGGATCACTGGGACCCCCCCAACGTCCATCCCCTGGCTCCCAGTCCCCCCAGTAAGCAGCCCTGAGGGCTCCACCCCCCCCAATTGCAGGGCCCCTGGGCAGTGCCCTGAGCACCCGCTTCGGCGCCCGCCCCGTGGCCATGGCTGGGGGGTTCCTCTCGGGCCTGGGGCTCTTCCTGGGGGCCTTCGCCACCCACATGACCCACCTCTACCTCAGCGTGGGGTTGCTGGCGGGTACGGAGCAGGGGCTGCTGGGAAATGGGGTGCCGGGCGGTTGGGTGACCTAGAATGTGGGGGGTCGCTGGGTGAGGGATGGGGTGCGAGAGGGGTTGGGTGACCTAGAACGTGGCAGGTCACTGGGTGAGGGATGGGGTGTGAGGGAATGTGGGTCATCTAGAACATCCAGCGGCATTGGGTGGCCTGGAGCTCTCTGGGCCGTTGGGTGACCCAGAACACCCCAGGTCATTGGGTGATCTTAGACAGCCCCAGTCCATTGGGTGACCGGGAGCAGCCCAGCCTGTCGGGTGAGGTAGAACACCCCAGACCATCGGGTGACCTTAGACAGTCCCACGGCATCGGGCACCCTAGACCACCCCCTCCTTTTGCGTGACCTAGAGCACCCTGGGCTGTCGGGTGACCTAGAACACCCCAAACCATCGGGCAACCTTAGACGGCCCAAGGCTATTGGGTGCCCTAGCCCACCCTGCCCCATTGGCCGGCCGTGCCCACGGGGTGCCCCGCCTCTCCCCACAGGCCTGGGCTGGGCATTGGTCTTCACGCCCTCCCTGGGGACCGTGGGTCGCTACTTCCCGGCACAGCGGGCGCTGGCCACCGGACTGGTGGTGTCGGGCGCCAGCATCTCGGGACTGGCCCTGGGGCCGCTGGTCCCGCTGCTGCTGGACACCTACGGCTGGCGGGGGGCCCTGCTCCTCCTGGCCGCCATCTCCTTCAACCTGGTGGCCGCTGGGGCTCTTCTCCGGCCCCTGCCCGTCCCCGGCGAGACCCCGGGGCCACCGCGGGACCGGCCGGGGCTGATGCGGCTGCTGCGGCAGGGGCCCTTCATCCGCTACGCCTTGGCCTTCGTGTTGGTGGACGCCGGCTACTATGTGCCCTTTGTCCACGGGGAAGCCCGCGCCCACGAGGTGGGGTGTGACGAGCACCACGCCGGGCTGGTGATGGCAGCGATGGCAGCGGTTGACGGGGGAGGCCGGGTTGCTGCTGGCTGGTTGGCTACCCGGCCGGCCACCCCCCTGCTCCGTCATCTCTTCGCCTGGGCCGTGCTGACGGGGTTGGTGTTGCTGCTCCTGCCCTTGGGGACTTCCTTCGGGGGTCTCCTGGCCTTGGCCTCGGCCTACGGGTTCTGCGCCGGAGCCGTCGTGCCCCTCCAGTTTGCCGGCGTGGCCGAGGTGGTTGGCGCCGGGCGGTTGGTCCATGCCATCGGCCTCATGCAGATGTTCGAGAGCTTTGGGTCTCTGCTGGGGCCACCCTTTGCCGGTATGGAGGTGACCCGCTGTGGTGCCAGGGGGCCAGGAGGGTTGGGTGACCTAGAACCAGTCACAGGGGGCACCCAGGGACCGGTTGGGGGATGTGTTTCCCATCCCCATGGCTGTTTGGGTGGGCAATGGCTTGTGGTGGGGTCAGGTGACCCGGATTCGGTGACGTGGGGTGACATAGGGTGACCTCAGCCATGCTGCAGGCTCTCGGTACCCCAAGAGGATTGGGGTTCACTTTGGAACCCAGGCATGCACCCCAACCCACATGCTCCCGCTCCCCCAACCCTTGGGTCCCCCCAACGGGTGTGTGGGCAGGTTCTAGGGGGGTCCTAGGTGGGGTCCCAGGTGCCCCAACCCACACACTCCTTGTTCTACAACCCTTTGCCCCCCCCCCCCCCAGGTGGGCTCTGGGCTGGTTCTAGGGGGGGCATTTGGGGTTCCAGGTGCCTCAACGCTGCCATATTTTAGGTTGGCTGCGGGACATGACCGGGAACTACACCATCTCTTTCCTTGCTGCCGGTGCCTTCCTCCTGGCCGGGAGCCTCCTCATCCTCACCCTCCCCGGCTTCTTCCACGCTTCCCAGGGTGCCGGCGGCAAAGAGGGGAGTCCTGCCCTGGCCCCCACTGGCCCCGAGACCCCCTGCCGATCCGCTCTAGAACCAGCCATGTAAAACTCTCTGCTCCCCACAAAGCTCAGCCTGGGCTCCTGTCCTTCCTTCAGCATCCAAGGGTGGGTGTGAGGAGGGTGGAGGGTGGGTGTCACCCCCTTCCTGGGGTGGGGATACCCCTTTAAAACACAAGGTGTTCCAGGTGATGCATTGGGGTTGCTTTGGGGTGACCCGGCCAGGAGCCATTTTAGGTGAAAGATTGGTGGGGTGTCAGTTCTAGGTACCCCAACCAGGGCCCGTTGGGGGGGGTGGTTCTAGATGACCCAAGCGGAGTTCATTTTGGATACCACATGGTGGAGGTCAGGTCCAGGTAACCCACCCTGGGCCCATTTGGGGGGCTCGGTTCTAGGTAACCCAAGTGGGGCCCGTTGTAGGTAGAAGATTGGGAGGGCATTTCTAGGTAGCCCAACCAGCCCCATTCTAGGTACCACATCAGATGTTCCCAGCTGGGCACAGAGACGGGACCATGGGAAGGGCAAGACCAAGGCAATGCTTTATTTCATTGGAAGCTGCCTGTAAGGGGGCGGGGCCTGCCCCAGGGGGCATGGCAAGGTCTGGAGGGGGCGGAGCTAGAGGGTGGTGAGCTTGTGGTGGGGGCGGGCGAGCTTCTCGGGGTGGTCAGAGGCCATGAGGGAGATGTCGCGGAAGATGTCGAGGTAGGTGTCGTCGCCTGGGGGGGCGGTGAAGGTCGGTGGGTGGGGGCACCCCAAAATGGGGATCCCCCCTCAAGCTCCCCATCGGAGTCCCCCAAATCCAAGGATCCCCCCCCAAAACCTCCATGGGGACACCCCAAACTTGGGCTGCCCCAAATATAGGTACCCTCTTGGGGAACCCCAAACCCAGGGAGCCCCGCCAAGGACCCCCTCGAGGTCAGCTCAAACCCAGCCCCCCCCCCAACCCCATACTGGGACCCCCCCAAATCCAAGGCCCCCTCCAAACCTGCTCCCCCCCCCCAAACCCAAGGACACCCTAAACTCGGGGAACCCCCCCCCCCCCTTAGGTCTTTCTCAGGAGCTGAGGACCACCCAGCAACACTCCTGTACCCCCCCCAAACCCACCCCGCCACAAGATCCTGCTCAGGACCCTCCCAAATCCAGGGACACCCCAAAACCCCTCCCCAACCCCTGGAGCCCCCCCAAACCCACCAGTCTGCCCCTGGGCCGCCTCCAGCTCCCGCATCTTGGCCAGCCGCAGCCTGGGGAGGAGCAAAAGGGGGGGTGGTGTAAGAAGGACAGGTACCCCCACCCATGGGTGCCCCCACCACCACCCATGGGTGCCTCCCAGAGGGGAATCTCACAGGGTGACGATGTCGGCATTGGCCAGCTCGATGGCAATGGTGAGGGGGTCCTTGCCCTCTGCATCCACCGCGTTCACGTCAGCCCCCCGCTTCAGGAACAGGCAGGCCAGGCTGGAATTTGGGGGGGGCACATTGCCGGGGGGGGTTGGAAACATGGGGGTTCAGGGGGAACAGACACATGGGGGTGAGGTCACCCATCCAGGCACCGGATGGGGCGGCACCTGCTGAGCTTCCCAGTGGGGGAAGCTGTGCTGGGTGCCCCCCCCCCCCCATTTTGGGAGACCCTTAGGAGATGGTGGGGCAGGGATTGCACCCCCAAAAGGGACTAGAGACCCCCCAAAGGGACTAGGGACCCCCCAAGACAATAGGGATCCCCCAGAAAGGGACTAGCGATCCCTCCCAAAGCAATAGTGACCCCCCCCCAAAAGGAATAGGGATCTCCCAAGGGACTTGGGATCCCCCAAAAATGGAATAAGGACCCCTCCTAAGGGACTAGGGACCCCCAAAATAGAATAGATAACCCTGAAAGGGAATAGAGACCCCCAAAAGGGAATAAATAACCCCCCAAAGAATAGGGATCCCTCAAAAAGAGGACAGAACCCCCCCTGCCAAAAGGAATAGGGATTTCCCAAAATGGGACAGGAACCCTACCCCAAAAGGAATAGCGATCCCCCAAAATGGGGCAGGAACCCCCCCAAAGCATATATGGATCCCCCCAAGGGAATAGAGCCCTCCCCTCAAAATAAAGAGGGTTACCCCCCCCCAATTCAATGAGTAGGGTCAGGTCACCCATCTGGGCAGTGCCCGAGGCAGCCCCTGCTTAGCTTCCCAAACCGGCCGCTTTTGGGGTGGGCGCCACCACCATTGATAAAATAGAGATCAGAGTAACGGGCAGCACCCCCCCTTCCCCACCCCTTCCCAGTACACTACTGGGGACGCACCCAGTATGTCCCAGCACGGTGGCGTGGTGCAGCGGCCCCCGCCCGCGGCTGTCGCTCTGGTTGACGCTGGCTCCGTTCTGCAGCAAGAACTCGCAAGCCAGCAGCGAGTTCTTTTTTTGGGGGGGGGTGTCATACACAATTAGCTGGGCGGTGCTCCCAGCACCCCAGGGTGCCCCTCTGGGTGCCACCCCCCCCAAACACCCCCTCGGTTACCGCGGCGACGGCTTGCAGCAGGGGGGTGCGGTTCTCCTCAGCGGTGTTGACCCACCCGGGGTCGGCGCCGTGGGCCAGCGCGTCGGCCATGGTGGGCAGGCGCCGGTGCTGGGCTGCCCAGTAGAGCAGAGCCCCGGGGTGGAGGCTGGGGGGGCCCTCTGCCTCCGGGGGTTCTGGGAGGGGAGGGATGGGGCTTCAGGACATGCCCATCTTGCTCGGGACACGCCCACCCGGGGAGAGGCACGCCCATCCTGCCGCCCACCCACCCCCCAAAGCTTCCCCCCATCCTCTGCTAGGAGGTTGTTGCCCCGTAAGCCCCGCCAACCTGGCTGGGAGGTCACACCCACTCGGGAGACCACGCCCACAATGCATAAGCCACGCCCCCAGCAAACTGCAACCCCAGCAGCTGTTCTCCACAAACCACGCCCCCACAAAACAGGCCTCTTCTGCATAAGCCACGCCTCCTTGCAATAGCCCCACCCTTTGCCATAAGCCCTGCCCTTCATAAGCCCAACCTACTGCTAAGCCCTGCCCCTCACAAGCCCCACCCCAATGATAAGCCATGCCCTTCTCTGTAAGCCCCTCCCCCTCCAACTGAAGCCCTGCCCCTTAACATTATGCCTCACTCCTCCACCATAAGCACCTCCCCTTGAATGGCAGGCTCTGCCCAATGATAGCCCCGCCCTCCACAAACCCCACCCCACCATCAAGCCCCCCCTCCCATCCATCCTAAGTCCCGCCCCATCCCCCTAAGCCCCACCCCTTCCCCCTACCTGGGGTGTGGCAGCTGCGGGGGGTGGGGCTGCCACGGGGGGTGGGGCTGCCACGGGGGGTGGAGCCTGGGCGAGAGGCAGGGCCTGGGTGGGATGGGCGGGGCCTGGGCCCCCCTCCTGGGAGCCCGGTGACAAATTTCTTCTCCACGTACTTGGCGCGGATCCAGTCCTCCCGCTGCGCCCTGGGGGGGTCGGGGGGGGGGGTGGGGGTCCTGAGGTCTTCCCGCTGCACCCTAGGGGGGGCTGGGGGGGTCCTGAGGGGTCCTGGAGTCCTCCCACTGCGTCCTGGGGGGGTTTAGGGGGGCTGGGGGATCCTGAGGGGGGGGCTGAGGGGTCCTGGGGTCCTCTTGCTGCCCCTGGGGCGCTGGGAGGTCCTCCCACTGTGCCCTGTGGGGATTTGGGGGGGTCCTGGGGGAGTCCTAAGGGCTGGTTCTGGGGGTCCCAGGGAGGATCCTGAGGGGGGTGTCCCGGGGGTCCTATCACTGCCCCTTGTGGGGGGGGGACCGGTTTTGGGGGGTCCTGGGGGGTCCTCTTGGGTGGGGAGGGGGATATCCCAGGAGGCACCAGTTAGGGACTTGGGGGGGGGTTCTGAGGGCCTGAGGGTGCTGGGGGGGTGTCTGACACCCCTTCCCAATTTTGGGGTGCAGTATGAGGGGGGGCTCTCACCGGGAGCAGCCGGGGGGGGGTCTCTTCACCCCCATCTCCTCCACCCGAGCCTCGTAGATGCGGTTCAGGGTGCTGTTCCCCAGCTCGCACATCAACTGGGGGGGGACACGTGGGGGGGACAGACATTACCCCCAGAGTGTCACCTGGGGGGGCCATCCCAGTCCCCCCCCCCTTCCAGTGCTCCCAGTTACCTTCACCAGTTCAGGCTCCCAGGAGTCCAGCGTCAGCGAACGCACTTTGGAGAAGTGGACCCCCAGGCTCCTGGCGGGGGGGATTTGGGGGGTCAGGGGGGGCCCTCAGGGTCCTGGGGGCATCCCTGGGGGGCTCAACAGGTCCTTGGGGGGGTCTTGGGGGGCATTGGGGGTCCCTGGGGGAGTGGGGGAGTCCAGGAGGCTCTACAGCTCACTGGGGGGGTCTTGGTGGGTCCCTGGGGGTGGGCTGAGGGCTCTGATGGTCCCTGGGAGGGGTCTTGGGGGGTCCTGGGTGGTCTCAGGGGGCTCTCATGATCCCTAGGGAGGTCTTGGGGGGCTCTGGGGGGGGTCCTGGGGGTCCCCAGGGCCTCTGCAGGTCCCTGGGGGTGTCTTGGGGTGCACTGGGGGGCCCTGAGGGTCCTGGGGAGGGGCTGGGGATCCTGGGGGGCTCTGAAGGTCCCTGGGGGGGCCCTGGGAGTCTTGGGGGTCTCTGAGGGATCTTGGGAGTCCCTGGGGTGCCCTGAGGGTCTTGCAGGAGTGTTGAAGGGCTCTTGGGGGGGCTATGCAGGCCCATGGGGGGACCCTTGGGGGACTTTGGAGGGACCTTGGGGGAGAGCTTTGGGGGGTCTGGGGGGGGCCAGGGGGATTTTGGGGTGCCCTGGGGGGGTGGGATGCCCTTATCTCATTTTGGGGTGCCCCGGTAGATGCTGAAGCCGTCAAGGCAGAGGTTGATGCTGGATCTGGAGACCCTTGAGGGACTTTTGACGGACCTTGGGGAGACATTTGAGGGTCCTGGGGGGCAGGGGGGGTCAGGGTGCCCTGGGGTTTTTTTGGGGTGCCCTGGGGGGGGGGGTGGGGTGCCCTCACCGGTGGATGCCGGAGCACTCGATGCAGAGGGTGATGCCCAGGTTGACGCTGGCCCAGGCGGGTGCCGGCTCCCGGCAGTCGCAGCAGCTCCCATTCCCCTCCAGCCCCAGCACCGTCTCCAGAACCTGAGATTCAGGGGGCCCCCCCCGAACCCCCCAGGACCCCGACCACGAACGTTCGGGGGGCTGTTGGGGGGAGGCAGGGGTTGGGTAGTGCTTGGGGACCCCCCCTGGGGGGTAGGGAGGGGACCCCAATCCCCCCTGGAGAAGGTTTTGGGGTGCCAGATCACCCCATGAGAATTTTGGGCGGTCCTTAACTCCTCCAGAAGAGTTTTGGGGATCCCTGATTCCCCTGTAAGAGTTTTGGGGGGGGTCATTGATTCTTCAGGAGGGTTTGGAGGGTCCCTGACCCCCCATGAGGCTTTTAGAGTCCCCAATCCCCCCCCAAAGGTTTTGGGGGTTCCAGATCACCCCAGGAGGGTTTTGGGGGGTCCGCAATCCCCCCATGAGGATTTTGGGGGTCCCCAATCACTCTCAGGGAGGTTTTTTTGGGGGGGGTTGTCCCTGATGCCCCCAGGAGAGTGTTTGGGGTCCCAGCCCCAGCCCAGGGGGTCCCTGATCCTTCCAAGAGGGTTTTGGGGTCCCTCATCTCCCCCCCCAGGAGGATTTTTGGGTGTCCCTGATCCCAGGAGGGTTTTGGGGGGGGTTCCTGGTGCCCCCAAAAGAGTTTTTGAGGGTCCCAGGTCCACCCAGGGGACTTTTGGGGTACCCACCTAGCCAGTTGGGTTTTTGGGGTAGCCCCCTGCCAATGGAGGAGGTTTTGGGGTACCGACCTGACCGGGGGGGTCCCGGGGGGGCCCCTGGCTGAATGCGGAGGCGATGCTGCTCTGGACGGCGCTGAGCCAGGCTCGCTGCTGCCCCGCCGAGTCTGCCTGCAGCACACAGGACCTGGGGGACAAGGGGGGGACGGGGGGGTCAGGGGGGGCCAGGGGACAAAGAGGGACTTGGGGGTCAGGGGCAGAAGGGGACACAGGGGGACATGGGGGGGCACAAGGGGTCAGGGGACATAGGGACATGGGGGGACATGGGGGTCAGGGGACACAGGGATATGGGTGTCAGGGGACATGGGGGGGACATGGGGGAGCAGGGCACAAAGGGTTTTGGGGTCCCCCCCGAGGTTTTGGGGGTCTCTGGGCACTCACTTGGAAGGGGAGACGACCTCAAAGCAGAAGCGACGCTCGAGGTCGGGGCAGGGCTTGACGGTGCAGAGGCGCAGGTCCTCCACCACCACTGTTGGGGGGTCCTGGGGGGGCACCCCGAAATTTCAACACCAGGGATGCCCCCCAAAATCTGAAGCCCCCCCCAAAATCCACTCCCAAAACCCACATCCTAAAAAACACCTGCCAAGATTCAGCCTCTCAAAGTGTCCCCCCCAGACCAGCCCCCAAAACTGCATCCCAAAATTGACCCCCCAAAACCAGCCCCCCCAAATCTGCAACCCCAAACTATCCCCCCAGAATCTGACCCCCAAAATCTGCTCCCCAAAACTTGACCCCCAAATTTGCCCGCCAAACTTGATCCCCCAAAACCTGCTCCCCAAAACCACCCCCCAAAACTGTAACCCCAGAACCGGCCCCCCCCAACTGCCCCCCCAAACCTGATCCCCAAATCTGCACTCCCAAACCTGACCCCCCCAAAACCACCCCCCAAAGAACATGTCCCCAAATTCACCCCACTCAAAGTGACCCCCAAAACCTGCCCCCCAAATTACAGCCCCCAAAACCTGCCCCCCAAATCTGCTTCTCAAAGTCCCAAATCTGCTTCCCAAAAGCAGTCCCCCCAAATCTATTCCCCAAAACTTCACCCCAAAATCTGCATCCCTGAAGCACCCCCCCCAAAACCCGCTCACCCGCGCCCGTTTGAGGTACACCAGTTGGTTGCTCTGGATGGTGAACCAGCGCCTGAGGGGCGGGGGAAATTGGGGGGTCAGGAGGACCCCCAAAACCCCCCAGGGGAAAGGGGGAGTCAAGGGGCGACCCCAACTCCCCCCAAGGGAAAAGGGGGGGGTCAGGGGGGACCCCAAAACCCCCCAGGGGAAAGGGGGGGGTCAGGGAAAAGAAGGGGGCTGGGGGGAATCCCTAAGCCCCCTGGGGAAAGGGGGGGGTCGGGGGACCCCTCAAACTTTCCAGGGAAAGGGGGGGGTCGGGGGGACCCCAAAATCCCCCAGGGGAAAGGGGGGGGTCAGGGGCACCCCATAAAAGGGGCATTCAGGGGTACGGGGGGTTGGGGGTATGGGGGGGCACAGGGATTTGGGAGTACAGGGGTTGTTCAGGGGTACCTGGAGCTGTTTGGTGCTACGGGGGGGGGGTGAGGGCACCGGGGGGGGGTGAGGGGGGTTTTGGGGGTACGGGGGGGGCTTTTGGGGGTCCGGGGGGGGTTGGGGTACCGGCTCCAGGTGCGGAAGGCGTTGCTGGCTCTCTTGTACAGGTACCCCTCCATGGGGGGGGCCCCCGGCCCCGCTTCCCCCGTGGCCCCGCCCACCGTCTCCTGTGATAGGTCCTGGGGGCCGCCCGTCAGCCTGGGCCCGCCCCCAGCCTCTCTAGACCCGCCCCTCAGCCCTGCTTGCTGACAATAGGTCCTGGGGGCTGCCAGTCTGCTAAAGGCCCGCCCCCTCCTCGGATGTGTCAACCAACTTGGCCCCACCCCCCCGAGGCTGTCCATCAAAGGTAGTCCTGCCCTAGGGCTGTCAATCAAAGCTGGTTCATCTGGCCAGCTGTCAATCAAACCTTATGAAAGCTGGCCCCGCCCCAGCTACCTGTCAATCATCCCAGCCCGACCTGAAGGCTGTCAATCAATGCTGACCCCGCCTGTCAATCAACCGGGTCCCCACCCATCAATCAAAACCGAGCCTGCCCCTCCCCTGCTGCCAATCAGATACAGACCCCTCCCACTGCCCACGGCCCCGCCCCTTGGACCTAGCTCCACCCCCCCACACCCCGGCCACACTCCAACCCTCCAAGGCCACGCCCCCAGCTCAGGCCACGCCCCCTCGCTCAGACCACGCTCCCTTAGCAAAGCCCTCTTGGTGCACCCCCTGCCTTTAGGCTCGGTCCCCCCCGCCCGCCTTTTAACCCCGCCCCCTCGTGCCCTGACCACGCCCCCGGCCCCGCCCACCTGCTGCAGCAGCAGGGCGTGGCGCTGCTCCATGTCCCGCTGCTGCCGGGCCCCCTCCAGCACCAGCCGGTCCAGCTGCGAGGACCGGACCCCTGGGTCACCCCCTCCTGGACACCTGGGTGTCCCCCCCAAATGCCTGGGGACCCCCCGCACCCCTGGGTCCCCCCCCAGATGCCTGGGCACCTGCCATACCTGGGTGTGTGTCCCCCCCCCCAACACCCGGGTCCCCCCCAGATTCCTGGGTCCCCCCCCCCAGCCACCTGGGTCCCCCCCAGATGCCTGGGTCCCTGATGCTGGAGTCCCCTGAGGAGGGTGGGGGGGTTTGGGGGTGGGTGGGGGTCCCTCTTGGACACCAGGGTCCCCTGGGGTGGGTGGTGGGGGTGGTTTTGGGGGTGGGTGGGCGGTCCCTCCCAGATGCCAGGGTCCCCTGGGGAGGGTGGGAGGGTTTGGGGGTGGGCAGGGGTCCCCACCTGCACCCCCAGCTGTCCCCGGTACTGCTGGGTGCTGGTGGCCCTGCGGTGGCCCTGGCTGAAGAAGGCGGCCTGGGCTTCCAGCAGGGCCAGCACCTAGCGGGGAGGGGGGGTGTGTCAGTCTGTGTCGTCCGTCTGTCCCCCCTCAGGACCCCTAGATCCCTCCCCCCAGCCATGGACCCCCACCATCACCCATGGGACTCCCTGAAAGTTCTTCACACCCCTAAGTAACCCCAGTGGTGCCCAGACCCCCAGGACCTCCCCAGGCCCCCCCAGACCCTCCTTGAGACCCCCAGGCACCCCAGGACCCCCCCAAACCCTCCTAAGCCCCCCCCAACCCCTTTACATCCCCCCAGGAGCCCCCCAACACCCCCCAGACCCCCCTAGTTGACACCCAAGCCCTCTCAGAACCCCCCCAGACCCCTCAGAGACCCCCATGACCCTCAGGGACCCCCCCAGGGACCCCCCAAAAACCCTCCACCCCCCCATTGCTCACAAACTGAAGGATCTCTGTCTTCTTCTTGTCCTGCATCACATTGATCTGGGGGGGGACTAAGGTTGGGGTTGCTCTGGCCCCACCCTCTTAAGCCCCACCCTCTTAAGCCCCATCTGCTCCAGCCCATCCCACCTCAAGCCCCACCCCAGTATAAACCACGCCCCCCAAACCCACACCGCCTCCAGCTCCATTCAATCCCTCCCCATACTCCCCACCCCAAACCCCGCCCCTCCAACAAGCCACCCCAACCTCAAGCCACTCCTGCCCAAGCCCCACCCGAGACAGACCACACCCCCTACAAAAAGCCACACTACCTCCAGCCCCACTCAATCCCTCCCCAGCCCCCGCCTCCCCAGCCCCCGCCACCCCAGCCCCCCACCCCACCCTTACCCCTCCCACAAGCCCCTCCCACCTCGAGCCCCACCCACTTAAACCACGCCCCCATAAAAACCCCACACCCTTTCCAGCCCTATACAATCCCTCCCCATCCTGCCCCCCAAACCCGCCCCTCCCACGAGCCCCACCCCTCTCATTCCCCACCCACCTGCAGAACATAATCCAGTCCCCTTGCCCGGGCCACGCCCCGGGCCCCGCCCAAAGCGGCGGCAGCTTCTCGGGCCTCCAAGGGCCGCCGGCGCGGGACCTCGGCGTGGTGCTGCAGGGCCCCCGCCAGTGCCTCCGCCGCCCGCGCCCGCTCCCGACGTGCCTCCCGCAGCCCCCGCGCCTCCCTGGGTGGGGGGGCATCCATGGGTGCTCCTGCTGGGGGGGTGCGCTGGGAAGGACACCCACACCCAGCCTCTGCGTGGCCCACCAGGACATTCCCCCACCCCGGGTCTATAGGGTCCTCACAGCAGCCAAGGGACTCTCCGGCACCCATAGGGTCCTGTAGGATCCCCATGGCACCCACTGGACCCCCAGCACCCATGGGAGACCCCCAGCACCTCCAGGACCCCTGTGGCAGCAATAGGATCCCCCAGAACGTATAGGATTCCCCTAGCACCCATGGGACTCCCCAGCACCAATGGGACCCCCCAGCATCCCTGGCTGCCCCCCAGCACCCATAGGGACCCCACAGCACCCATGGGGTCCCCCGTCACCTCCAGGAGCCCCGTGGCACCCATGCCCCCCCAGCACCCATAGGCTACCCCTAGCACTCATGGTTCCCCCCCCAGCACCCATGGGCTACCCCCAGCATCTCTGGTTGCCCCCCAACACCTCCAGGACCCCCATGGCACCCATGCCCCCCCCCAGCACCCATGGGACCCCCCCCCCACTCACTCCTTGAGCAGGGTGTGGAGGTGACGGCGCAGGGCGACCTGGGTGCTGTCCTGCAGCTCCTGGGGGGACACGGGGAGGGGGGGTCAGAGGGACCCGGGGGGGTCCCCAGGGAGGGGGGCAGGGGGCTGAGGGATCCCTCGTTGGGCTCCTGGGGGCGTGGCCAGGCCGGGAGGGGGCGTGGCTCTTGATGGGGTGTGAGAGCCAGTTGGGAGGGGGCGTGGTTTTGCAAGGGACAGGGCGGGGCCAGGTGGGAGAGGGTTGGGAGGAGCTTAGAGGGGGTGGAGCTTGGGATGAAGGGGGCGTGGTCTAGGGAGAGGGGCCGTGGCTTGCTTACCTCGTGGCTGTCCATCATCTGCTCTAGGGAGTCACAGAATTTCTCCAGAGCCTCCTGGGGGGGGGGTCGGGGGGGTCGGGGCTGGGACCCCCATCCCTCCCCCCACATTCCCCGGGCCCCCCCATCCCTTCCCTGAGCCCCCCAAAATCCTCCAGCAGGCCCCAGGGCCCCCCAACCCCCAGGGCCCCCCCAATAGCCCTGTAGCCCCCCCCCCCCCAGACCCCCAATTTGGGGTGCTCACCTGGATCAGGGGGTTCCCACAAGCCCTGGGACCCCCCCAATTTTGGGGCGCCTGCTCACATCAGGGGCTCTGGCACCCCCAGACCCACTTTGGACCCCCCAGAATCACCCCAGGCCCCCCCGTTTTGGGGTGCTCCCCCCTTTGGGGATCCCCAAACCCCCTGGGACCCCCCCTCGGTTTGGGGGTGCTCACCCGCACAAGGGGGTCCCCGCGGGGGATCCCCGCCAGCTCCCGCAGCCCCGCGGCGAAGGCCCGGCTTGTTCCCTCCAGCTGCCGTCCGGCCTCCAGCATGGCGGAGCACAGCTTCAGCACCTGGGGGGGGCACCGTCAGCCTCTTGGGGATCCCCCCCCCGGCCCCAGACACCCCCGATCCCCTGGGATCCCTCAGGGAGCCCCAAACCCCAGGGGAAACCCCCAGGACCCCCCCCCCCCCCGCCACTGCCTGGGACTCCAATGTCCCTCCCAGATCCCCCCCACAATCCCCCAGGATCTCTTGGGGGTCCCCAAACCCCAGGGAACCCCCCCAGCACCCCCAGGACCCCCCCCCAGCACTGCCTGGGACTCCAAAGCCCCCCTAGATCCCCCTACATCCCCCAGGATCTCTTGAGGATCCCCAAACCCCGGGGAACCCCCCTAGGACCCCCCCTGCACTGCCCAGGACTCCGAGATCCCCCCAGATCCCATGGGAATCCCCAAACCTCCAGGACTCCCCCAAGACCACCCTGGCCCTGCCTGGGCTCCCAGAGCCCCCCCCCTGCCCAGTCCTCCTGGATCCGGGGGGGGGGGGGGGGGGGCCAGATCCCTCAGGGATCCCCAAACCCCAGGAGCAACCTGGGCCCCCCCAAATCCCTTAGGGACCCCCCTAAATCCTTGGGGGGGGCCTAAACCCAAGGGATCCCACCCCTTCAAATACCTTAAGGCCCCCCTATCTGCCCCCCCCCTGTTTTGGGGTGCCCCCCCAACCTTCTCCAGGTGGGTCTCAAGTTCGGCCACATCGGCCTCTGCCTCCTCCACAGCCGCCCTGGGGGGGGGGACAGGGGGGGTTTGGGGGGGTCACTGGGGAGTTTGGGGGGATCCAGAGGGAGTTTGGGGGGGTCATAGAGGGGATTTGGGCGGGTCTGGGGGTGTTTAGGGGTTCATAGAGGGGGTTTGGGGGTCAGAGATGGGTTTGGGGGGGTCATAGAGGTTTTGGGGGTCACTGGGGGGGTCTGGGGGGTCAGAGAGGGGTTTGGAGGAGTCTGGGGGGATTTAGGGGTCACTGGGGGGTTTTGAGGGGTTTGGGGGGGCTTGGGGAGTCAGGGAGGGGGTTTGGGGAGGTCACTGGGGGGTTTGGGGGGATCAGAGAGGAGTTTTGGGGGGACATGGGGGCAGTGGGGGGTCACTGGGGGTGTTTGGGGGTCAGTGGGGATATTGGGGGTCACTGGGGGGTACAGGGGATGGCTGGGGGGTCAGAGAGGGGTTTTAGGGGGTACATGGGAATTTGGGGGGTCACGGGGGGTTTGGGGGTCAGAGAGGCGTTTTGGGGGGTCAGAGAAGGGTTTTGGGGGGGCATGGGGGGGGTTGGGGGTCACTGGGGAAGTGGGGGGGGCCGGGGGTGTTGGGGGCTTTGGGGGATCCTGGGGGGGGAATTGGGGTGTCAGGGGGGAATTTGGGGGGCCCTGGGGAGCTTGGGGGGCCTTGGGAGGGCCAGGAAGGATTTGGAGGGGTTGGGGGGAGATTTGGGGCTCCGCGGTCGCAGGGTGCTTCCGGCGGCGCTTCCTGCGGGCACCGTCGCCGTGGTGATGCCGTGACATCACGGGCAGGTTTGGGGGGGGGGGAAGCATTGGGGCACCCCAAGATGGCTGACGCCTTGCCCCCCCAGGCCTCGTGCGAGAGACGACCCTCGTGCGAGGACCCCCCCAGGGTGAGGGGAAACCCTCGTGCAAGCCCTGCTCCCATGTGCAAGCCCTGCCTCTTTGTGCAAGACCCCTCTCGTGCAAGGCCTTGCGTGCAAGACCCTCCTCGTGCAAGAGGCCCCCATCCCTCATGCAAAAACCCCTCGTGCAAGAGCAGCTCCCCGTGCAAGCACCAGCCTGGAAGCACACACGCGTGTGCGAAGACGTGTCAGCTTGCACGCTCCCACCCTGGCTCTGGCGCACACGTGTGTGCGAGGCCGTGGGAGATCACCCCCCCGTTGCACACACATGTGCGAAGCCGTGCAAGATCACACGCCCCCATTGCACACGTGTGTGCGAGGCTGTGTGAGATCACACGGTCCCCCCATTGCACACGCGTGTGCGAGGCCGTGCGAGAGGCCCCCACCCCCATCGCACACCCCCTCCCCCCCGTGGCTTCCTGCCCCTCCCGGTGTGCATCCGCGTGTTCGAAACCGCTTCCTCCCCCCACGGGGGGGGCCCCCCTTGCACGATGTGGGGGGGGACCCTCGTGCGAGGGGGGTGCACCGGGGGTCTCGCACGCTTGTGTGAGGGGACCTTGCACAAGGGGCGGGGGTTGCACGAGGAGGGGGTCTCTTGCACAAGGCCACCTGTGACCCCAACTGCCCCCTGCCCCCCCCAGTGTGATGGGGGGGGAGCTGGGGGCTTGGGGGGGGCCCTTGGGGGGAGGCTGCCCCCCCCTCCATTTTCAATCCTGGGGTATTGGGGGGGGGGGCTGGTATTTGGGGGGGGGAGCCCTGCTCCTGGGGGATGGGGGGGGCAGATGGAGTTTGGGGGGGACCGGGGGGGTCCTGGGACCGGGGGGGGGGGGGATCGAGGGGGGGTCGGGGGGGCCTTGAGGGGTGCTGGTACCAGAGGATGCTCGGGGGGGGACCTCAGGGACAAATCAGAGGGGGTGTCCCCATACGGGAGGGGTGTCCCGGTCCGGGGGGGGTGCCCAGGGGACAAGTTGGGGGGGGGGAAGGGGTTGTCCCGGTGCCGGGGGGTCCCCAATTACCCCGGGGGGGGTCCCGGTACCTGAACCAGGGCGAGTCCCGCAGACACTCCTCGAAGTCCAGCTTCACCGTCATGGTGGGGGGGGGAACGGGAAAAGGAGGGGGGGCACAGACGGGACCGGAGGGGGGTTGTCCCGGGGAGGGGGGGGTGTCCCGGGGGGGTCCCGGGGCTCCGGCGGGCGGCGGTGCCGGGAGGCGGCAGGCGGCGACGGGGCCGGGCGGGAGGCGGCTCCGCCCCGGGGGGAGGGAACGGGGGGGGGCACGGGGGGGCAGCGGGGATGGGGGGGGACCCGGGGGGGCAGCGGGGATGGGGGGAGGGGGGGGATGGGATGGAGGGGAGGGGGGGGGACATGGGGGGGGCCGGGGGGTGGAATGGGGGGGACAGGGTGGGCACCGGGGGGGGTGGAATGGGGGGGACGGGGTGGGCACCGGGGGGGGTGGAATGGGGGGGGACGGGGGGGGCACCGGGGGGGGGAGGATGGGATGGAGGGGCCGGGGGGGATGTGGGCGGGTTTACGGGGGATTTGTGGGGGGGGGGTCGGGATGGGGGGGGTGATGGAGGGGATGTCGGGGGGACACACGGAGCAAGGTGGAGAAGGGGGGGGCAGAATAATTAGGCTGATTGTGCTCTTTAACACCAAGTTTGACCCCAATCCGGGCACAGGAGTGGGCCTGGAAGCGCACCCCCCCACCCAAACCCCTACTTTTAGTTAATTAGCCTTCAATTAGCCCATAATTAATGCCTAATTAGCTGCTAATTACATCGTAATAGCTCCTTAATTACTCCGCGATGGCCGCTAATACCTCAGAACCAGTTTATTTCCGTCGCGAATGAGATCCCAGCGCTAATTAACACCCCCCACACACCCCCTCCCCGGCCGCGGCAGCCCCGTAATTAGCTCAGCTTCATTACCGGGGATTAATTAGCGGCGGGACCGCGGCGTTGCCAGGCAGGGCCCGTCCCCATGGCAACTGTTGCCGAGACGTCAAGCGGCCGGCTGGCGCGACGGTGCCGTAAATGTGACTCGGGGCC